>NC_092850.1:864919-1200175 GCF_039878825.1 Excalfactoria chinensis
TGTTGGGGGGGGGGAAACAGCGGTGCTACGAAGGCCCCACGAACACCCATAGCCCTTCTCCACCCCCCCCATCCTTAAGTCCTTTATGCTCTCCCCACACGAGGCCATCGGGCACTCCGGGGGGGCTCTGGAATGGGGGCTATGAGGGGCTCCGCGGTCGGTGCTGACCGGGGATAGGAAAGGAAGGGAGGGGGGGGGGGGGGGGGGGGTGTTAAGCGGCCGCCCCCAGCGCGGCCCTTTGTCAGACAAAGGACTCTCCCCTCCCCTCCCACCCCCCCGAGCTGCCGCCCCCGGGCTGAGGTGGAGGAGGAACAGGGGGATGCGGAGGAAGGGGGGGGGGGTGTGTATATGATGGGGGGGGGGGGGGGCGGTGCTGAGGCCGCGCCGCCGAGTTTGAGCATAGAACAGAACAAAGGGCAGCAGCGCCCGGCGCCGCACGGAGCCCCGCGGGCACAACCGGCCCCCACCGCCCACAGAGCGACCGCGGCGGGGGCAGCGCGGGGCCTCACGGAGCCCAACCCCCGTCCAACCCCCCCCCCCCCTTCATTCCCTCCACCCCCTGGAGGAATTGGGGCCGCGCAGGGGAAAGGGGAGGGGGCAGGGTGATGGGGGGGGGGGGGGCTGCTCCGTACCTGTCTTTGTGCAGCAGCGCCAGGCGCTCTTTGGGCACCTTCAGGCGCTGCGACAGCCGCCGTTTTTAATCCCTCCACCGTCTCGTCCGGTGGAACGGCCACTTCGTACCGGGCTCCGGTTGTGGTGTGGATGCACAGATGGACCGGACGCTCCGCGGGGAGAGGGTCGCAAGGGGCGGCCCCGCGGCTGCAGCTCCGAGCGCCGGGCTGCGGCTCCATGCGGCCTGCGGGGAAAGGGGGGGGTAAGGGGGGGGATGAGGAAGGGGGTGAGTCGGTCGGTCGGTGCGGGACAAAGAGCGGCGGGTGCGGGGAGCGATGCGGGAATGGGGGGGGGGAAGAGCTCGGGAGCCGCGATCCGAGCGGAGAATGGTTGGAGAAATGGAGGTAAATCCCACAAGGCGACGAACTGGATCCAGGAGCGGGGGGGGGGGGGGGGGTCGGTTCGGAGCGGGAGGATCGCGGGCCGGACCCGCCGAACCGGCAGCGCCGCGAACAGCGCTGAGAGGCAACCGGGGGGGGGGGGGAGGAGGGGAGGGGGCAGCTCCAATGTAGCAACGTCCAAAGGGAGGGGGCGGAGCTTCGCCCTCATTCACTCCGTCTCCTCCGGCTTTCCCGACCAATCCGAAGCCGTTAAGCTTTCCGACATCTCCCGGTAGGACCAATCGAAAGCGAGGATTCGTTTCTCACGTGGCAAAAGTGTAGGCGGGGCCATCCGGATTCCTCCGCCCACGCGGCGTTTAGGCCACGCCCCCTCCGCCTCCCCCCTCCCTCCCCCCCCCCCCCCCCCCACACGCGCGCCCTCGCTCCGCTCCGCGGCCATTCATAACCCGCACAACAAAGAGCCACGAACGGGGACGGGGGGGGAACGAACGGCACCGGGGGGGAACGCGGAGCACCGGGAGGTGCCACCCCCCCCCCCGCCTCCACGTGAGCAGCCCCCCCCACCCGGGAAGCGGAGCCCAGAGTGACGCCGGACGGAAAGGGCGGAGGGGGGGGAACGGCACAGCACCGCACCCGGTGCCCCTCCCGGTACCGCCGTTGCGATGGGCTCCTCCCGCCCGCAGCGCCCCACGACCCGGTTAAGGGGGGGGGGGGGGGGGAGCGGCCACGGCGGCACCGGGGGGGGCCATGAGTCAGCACAGCGCGCGCGCCCCCTGCCGGCCCCACCGCCGCCCGATATGGGGGGGGGGGCACAGAGCCGGGGGGGCACAGCGCCCGGAGCCCCAACAGCGCCCGGAGCCCCAACAGCGCCCGATCCACGCCGCGGTTCGGTGGGGGCCGGATGGGGGGACAATGAGAGCGAAGCCCCGCCGACGTGCCCGCACCACGAAGCGAAGCTGCACCGCGATCCTTCCCCCCGTAGTGGGACCCCCCCCCCCAAATCCCTCCGTGAAATAAAACACAAAAGACCCCACAAGGAACCGACCCGCTCAGCCCCGATCCCGGTACTCACCGAGCCCAGAGCGCTGCCCCGTTGATCCCGTTGCAATCAGAGCTCGGCTGCCTCCGGTGGCACCGGGGGAAGGAAAAGCGGAATAAAAAAGCCCCCCCTTAAAAAGTTCCGTGTGGGCTCGGACGCAGCGCTGCCCCCCGAAGCGCTGCCCCGTGCCGAGCGGTCGGAGCGCAGCCTGACGCGGAACCGTCGGGGAGGTGCCCCAAGTTTTATCCCGCACCGCCCAGGGTGGAGCCTCCCGGGGGCAGGGACCGGCCTGGCCCCGCACCGGCCCCGCCAGCGGCCTCGGCGCGGCCGCACCTGCTCCCGGAGGGAGGGAGGTGTCCCGGCGGTGCCCCCCCCCCCCCCCTCCGGCTCTCGGTGCACCGGGGGCTGATCGCTCCCTCCCGGGGTCCGGCTCTTCCACTCGGGGTGTACGGAGCGGTCCGGTCCCAGCGCTGCCTCCGGTGCCACCGCAGCTCCGCCTCGCGGATGGGGGGGGTGTGTGGGGGGGGTGACCGCCTCCGCTCGGCGCTGGGAAGGGGACGACGCGAGGTCGGATCGGTGGGAGCCCCGACAAACCCCCCCGGGAGCTGCGCGCTGTGTCTGCGGGGTTCTGACTGACCCCTCGCTGCTCCCGCCCGCAGACAATGCCCCGCAACGCACCGACGGACACAAAGAACCTGCGGGAGGAGCTGGCCGCGCACACCCCCCCCCTCCACCGTCCCCTCGAGGCAGCAGCGCACGGAGCCCCGGGGGGACGTCGGTACCCCGCGGCTGTCGGGGGTCGTTCTATGGCGGGTGGGAGCGGGGCCCCTCGGGCACAGGGAGAGCCTTTGTGGCACAACCCCGCGCCCCCCGCCCGCCCCGGCCCCGCGGGCTCTCGGGGGGGAGATGAGCTCAGGCCCCGCTGTGCCATTGTCCCCGGGAGAGGGACGGGCCGGGCCTCGCCATTGTTCTCCCCGGGCCGTTCGGCCGCCCCTCCGGCGGTCACAGCGCTGCGTGGGTGATAAACCCCCACGGGAACGCGGCTTTGGGGGGGCCCGGAGCCACATCCTCACGGAGCGGGGCCTCTCCCGACCCCACGGTTGGGGTCTGCAGGGGGACAAAGGGACTCGGTGATGGCACGGGGTGTGATGGAGCGCTCGATGATGGCTCGTAGCAGCGCCTGCCCCGCAGCCCCCAACCCTGCTCTGTTCCCTCCCGGAGCAGCCATAATAAGCAGCTCCAGGCGGTGCGTGTGGCTGCGGGTTTAGGTAAAGGTATCTGGGGTCTCCAGAGAGACGGTGCCGGGAGATCCCAGGGCTCCCAACAGCCCCGATTTTGTGTGTTTAGTTTATTGGGTTGCCCTGGGAATAAATCGTTAAAGATGACGCTCAGACTCGGCTATAATCACTGCTCTGCATTGAAGGTCTCCAGAGGGAACGTTCCCCAAACCCCACACCGGAGCTGCTCGGGGAGAGACGACGCGATGAGCAAACAGTGATGTGAGTCCCACCGCTCTGCAATGCTCCCCAGCTGCACCCCACCCAGCAGCCATACAAGAGGGGATGCGGGGTCCCAGGGGACACCATTGCAAGGCCCATCCCCGCTGCAGGGGCTGAGCTGAGGGGGGGGGGGGGGCACTGCTGGCACCTCCCAGGAGCCCAAACCTCATTGGGTTCTTGGAAGTGTGCTGTCCCTCGAAGGAAGGGAGTTCCCAGGGCTCCTTCTTTGGGGAAATCCCCCACCAGCCCCAGGCTGCAGCTTTGCTCTTTTCTCCCTTTTCTCTCTTCTGTTTTGGTTCTTTCTTTATTCCCTCCCTCCCCCTTTTTTTGTTTTTTTGGACTGAATTCCTGTCTGATTTTGCAGCTTTGGCAAACGCTGCTTTTATCGCAAGTCTGCATTCCCCTCGCAGGCGTGGGGTCATGGGACAAGGGCAGAGAGTGAGGGAAGAGGGAAGGAGGGGAGCAGGGGCTGCTGCTGCTGCAGAGCAAAGCAGGGATGGAGCATGAGGGACCCAGGGGAGGGACGGGGGGCCCTTTTCCCACTGCCACCATTGAGCGCCCAACCCATAATGAAGCAGGGCCATGCCTATAGGGTGCAGGGCCACCCCCATAGGGTGCAGGGCTGGTGTGGGGCACGCAGTGCAGAGTTCCAGCAGTGAGTGGGAGCGTTCCCACGGGCTCAGGGCCAGCTTAGGGCTCACAGACACACCCCAGCAGTACAGTGCAGCTGAACCGCTTCACCCCTACCCAGCCTGGTCCCATGGAGGGGGGAGGTGTTGGCTTTGCATTGGGGTCACAGCCCCCACAACAACCCTCCCCTTCACCTCCCCAACCCGAGATGAGCAGCTCAGCCTGAGTCACAACAATGATGGTCATTTGTGTCACCACGGTGAGCTCAGGTGAGGAAGGAGGACAGGCAACCCCCCCCCCCCAATCAGCTTTGCACATGACCCCAAGCAGAACCCCCCCCCCCCCCAACTCAGTGGGGCTGCATTGGGGTGGGTGGGGTGTCCTTGGGCAGCGCTGTGTGCCGGTGACGCTGCCGGGCTGTAAACACCCAGGTGTGTCCTTAGAAACGCACAATCGGCTCCGCGTGTTTCCCAGCCCTTGGGAACGTGTCCTGGTGGCCCCTGGCAGCGTGTCCGGGTGTCACTCATGGGGACACCTTGGCAATCAAACTGCCTGACACTGCCCAGCCTCACCTTTGGGCTGTGGGGCACCCTGCAGTGCTCCATGGGCTCACCCACAGGTGATGCATCCCATAGGAGAGGCCTCGAGGAGCAGCCCTCAGTGCTGACCCCCAATGCAGCCTTACGGGCTGGCTCTGCCCCAGGAGGGATGGCGAATCCCCTGGATATAGCAGCCCAGGTATGGGGCCATACTTGGCTGTGCTGCCCATGCTGAGGCCAGGACTATTCTGAGCACCCTGAGCTCACAGCCCCTCGGAACGCCGCGCTCCATCCGCGGTGACGCAGGAGAGCAGCTCCGTGCCAACCCTGGCACGTGGCCGACCCCGGGCAGCACCACCCCTCGGCCCCAAGCTCTGGGGCTGCCATTTGGCTGCTTCCTTCAGTTGGCATGGCTGCAACCTGGCTCTGCTCAGTGCTGGAGATGTGGGCTCCCAGCCTTATGAGGTTGCTGCAAGGACCCCTCCTGCTATGGGATATGGAGCACTTGATCTTGGTAGCCCCTTTGCAGCTCTGCAGCACCCCACGTTGGGATCTGTCCCCTGTGCAATCCGCTCCACTCGGCTGTTTCTCAGCCGCTGCTACTTGTGTTGGTAGGCCTTAAATCACCGTCTCCAGCAGCCAGACGACACCCAGCCTGGTGGTGTTATTATTATTATTATTATTATCATGATTATTATTATAATTATTGCAAATGCTTAAGCAAGTCGCCAGCCCTGGGCAGGGGAAGGACCTGTGCCTTCAGCCTCCACGGCTTCATGGTGAGCTCAACTCTTCAGCTCATAGACTGGGAGGATTTGCCCCCTATTGCCCATCACTCAGTCCACATGGGGTTAACACGAGCCAGAATGGGGCAGCCCAGTACCAACCCATTGGGGAGCAGCCACCCCAACCTGCTGCTGTGCCCCACATCAGATCTTGGTGTGCTCAGAGCTGCTTCTGTCCATTCCCCAGCTCCCACGGGGATGTGGGGCCACAGCTTTATACTGGGAATAGAGAATCCTGCACTGATCCAGACCCCGCGTGGTGCCGCCATTGCATACGGAGCATCACCCCAACAGTGCAACCCATGGGACCATATTGTGCCTGAATCCCACCTGAAGGAGCTGAGGCTGGTGTGGAAGTGACGTGCAGGTCAGTGAGTCAATGTGGAGCTGAGAAGAGGTGCAGGAATCCAACCCTGGGCCGGAACTCACTGCACCGCATTCCCCAACACCACCACGACGCTGCGGGGCGACAGCTCAGCACAGCCCAGCATCACCTATAGGGAACTGAGGCAGCACTGGGGAAGTGACTCACATACAGCACCGGGCTGTTCCACACGGCTCTGATTAGATAATGGGCGGAAGGATCAGAAGGAGCCCAGCAACACGCATTAAACCTTTGTATCCCCATAGAGCCCGCAGCTCCCAGTGGGGAACCTTGGCCCTGAAATGCAGCGTGGGCTGCTATGGGCTGTGAGTGGGATGCAGCACTGCACAATGTGGGCATTGCCTGCAGGTTTGGGTTGGGGGGAGATGTGACGTAGCAGCGATGGGTCAGGATGAGAGATCAAACCCAGCAGCCCTCGGTGTTGAGGGGCTCAGGGGGATGCGTGGCAGGGGATGTTTGGCCCCAACAGCTGAACAAAAGCAAAAGAGAAACCCAAAGCTGGGCAGGAAATCACTGCAGAGAAGGGACTGAGCGGCACCCATTGCTGGATGTGCTCAAAGCAGAGGGAGTCAGCCCAGGGATGCAATGGGATGCGATGGGATGGGCACCCAAAGGAGCATGGCCATGCAGAGCCCCCCATCCCCACAGCCTGGTCCTGGGGGGGGGGACAGGCCACGGTGCTGCTGGGAGAAGGGATGTGGCTGTGGGGCACAGCAGTGCTGTGGGGAGTGGGCTGTGATAGCGCTGCTCGGGGGCAGCTTGGGGTCCCTCATCCCATCCTGCTGTGTGCACGGATGGCCCCAAAGCACGAGGGGGGAGCAGATGGGGTCAGGCTGAGCAGCTGCCGGGGACGTGCCCAAAGGGGCCGCGGGTGCACAATGCCCCCATTGAGGTGCTGCGGGGAGGGAGGGAAGGGGAAGGGGGGGGGGGGGCACCCAAGGTGGCGGTGGCAGAAGGGACTCCAGTGTCACGCCAGGCCTCAATCCCTGCTATTTATACCCGGCTCTCCTGCACACAGGCGCCCTTTGAGGCAGCGCGGATGAAAGCCCGGCCTGGGGGCATTCCTGAGGGCAGCTCCCCGGCCCCCCAGCTTCAAACCCCCCCCCCCCATCCCAACCCGGCTCCTGGCAGGCGCCAACCCATCAGGAAAGGCCCCACCAGCACCACCAGCTGCAGCCGCTTCCTCCCCATCAATGTGGGGCTGGATGTGGGGCTGGATGGAGGCAGGTCTAGCTGTGGGGCTGCAGCATTCACATCAAGCTCTTGGCTTTACCCAGGGTGATGCTGCTGGGGGGCAGCAGAAACAGAAGCCAGTGGGTGCCCAGCTCCATCACCAGCCCTGGTCCCCACACAGGGGTCCCACCGTGCACACCTGGGCCTGGCTGAGCCCCCCCCCTGCATTGCAGCACCCTGTTGGTCGCTGCAGCAACCGCTGCCAGCTCCGGGCCTATTTTCTGAACTGGGGCCGCCGTGGGAACCTGGCTGGCCGCCACTTCATTCCACTCAGGCTCTCTGGGCTGCCTTTGTGGCCGGCATGGAGCCCAGCTGGCAGCCGCTTCCTCCCAGCCCCCTCCCCTCCCCCCCGCCTTGTGTGGGTCCTGATCCTGGGCAGGGGGTGGCAGAGGAAAGGGGGGGGGGGGCTTCACCGGGACCCCCATCCCAGCCCTGCACATCCCCAGCTGTGCCGGTGACCCCATCCACAGAGCACAGCCAGCATCCATCCCCACCCAGCAATGCACCCATCGCAGCTTTCTCCCTCCGTGCCTCAGTTTCCCCCACATTAACCCCCCCCCCCCCCATTCCCATTCCATGTATCCGGATGGGACTTTCCCTGTGTGTAGGGACAGGGCAGTGTGTGTGTGGGTGGCTGGTTGGGGGGGGGGAGGAAAAAAGCATTTTCCAACGTTGGAAACCAAGAGGAAAACAGAGTGTGGGACAGGACGGCGCAGGTTAATCATTACAGCAGCGCTCCCCCCCGGAGAAGGAAGTTGTGAGGACGTGGCCTTCAGCCACCCAAGGGCAGCATGGCGCAAGGACACACCGAGCTCTGCTGCCCTTCCCACACTGCGGTGCCCTCCGGTGTCACGAGGCCTTGATATGAAGGGGGGAGGAGCTCTGCCCCCACCCCACTAAAGCCTCCAATCTCGGGCTGCTCCCCCCCCCCCCAAACACACAGGCTGCAATGCAAGGACAGGCACTGTGGGTTTGGGCAGGGCTGGGGGTGGCTCTGCCCCATGACTCAGTGCCACAAAGGGGGGGAATCCTGGCTCTGCCGCAGGGTTGGGGTGGGTGATTTTTCCCCCATGGGGAGCTCAGACTTTTCCCCTGCATTCAGGATCCGGGTGGGAGCCTGGAAACACAGCAGAGCTGAGCACGAAGGGGGGGGGGGGGGGGGGATTGCAGTATTGCAATGCTGGGACCTGACAGCAGCTCTCAGTCCCTCCCGCAAAGTGCTCCCCCAGGAGCAGAGGCGCCGGCAGGGATGCTCTGCTCTGCTCCCCACCCTCCATCTGGCAGCAGGAGATGGAAGTAAGTCACAGGCAGAAAAGCATTGGGTGGAAAGGAAGGACGCAGTTCTGCTCACGCAGCTTTCCAGGCAGCCCATCCCTCCAGCACGCAGCGCTGCCCTCTGGGGGGGCTGGAGGGGGGGGAATGTGAGCACAGCACCTTGTAAAGCCACACTGCCTGCACTGCACCCCCTACACGGCAGGGAAGGGGCTCTCATCCCACCTGCATGGATGGATGCTGCAGGGATGCCCCGGAGATCTGGCCCTGTGGGTTGTAACGAGCAGCTGAAGCATAAATCCTTCATGGCAGGATATGCTGGAGAGGATAGAAGGGGATGGTCAGCCATAGGGTCGCACTGTGGGGCACACAGCCCCAGTTCTGCAGCACTAAACGTGGCTCACAGCACTGCCCTGGGCCTGCACCCTCAGCCCCTCTCCTGGCATCCCAGATGAGTTGGGGGGGCAGAGCAGTGCAGGCAGAGCCCCTTCCCCACAGCAGCGGGGCTGACCCCCCCCCTACATAACAGAACAAGCCGGCACGAAGCGACACATCCATCCCCACCACCCCAGATGTGGGGCAGAGCTGAGCCCCCCGCCCCCCAACTACATGTCCCAGCAGGCAGCACCAGGACCCCCCCCCCTCCCCCGGGTCCCAATGGAGCTGGCTGCAGGCAGTGGGAAGAACTGATGCGAGGACGCTGACGGAAACACTTCTTTTTTCCCCCCCCCATCCTAAAAATAGCAGCCGGCCGTTCCCGGCTTCCCAGCCTCGCCAACGCTGCTCCATCCGATGACAAAACGCAGCCACCTTCCGTCGGAAAGAGAGCAGGGCTCAATGCAAACAGCAGCCGGTACCGAGGGCAGCTCGGCCAGCCCGGCCCCCGTTATTCCCCCAGTCGTTTGAATGTGAGCTCGGCTTTAAAGCTTCGCTCACGCACAGAAGCGACGTCTGACCTTGATGAGCGTAAAGGAAAAGGGAGAGGAGAGAGGGGGGAAATAAGGGGGAAAAGGAGAGGGAGAGGCTCGGAAAGTGGGACCGGGTTGATCCTCAAATAGGCTCAGCGTCAGGACGGGGAGGCTTTTAATAAGCTCCTGAGCGAGAAATCTAACACCGCAGGGACTATTTTTGATCACTTGTAAGGGGGGGGGAGAAGGATGGGGAGGGGGGGGGGGAGAAAGAGAGGAGGGGGAGGAGGTGGCGGTGAGGAGGCAGCACAGATTACATCCTGGGTGGCAGGGCTGAAAATAACCCAGTCCAACCCAACAAGCAGCACAGGGGGATGAGGGGATGGGAATGGGGGGGGGGGGGGCTGCTGTGTGCCATGGGGACAGCAGCCCCTCAGACACCCCCCCCCCCCCCCCTTATTGCTCTGTGTGGCAGAGGGAACCTGAAATCCCCACTGGAGGCGTGTGGGGAGGACGGCAGTGAGCTCACAGCCTCAAAACAGATGGTGCCGTTGGCAAAACGCGTCCTCAAGGCGTCTGCTGCGGGGATCGGGCCCCTCATTGAGCAATGCTGTGCCAGGAAGCAGCTCCTGCCCTGCACAGGGAACACCAGGGCTGCCCCCCCCCCCCTCTAGCAGTGCTGCACAGCCCCAAAGAGCACCATCAACACCCCCACACTGCACTGACCGAGACTCCCACCCCCCCCACAGCAGCTGCTTCCCTCTCACACCAAGCCTGTCTCCAAGGAGCAGAAGGAGATTTCCCCCCTGCTCTGCATGCCACACATGCAGGGGAAGCGGTGACAGCCCACAGCAGCAGGGAGAAGGGTCAGAGCTGGGCAGCTGCCGTCCAGCTGCAGGAAGGACTGTGCTAAAAAACAACCGAGTCCATGTGGGTCCTGCAGCAATGGAGTCTGAGCAAAGCTGGGGGGGAGCTGGGGCAGGAAGAAGCCTTCAGCCTGGACCTGCACTGCCCTGTGGGGCAGCACAGGGAGGAGAGAGACATCAAATCTGATGCTGAGCTTGGGGTGAACCTTCCAAGGGGACCCCCAACAGCACCCCAGGAAGTAACACCACACCGGGGGCTGCACCGTGCAGCCCCTGCCCCATACCCAGCAGTGTGTGCTGCTTGGGAAGAAGGTGACACGCCACAAGACAGGACTGTGTTTCCTTTTAATGGATCAGAGCTGTTTCTCCCGCCTCCATTTGTCCCACACCATCTGTACAAACGGGGAAGCCAGAACAAGTAGGACAGTCTGGGGTTTTTCTAGAGCGTCAGTGGGATTCCTGCAACACACAGAGGAGGAGTCGGTTTGAATGCAGGGTGGGCTCAGCAGAGCAACGGATCCCAATCTGAGGGCTCAGCCACTGGGTGCCCCCCCCAGACCTGACCTCAAAGGCCAAAGAGCAGCGAGACCAGAGCTCAGGAGATAGCAGAGGAGAGCTGCCCTGCTGTACCTGCTCCAGGGAGAGGCCAGTTGAGCTGCAGTGACTCACCTGCCAGGCACAGCACAACGCCACACAGCGAGCCTCCCGGCTGCCAGCACGTGGGAAGCAAAGGGATGAGGCACAGTCTTAGCAGGGCACAGAGAAAATGGGCCACGAGGTAAGCAGCCTCGCCTCACCTCCCCCGAGACAGAAGCTGTTTGTTTGCAGTGGAAGGGAGTGTACACGGAGCAGAGGCCACACCGTTCCCTGCGGGGCCCCAGGAACGCAGCCTGCTGCATGGCCAGCCCCGGGCTGCCCGTCCCAACGGGGCCCCACTCGTGACCGTGGGCTGCGCCCGGCCCTGGGCCCTGGGCTGCCAATGCTGCGGCTGCCACCTAGCGGCCCCGGGACAGCCCCGTGCTCCCCCGGTTGGGATGAGGTCATGCTTACCCCCGTTACTCCAAGGCTTTAACGAGAGCTTCGTTGGCTTCCACTTTAATCTGGGCTTCGGCTTTAGCAGCTTCGTCGGAGGCAGCAGCCATCTCTGAAACGGCCTTTTCCAGGTTTGATTTTGCAGCCTGAACGTGAGAGCACAAGAAATAATGCATCACTGGGAACACAGAGCAGGACAGAGACCCTCAGCTCCCCCCTCTCCCTCACTGCACTCAGCCCCAAGCAGGCTGTTTGTCCACATGCTGGGCTGGCATCTTGCAGGCAGGCCCTGCTGTGGGAATGCTGCTCCTGGAGTGAAGAAGGGTGGGATGGGGCAGGACCACATCTACCCAAGGGCAGGGATGCAGGCTGGGGAAGGGGTAGCAATCACAGGGCTTCAACACGGGGCTTCCTCTCCATGCAGTTAGCAGGGAGGAGCAGCACTTGATGGTGGGGAAATGGGACCTGACAGGGGCTGTGCAGCCACATCAAGGCCCTGAGACAGCGACCCCACATGAGAGGAGCTGGGCACGGAGCCCTCCGTGCTGCTTTGCAGTACTCACAGCCAGATCCAGCATGTCAATGGTCACCGCCTCCTCTGCCAACACCTGCACTGTGGAGTCTGCATTGACCGTGACGGAGCCGCTGCTCACTGTGAACAAACAGCATGGGATCAACTGATGGGCTTCCTTAACCAAAACCAGACCTCAGAGCTCACCCCATAACACCAAGCACGGCCCACAGCAGCCTGACGTCAGGCAAAGCAAAGCTGCAGCAGAGCAATGTTGGCATCCTCCGAGCAGAACCAAACCTCACCCCCAAACACACCCCACGGCGCATCCCCTCCCCTATGGGGGGATGCAGCACTTCAGCTACGAAGGCAGCAGCCCCCAGAGCTGCAGCAGAGGGCACCCCATGGCCGAGCCCCCCCCCGAGGGTCCCATTAACGCCCTATTGGCCGCTCCTCGTACCGAAGTACTTGGTGGCCGTGCCGTCCTCGCCGTACACCGTCACCACTCCGGGCTTCAGGACCTGCAACGTGGGGACGTGGGAGGCCAGGATGCCGAAGGAGCCGGTCAGGGTGGGCACGTCCACCTGCTTCACGTTGGCACCGTTATAGAACACCTGGGGGGGGGAGGGAGATGAGGGGGGTGGTGAAGGTTCACAGCACGGAGGGCTGGTTGGGGGTCAGTGGGGCCGCCGGGCCGAGCCAAGGCCGCGCTCCGGCCTGTAGCGGATCCGCGCGGTGCTGCCCCTCACGGAGCGTTACCTGAGTGGGAGAGGCGAAGGTGAAGGCCATGGCGGCGGGACCGGCCGCAGCATCGGCGTAACTGCGGGCACGGAGCGGCCGGAGCGCGGCGAGACGGAGGAGCTGCCGGGCGCGGATCATGGCGGCGGCGAAGGGCGAGCGGACAGAGCGGGGCGGGCGGCGGGACTGCGGCTCCCGGCGTGCTTTGCGGCCCGGAACTACGCGGACCGTGAGGCAACGCGCGGGGAGGCGGAAGTGACGTCACACAAACCGCGGGGGCTCTTGGGAGATGTAGTTCCGCGCCCCGCCCTGTTGTTTACCCGCCGTGTTTACCGGAGGGTCCGCTCCGTGCCCGGCCCCGGGCTGCGGGTGGGGGCGGCGCGGAGCTCGGGGCCGGATGAGCCGCGGGGCTGCGGGACGGGAAGGGCCAATAGGGGGATGGGGGGGGGGGGGCGCGGCCATGCGGGGTCGGGGTGCCGGTCCGGTGCGGGCGGGTTCGGGGCAGCCCCGTCCCCACGTGACACCCGCACCGCGCGGGGGCGGCTCCGGTTCATTCATAAATCCCGGGGCCGCCCGAACCGCACCGAGCGCGGCGATGGAGCCCCGGCTGTAGGTGAGTCCTCCCGCTCCCACCGCGATCGCGACAGGCGCTTATCGCGACACACGGAGCCGGACCGACCGACCGGAGCCATCCCGGCGCTGCTCCGCGGGCTCCGGCGCTGCTGTCACCGGCGCATCGCGTCCCTCCCGCATCGCATCCCGCATCCCGGCCCCGTCCCGCCCCGCAGCCCCGCCCGGATCCCACCGCCGGGCACCGAGAGGGAAGGGGGGGGTGTGGGGGGTGTGTGTGTGTGTGTGTGTGTTGGGGGGGGGGCGCAGCGCAGGGACCGTCCCCGGTCGCAGACAATGGCCGCGCTGTTCCCTCCGTGTCGCCATGGAGACGGAATTCCTCCATCATCGCCGACCGGCGCCGTTCTCTCTCTCTCTCTCTCTCTCTCTCTCTGCCCGGGCGGGGGGTCCTCGCGGTGCCATCCCCCCCCCCCCGCCCCCCCCCCCAACCCCTCCCCGCTCCATTCACATTTTTCCCTGACCCCATTTCGGGCTCTTTGACGCGCCTCCCCCCGCCCGCAGCGCAGCCCCCCCCCCCCGGCTGAGGAAACACACGGACGGGGGCGGCGGACACGCGGTTCCCGGTTGGGGATTCGGAGCCGTTCCGGGGATTGCGGGGTCCGCATCGCAGCCGGGACCCGCTGCTCCGTCCGTCCGTCCCCGCTGACTCAGGCGCTGCCACAGCGCTCGGGGCACCCACCGCCCCCCCCCGGCCCCACCCCCGCCCCTCCCTCCCGCTCCAGCCCCGACCGCTCCCTCCTCCATCCCTTATCCCGGACCCTCCCCTCGGTCCCTCCCTCAGCTCCGCGGTGCCGGGCAGGGCCGGGCCGGGCAGGACCCCCCTCCCGGTACCACCGGCCCCACCCCGCTCCCCCTTTGTTTAACACCGGCCCAGGACGTAACCCGGCTTGGATCGGACCATGAACGATGACCCGACCCCGTGGGACAACGCGACGGAGAGCAGCACGGTGAGCAGCCCCGGGGATGGGGATAGGGATGGGGTCTGGATGGGCTGGGAGCCCAGGATGTGGCTGTAGCTCCAGGTACCGGGATGGGCACGGCAGCATCCTCCCCAATGCCATCACCCGGCTGCCAGCCCCTCCCCTGCCCCGCGGACCTGCAGAGCTATGGGGCTGAGCACGGGGGTCCCATCCCCATTCCCTCTGCCTGTGCTCCTCAGCTCCCCCCCCCCCTCCCCAGGCTGCGGTTGCCGTGGTGAAGGCAGCAGCAGGCCCGGGGGCGGCGGGGGAGCTCACGTCTCAGGGGAGCAGCACAGCAGCAGCCTCCATAGGAGCCCCCCCTCCCCTCAGAATAAAGCACATCCCCCCCCCCTTATACAGCATCTCACCCCTCCCTGCCCCACGCAGGCTGTACCCGGCGAGGTGTCCCCCCAGGATGGCTACGTGCTGCTGCTCGCCCTGCTCTCCATCTTCATTGGGGGGACTTTGGTGCTGCTCTCGGGGATCCTGATCATCTGCCGTCGCTGCTGCGAGGCCGATCGCCGCCACTCCAGGTGGGTGGGATGGGACACGCTGTGTCCCCCGAGGCCGGTGGCACCTCGTGCTCACAGCAGCCGTTGGTGCTGCTGCTCTGGGTTTGCTATGGCACCGGGTAGCTCTGACCGTCAGTCCCAATGCAGAGCCAGCGATGACCCCGAGAAAACCACCACGACGTACCTGGATGACTCGCAGCCGGCCCAGGGTGAGCGTTGGGGGGTCACTGCTGTGATGCTGCTCCTTGGGCAAGGGGGGGGGGGTGGGAAGCAGGTCCTGGGTTGTCCCCTATTCTCAGTGCTCTGGGTGTCCTCCAGCCTCTGTCCCAGCAGTGAGTTGATGCAGCCTCAGCTGTACCACCATTGGGGGGTTGGAGGGGGGGGCTGTTGGCTTGACCCCTCCCTTTCCTCTCTCCATAGATATCACTATCAAAGTGGAGGACCCCGAGTGCCTGTCGGCCTCCAGCTACCGCGATGCAGAGAGCGAGAGGTTCCTGTCCTCCAGCTCCTCCAGCGCACGCCGCGTCTCCTTCAATGAAGCTGCGCTTTACGAGCAGGGCAAGAAGACCCAGGAGAAGGGGAGGAGGTGAAAGCTGGGGGGTCTGGGAAGGATGGGGGGGGGTCTGCAGGTTGTGGGGCCGCCCCCTGACCCGCTGTGCCCCCCAGGTACACGCTGACAGAGGGAGATTTCCACCACCTGAAGAACGCCCGCCTGACGCACCTGCATCTGCCACCACCTGCCCTTAAGATCGTCACCATCCACGAGTGTGAGTCCAGTGAGAACAGCCTGGCCATGACCCCCCGCCGGCCCCCACCCAAACCCGGCCTCGCCATCTTCCAGGTAGGCACTGAGTGGGGATGGGGGTGGGCATCACCTGGGTGGGGGCTGGCACAGGGATGGGGCTGTGGGCGCAGAGCTCCGTGCAGCCCCTGATGCGCTCTGCATGCAGCCTCCCGGGGGGGCCGTGCCGCAGCCTGGCCATGCTGTGTGCCCCAGCTCAGCACTGCCTGGGGACACCTACAACTCCACGGCAGGAGGGAGCCCTGCCACCTCCTCTGACTCCGGGGAGGGTCCTTCGGTGAGTGTGGGGCCGGGGGGGGGGGGGGATGGGGTTGTGCATGGATGCCCCCAGGGCTGAGCCACAGCTCATGACCCCCCCTCCCCATGTTCAGTTCACCGCAGCAACCCGGAGTGGGAAGGGGCCCATTGTGGGCAGTGGAAGCCCTGGGGATGCCCCCCCAGCCCCCACGCAGGGCCCGGTGCTGCAGTTCTTCACCCGCCTGCGCCGACATGCCAGCCTGGATGGGGCCAGCCCCTACTTCAGGATCAAGAAATGGAAACTGGAGAGCACCCAGCGGGCGTCCAGCCTGGACACGAGAGGTGGGGGCTGAGAGGGGGGGTCCGGGAGGGGCTGATGTGGGGGCAGGAGGGGCTGTGCCCCTCTGCAAGGATGCGACTGTTCCCCCCCCTCACCCCACACCCCTGCAGGGTCCCCCAAGCGCCGCCAGTTCCAGCGGCAGCGTGCAGCCAGCGAGAGCATGGACCAGGAGGACCGCGACCCCCACCAGACCGACATCATCCAATACATCGCCCACACCGACGACGTCGCCTTCCACCCCGCGGGCGGCCCCTTCCTGCCCTCCCCCAGCAGCCCCCCTCCCTCTCTCGGCAGGTATTTTTCAGTAGATAGAGGGGACGGGGATGGGGGCGGGGAGCCGTGCATGGGGAGGGTCCCATCTTTAGGGGGCGACGGATCCGGATGGGCGCCGGGCGGGGGGGTTCGCACTTTCGGGTCATTAATAGCAGCGATGGGAGCCGTCCCCGCCGTGACCCCGCCGCCCCCCCCCCCCAGGTTAGAGCCGGGCGAGGACAGCCCCAGCGAGGCGGCGGCCCCGGAGCAGCGCAGCGTCGGCCACGACATCTGGAGCCTTCGCGCCTCGCTGGAGCTGTACGCGGCGTCGGAGCGCAGCAACGACCAGGACTCGGTGCGCAGCGACGGCGCGGACAGCGTCTCGTCGGGCGGCGCGGCCCCCTGCCCCTCCTCCTCCCTGGACGAGGCCGAAGGCCCCGACGAGAAGCTCTGGGCCCGGCAAAAGGCGGAGGAGTCGGAGCCCGGCACCCGCAAGCTGCTGCAGATGGACAGCGGCTACGCCTCCATCGAGGCGCCGGGCCGGGGGGGCGAGGAGGGGCCGCCCGCGGACCAAACGGCGTCGGAGAAACGGATCTGCTTCACCAGCGCCGGGAGGAAAGGAACCATCTTCGAGAGCTTCGAGGGCCGCGAGCCCGACGAGGAGGAGGAGGACGAGGACGACGAGGAGGAAGCGAAGCGCGGCGCGGTGGGCGGGGGGGCCCCGATGCGCACCCACAGCCCCTTGGCCTGGTCCCCGTACGGGCAGATGCTGGCGGGCCGGGACGCGCCGTCGCCGCGGAGGGATTACAGCATCGACGAGAAGACGGACGCGCTGTTCAACGCCTTCGTGCGGCACGACCCGCAGTTCGACGAGTCCCCTCCCCGCGGCAAGCACCGCTCCCGCACGCACCTCCGCAAGCAGTGGCAGCACGCCAAGCAGTACAGCGACCCGGGGGTGAGATACCCCGCGTTGGAACGGCACCGCACCCCTCTGCGCCGCGGGGACAGCGCCAACTCCCCGCTGGACGCCCGATTCCACGGGCCGCTGCCCCGCATCGTCAGCGCCGGGGACGAAGAAGCGGCCGAGGCGGACGCCGGCACCGCCCCGCTGCCCGAACCTGAGATTCAGGTGATCGTGGAGGAGCCCGCGGAGGAGCACCGGACCGGGTCGGAGCGCGGCGGCGGCGGGGAGGAATGTCCCGGACCCGGGCGGTGCGCGGGGCCGCGTCCCGGCTCGGAGCTGCTGGACAAGATAACGGGGGGCATCGAGGAGCGGCTGTACGGGCATCTGCGGAGGGAGGCGGAGGGGCTGCGGGCCGAGACGGAGAGCGCGGTGGCCGTAACCGCCGGCGATGCGCCCCCCGACCGCAGCCCCGCGTAGGGCGCACGCGGTGCGGGTCCGACGTTGCGGGGCGGCGTCGCGCAGGCACGGCGGAGGGCGGCGCGGAGGGGACCGTCCCGCACCCGCGGGGGTTCCTACGAGCAATAACGGCGCTGCGACCGGGAGCCGGCCTGGTGGCGGGGGGCGGCTCACGGGGCTGAGCGGCCACGGGGTGGGGGGCAGCTCCTCGCTCTCCTCCCCCCCCCCCCCGGTCCCCCTTTCCTCGTCGAGGAAGGCGATGTCTCGGTTGGCTTTGTACGACGGGATGGGGGTTTTGAGGGTGGCCAAAAGAAGAAGGAGCGAACAGCCCCACATCGGCCCACGCGGCGGTGCGGGTGGAGGCGGAGGGGAGGGGGCTGCGGCGGTGTTCCCCCCCCCCCCCCCCCCCATCCCAATTGCATGCGAGCACAGAGGCCGGGCCGCGCCTTCCCTTCTGCAGAGCCTCTGCCCGAAGCATCACCTCCAACTCCGCGTTTTTAAGTCTTATCAATGAAGGAAAAGCAACAAAACCAAACCCAAAAGGCTGCGAGTGCTGCGAGCGCCGGTTCTCATTGTGTGGACCCCCCCTCTTCCCCCACCCCCATATTCCGTTGCCCCCCCCACCCCAGGGTGCAGAGGAAGGACAGGAGCCCACCTCTCACTTTTCACTTTATTTTTTCTTTTTCTTAAAAAAAAAAAAAAGAAAAAAAAAAAGAAAAAAAAAATAAGGAACAACAACAAAAAAAAAAGACTCTGAAGGCCCCCATTCCCTTTTCTGAGCCCTTTTACAGCATGCAGGGTGAATGGAGCTTTGCTTTGTTGTATAATACCTTGGGTTGGGGTTTTTTGGTTTTGGTTGTTGTTTTTTCCTCATCTGGGTTGAGGTTGGAAACACGATGTGTAGGAAAAGGTCTGAATATACCTCAGAAAAGATCAACGAAACGAAACCGACAACAAACAACAACCCGCCCCCCCCCAACAAAAGAAATAAAAGAGGAAAATATATAATATAGAACAGTAGTCTAAAACATAAAGTGCACGGCAATGGCTTCGCACGACTTCTACACAGCCAGGGTAAAGGGGGGGGGGGGGGAGGAGAGAGGATGAACCCCCCCCCCCCCTCCAAGTCCTGCTCATCCCACCTTTCCATTGTGAAATTAAAAAGAGAATCAGTGTCTTGATTGGCAAAGAGTGATGGGGAGGGGGGGGGGGGGTGCCCCCTTTTCCCCCCCCTCCTTCCCTCCTAAGTCGGGGTCCTCCATCCCAGGTGGGCGGTGGGGGCTCCCCGCAGCGCTGGGCTCCGTAGCGAGGGGCTGTAGGGGGGGCAGGGAGGGTTCCTTGGTGGGGGTCCTTGGGTTGTGAACACAGACCGGCCCCCCCACACACATACACACTCCCCTGCCCACAGGAGGTGCTGAGCTGGGGGGAGGATGCTGGGACACTGTGGGAGAATGGGAGAGAAGGGTCAGGATGGCCCGGTGTGCCCCACAACCTGCTGAAACCAAAGACCTCGTTCACAGCTGGGAGCCACAAATGCTTTCTGCTCTCAAGAGGTTTTATGGCACCGACCTGAGGGCGGTGTTGGAAGCAGGCAGCATCCGGCCTGGCAGCCCCCACCCCATATATAAACAGGAGCCCCAGCCACAATGGGAACCCCCCAGGCAGAGGGCTGAGCCCTAAGCAAAGGGCAGCGAGCAGCCAGGGGGCAGCCAGCAGCTATGGGGCAGCAGAGCAGCAGCTCCCCGGGGAGCCCTGAGCAGAGGCATCCATCCGCCGGCAGCACCAGTGCCTCCCCACACAGGTGACTCACTCCTATCCATGAATTAAAGATTAAAGCCGGAGTGTGCGGGTCTGACAGCTGCAGGGGGAGGAATGAGCTTTTATTTCTAGCTCTTCTTTTTTTCACACCACAAAAGCTGGTCGTGATCCAAATAGATAACACAGCCTCAGCCCCACCGAGCGCCGGTGACGAGAGCGAGGAGCGTGAGGCCGGGGGTGGATGAGCACTGAGAGTTGACTCATCGCTGCCTCATTTATGAATGAGGGGTGGAAAGGAAAGGATGGGGATGCGGAGGGAGCCGGAAGGATGAAGGGGGGGAGCAGGGAGGGCTCAGCATCCCTGAGCATCAGAGCAAGATGTAAAGGGGGGGGGGGGCTGAGCACAGCCGTGGCCAGCACAGTCCTGCAGCTGCCCATGGGACAGGGGAGACCCCTGGAGCTTCCCCAGGAAAGGCCCAGTGCTCTGCTGTAGCCTTCATGCATCACAGCTTTGCTCCCTGCCCTGCAGGAGGGTGGCAATGCTGGGAGCAGCGTGCTGGAGAATGGGGGTCCCGGTGCTAGAGGGGGGGGTGGCACAGCCACAGTGAGAACAAGGAGAAGTGGGGGGTCTGACAGCAGCATGGGGGGCGAGGACAGAGCAGAGCTACATGCAGGAGCACTGCAGGAGCACGGGGGGGGCTTCTGCACCAGCCCACACTGCAGAGCACCAGGCAGTGATGCTGGCAGCACAGAGAGGGCTCACCCCCTGAGCCCCCATCCCAACCCGTACCTGTGCAGAGCGTGGTGCTCCCGGATCACTGCTGCTTGCAGGTGGAGAGCTTGCGGATCTTGCTGCTGGCCGAGCAGGCCTTGCGTGAGGGGTTGGAGGAGGCGCTGGCCCGGCGCTCCGCCTTGGATTTGGTGCTCAGCTGTCCCGGCTCCGTCCCGTTCATGCAGATGGCCTTGGGCAGCCCCCGGCCACGGCTCTGCCCGTTCTGCCCTGCCTCCTCCTCAGGCACCTGTCCTGCAAGGGAAGGCAACGTGAGGCCGTGGCAGCATCCTCCCTGCACGGAGCACCATGGCCACCCTGCGCTCTGCATCACTCGGAACTGAGGAGCAGGTTTCACGCTGCTCCACCTGTGAGAAGGGCACTGTCCTGCTGCAGGGATCAGGCGCAGCTCTGTGCCCTGCAAGGGACACGCAGATGGGGTCGGTTTGCTCCACCTGCTCCAGAGCAGCGCTCTCCATCTGCCCAGCTCAATGCAGTGACTCAGCACTGGGGGCACAGAGCCCCCAGGAGAGGCATCCCTGTGCTGTGCAGCTGGTGCAGGCTCCGGTCCTGTCCCTGTACCTGGGGAGTGACAGAGGGTCTCTACCCAGGGCAGGAGGGGCTCCACTGCACCCCCATCGCCCTGCAGCCCCATGGGGCTGATGGAAGGGTTCATCAGGTCCCCTGCTCCCCCACACTGGATCCAGCCACGGCAATTTCCTTCCACCGGGAACGTCACGCTCCAGAGCCCTTCAGTTATGACTCAGAGGTTTGAGTGGAAGCGAGAGCTGTAAGATGATTATGTATAATTTTCTTTAAAGGATGCTCCATCCTTTCTCCTCCAAGGCCGAACACAACGTCAGCTCCGTGCGCCAGTGCTCACCCCACGGCATGGGGCAGAGGGGGCACTGGGAGGGGCTGGGGGTCCCCTCTGCCTGCTGTGTGCCCCCATGCTCTGCTCCTTCCTGCTTCCCATGGGGCAGCATCCCACAGTGCATCCTCCTCCATGTGTGGGAATCATTCAGAAACAAGAAGGGGACAACACTGAGGTCTCTTAGTTCAGAGTCATCTTCAGCCCCAAAAAGCTGTAGGGATCCAATGGACCAGCCCAGCACCCACAAGAAGCGGCGCTGGCACAGCCCCACAGTGCCAGGTGGGGGCTGGGTGCTGCAGGAGACCCCAGCATCCACCCTGAGAGCACAGCTGAGCACTTATCCTTCCCCTCCCCTGGCCAAGCTCTGACCAAAGCCATGAACATCTCTGACTGGGGAGGGGGGAAATAATGCCAACATCTTTTGTGTGCCCATCTATCTCCTCCTCCCAGCAAAGAAAAGAACAATCCCAGGAGGCCGTTATGGATGCTGAGGAGGGAAAGGATGAACTGCAAGGCTAATTTTACCTCCTTCACCACTGACAGTTGCTGACGTTCAAATTAATGAGAATAACAATTCAGCATAGGATGAAATCTTGGCAACTGCCTGCCCCCGCGGAAGCCGTGGCCAGCGCTGCGTGCGCGAGAAGCCACATCCTACCGACCATCATCAGCCCATGGGCTAAAAATAAGAGGAGAGGAGGGCTGCGAGGTGGTGAGCACGCGCATCCCTGCTGCCTCTCACGGCTCTTAATGGCTCCGTCCTGCTCATTCAGGCACTGAAAAAGGTTCCAAAATAAAAGCGGGGAGAGCTTTTGAATCACTGCGTTTGTCAGACAAGCACACGGTGAGACACGCACCTCCCCAGCATCAGGGTTTGCTTTGCAGCCTTAGAGCCACTGCTGAGGGGGGCACAAAGCTGAGACCCCCACAAAGGGGGGAGCAGAGCACTCAAATACAAACACAGCGCAACAGCAATGAGTCAATGAGTTGCTCCCAGCCCCGGCAAGCAGCACACGCTGCTGAGATGCTTAACACCAACCAGGGGGCACATCATGTTTAAGGCTCTGCAGAGCTGCATAAATCTTTAAAGAGCCCTTTGAAGAGTAACGTTGTGTTCTCAGAGCCCCTTCTTCCTCTCAACGTAAGATTTAATGAGGTTTCCTCCTCCCCTCCCCACCTGAACACCCACTCCTGTGAGTCAGGCGTGCTCCTGCGCTGCCTGCCCAGCAGAACTGAACTCAGCCGTCACTTACAAGGGGGTTGGCTTCTTTATTTTTACTTCAATACGGCGTCACTGTTGGAAATGTGACACTGGGATGGAGCTGAGCAGCACCGAAGGATCCTGGGTGAAGCCTTGGGAAAGACTTAATGACAAGGTATCCTCTGTGTGAGCTGCCCCTGCTGTATGAACTGCACAGAGCATCCTGCTCCTCACCCCCACTGCTCCCATAGGCAGCCTAAACCAGCCCTGTTATCCTTTATTTGGTGTTTTGGCCATGATCCCTTTAAAAAACAAAGGCTTCTAAGGCTGCTTGCAGAGCTACTTAGGTGACTCGTCTGCAGCCCATGCTCAAATAGTGCCCGTGGTTTGGGAACAAGAGTTCACATGTGTTCACACAGCCCAAGACCCCGTGTGACAGCAGCTCAGAGAGCAGCATTGCAGCATACAGCCCAGAGAAACCCTCCTGCTGCTGCACAGGGATCCCTGGGGCTGCAGCCAGACTGCAGGGTTTGCTGTCCCCCTGGAGTCCACCTGTCAGGGAACATCCAGATCAGCCCATGATGGCTATGAGAGTGGAACATGCAAGTGCTGGATGAGTGCCTGGAGACCGGCTGGTGGAGGATGCTTTCTTTCACTGCCTCCCAGTGCAAAATAGCTCTTGCAATAACTGGAAGGCTAAAAACCCATCACCACGCTGTAGTTCAGTGAAACAGAACAGCATTCAGCCCACCTAGCCACTGTATAATATGGGCAGTATTGGTCTATGGGGCCACTACTGAACTTCAGCAAACCTACCCCTTTGAAACAGCACAGGCTCCACAGAGAAATTCAAACATCTCCCAGTAATTTGCCTGTCATCTTCTGATGTGACAGCCCTTACTTGGGTTTAAATAGCACTGTTTGCATTAGGAGCATGTAACAGCTGATATGACTGTTCCAGAGGTGATCTCCCACTGTCAGATGCACCCAAGCGGGGGAACATCACCCCAGCACAGCCATGGGCACAAGACTCCTGCACAGCAGGCACTGCTGCATGGGGCACAGCCCCAGCTCCCTGAGTAGAAGGAGCAGCAGGGAGGTGGCACATCAACACCAACGTGCAACCCCCAGCTACAGGGCTGCGGGGCAGAGACACTCAGCAGCATCCAGAACACTCAGGTCTGGCCTGAGCCTGCAGGACGTACAATCACTCTAATTTTCCAAGCCTTCCTAAGTTCCTACTTTTTAATAGCAAAGAAGAGTACAAACCAAGCAGCAACACAAGCTACTCAGCACTGAGGAAGTTAAAGAGAAACCAAACGCTTTGGCTATTGTGAGAAGGATTCCGTGGGGCAGGTCAGCAGGAGCAGCCTGGGGTGCACGGGCAGAGTAACCACCTTTAATGTAAGTCATGCAGAGTTTTCCTTCTCAGCTTGCCTTTGGTTAAAGGCACCAGCCATTAGCTCAGGCCACTGGAAGCCTGAGAGGGCAGTGCTCTGGAGCCTAGGCTAACCTTCACTCCTCTTCTGTGCCTTTTTCCAGTGGGAACACAGCTTCCTCCTGCACACAGCTTGTCATGGCTTCCCAGCGCTCCGCTCTCTCCTCTACACCCTGCCTCAGCTTCCTCCTCTGCAGCTGGGAAAGCACAGGGAAGCAACAGGGCACTGTTAGAGACATGCACAAGCTTATTTCTCTATGCTGATGCCAAAGAAGCAGTAACAGACGACCCTGTGGGCTCTTGGCTGCGAGCTGCAACAGATCTGCTCTTGCAGTTTCTCAACCAGGAAGCCTGGCCCTCCAAGAGAGCTTATGAGCAACCGACCAACTGCACCTTTTTTCCTTTCTGAACCAGCTTCAAGAGGTGGAAAACATCAAGTTTAACATCTTAAATGGGGCTGAGAGTGGTTATGGTTTTTTCAAGCCCAGGCATTTTTTCACACCTTGAGCACTTGTACGTGGGCTGTTGCTGGCAGGAGCCCTTGCAGGTAGAAATGGGTCACATCTGACAACACAGAGGCACCTGGCAAGTCCTGTTCTGTACTTAGCAAGGCCCCAGCAATCAAGTGCATGCTTCTGAGAGCCTATTTTTAAAAGGATGCCTTCTTCCATTAATCCTCCATTGGGCTAAGAGGGAAGGTCCAGCTCCGGGCAGTAGAAAAGTCCATGGGAAGTAAAAGAGCAAAGGACAGAGCTCTGCAGGTCACCCAGCTGGCAGCGGGACATCAGCTCGATTAGAAAAGGTTATAAATTACCCAGCTGCCACCGGTGAATCAGCACTTGGAAACAGATCTGCTTCACTTTGATGTGGTTCCCTTCATCTCAGGAGGCTCCACCTACGACCCACATATGTACCCATGTGTCTGCACAGCTGAGCAGAGCCCTGCTGGGGCTGGCACCCAGGGCTGGCACCCAGCACAGTGCCCAGCAAGGCTGGCTCTAAGCGAGGCTGTCTCAGCTCTTCTCCCCTTGGAAAGCTCTGTAATCTGGGCTCTCTCAAAGAAGTTTCAGGTATTCCCAAAGGAGTTTTGCTATTCAAGGCCTAATACTTTATTCTTCTGTGCTGATGCTTCAAAAAGTTTTCACCTAACCAGAGAACCAAGAGGAAAAAGCGGGGCCTGCAGGTATGAGACTCCTGCACAGGTAACATCAGACCGTGAGGGAGAAACCAAAGCAGCGTGGTTAGCCTTGAGCTACAGAAAGCAGGGCTTTCCCTGTGACATGGAAAGCTCAGCCAGATAACTCCTGTCACACTGTCATGAAGTGAATCAGCACTGCTGTTATGCGAGCTGTAAAGCTGAGCAGGCTTTGTAACACAGAAATGCTTTCAGTCTGCTGCTCACAAGTGCAGAGGGGGCAGAGGAAGAATACAGCTCGATCACCACCTCTCTATAGAAACCACATGGCTGAATCTACACCCCACTCTACTGACTTGGTTGGCTTACCTTAAAACAACAGGAAGTCCCCTATAAAGAAAGGGGCAATTCTGACACCGAGCTACAAAGACTAGAGCAGAAAACAAGAAGGCTCGGCACAAGGCTACAAGCACCCTTCTCTCCCAGATGTGCCATCTAGTCTGAACACTGAGTCATTTCAGGGCTGTGCTCCAAAATAACTCAGTGAGTCTAGCAAAGCCAACCGAGAGAATTAAGTGTGCTTGAACAACAGTTCAGTAGGAGTGAGCTATTACTGGATGAAGGAAGGAAATCAGCAGATGGGCAGCACACAGGAAGGGACATCCTGGCTGATCAAGTAAAGGACCAAAGCATCATGGCTCACTCACTGTGAGTCACTCACATCACTTAATAATCAATACTCTCTTCCACTGCCGAGAGGATGCATTCACATCCCAAGGCCTTTCCTTTAAAAACTTTAAATGGACAAGGGAAGAATCTCTTCTGCCCTTCTCCTCCCAGCATCACTCTCTCCTACCTGGTACTGTGAAGTCCTGAGTGTAGATGATATCATCTTCTATGTCATACAAGTCATCATCTTCGTCCTCATTGTAGCCATGCAGATCTTCCAGATAAGGCACCGCCGTCATACTTCTCCACTTATCCTTTGTTTCTGGGCTAGGAGGTATGGGCACCAGAGTCTCTGCCTGAGCGTGTTTCTTACGAAACCAACTGCAAAGAGTCCAAGAGAGACATTTCATCAGGACAGCTTTTCAGGAGGCAAAAAGAAGTGCTCAGTGGTACGGGATGATCCCATTCCACCCCCAGTTCAAAGGCACACAGCGTTAAAGAGAACTCCCAAGGCAACACTGTGCCACTGCAGGCACAACGTATCCTTCTGAACACAGCCTGGTGGGCACTGACATCAACCCCCCTCCCTCTACACTGTGGGCTGGATTCATTTGAACACTGGGACCCATTTCTCCTGGTCTGTGCAGAGCAAGAAAAGAAAGGATCTCATCGTATCAACTGCACTCGCGTGCTCATCATGCTGTATATTACGTGGACACCATTTATCTGCACAAAGGGATACTCAGCATCTTCCACAGCAGGAGGCAGCCTGGAAAGTCTCTTTTTTCCCCTGCTTTTCTATCTTACTGTAGGCCACCAATGCGTGCTGCCTTGGAATCAACTGAAAACACCCCACAAAGGCAGAGAAAGCTAAAAATACCACTTCACTGCCTGTTCACCTCCTGTAAAAGTGGCATTCTAATAAAGCCACTCAGCAAAAGGAAGGAGTTAGGAGATGAATGAAAGCGTAGCTACTGGGATGAATCAATTGGGATTGAAAGGAGGGATGGGCTTTTGCTCAAAGCTTTGCTTCCCAGTTGGGACTCTCCAGCATTCCTCTGCAATAAGATCGAGCTGCGGAGGAAGGCAGCCCCTCACCTTCTGCAGTACCAAAGAGTGAGGCAGTCCCTATTTCAGTAGGTGAAGTCTGTTGTGGTTCGTCATAGAACATGTCTGTGTCACACAGAACCACATCTGGCCCTTCCCTGCTCAGACTCCATAGAGGGATGAACCCCCCCCAAGTCACTGGGAGGTCAGCACATCCCAGTCAGGCACTGCCAAAGATCCACTGGCATTCCTACAGCTGCAGCATCTTTTGGGATGGTGACAGAATGTGTTAAGTTTGACCTCTGGTTCACACAGCAGCATTATGAGAGTGAAAGAAAGTTCAGGAAGCCAACAGGACCAACATAACTAGATTTGGACCAATGGTTTTAGCAAATCCTGCAGCTGGTTTCCTCAGCGATGTGCATGGCACACAATGCTCCTAATTTGATCATCTGATTTCCTTTCCTTATGAGACTGCTTCTATCAAGGAAGCGACTGCCAAGATAGCACACACTGCCTGGGCTGATCCAGCCTGCCAGGAGCACCCAGCACAACCATCACCTATTCCTGCCAGGGGCACTGGGGCTAAAGGGAACCAAAGTAAATGCCAGGGACCCGAGGAGAATGGAATATACAGGAGAAATGAGATGAGAATGACTGCCAAAGAAAGGAATATTTTCAAGTGAGAAAGCCTACAAATCTCCAGCAGCCAGTGTTTTTATTTTGCTGCATTTCAGCTCTGCCTCTTTCTTTCCTTCTGTCCTACTTGCCAGGAGAGTAAAAATAGGTTTTTATTAACAGCTGAAACCTGAATCACTGTACTCCACTCATAATGATCCCATCCTCCGGGAGGTGATTTCAAATACTTGCATATGCATGCATGGTAATGAGGCTATAGAGCGAGCAGAGAAATTCATTGAAGTTCTAAGAAAATCAAAGACCTCTTGGAAGGAGCCTCAAGCAATTCTTTATGGAGTAGCAGAGTATTTCCTGGCAAGCAATTTTCCAGCAGGGACAGCTCTCTACACCAGCACTAAATGTGATTAGTGAAGATTTGCTGTTCAGCTGAGGACCACAGGCTCCCACAAATGCCCTGCTCTGGCTCAAGGCGTTGCTGACCACTGGCTGAGCCACAGAGCAGCTCCATCCCATCAGTGCTGTGATGTGGATGGAACTGAGCACTCCCTCACTCTGCCTTCACTGATACAAGAACGCAGCCTGGGTCAGAGCACCCTATTTCATCATTTATTCCCAAACAATTTCACCAGAGACTTCTAAGGCAATAGCACCGGCACACAGAGCAGCTTACCTACTGTTATAGCAGGCTGCTGTTTAATTGGTTGAAGGACAATAAGCTTCTGCAGATCTCAGCAGCACTGCCTGCACAGAGCATCCTTTGGAAGAGGCAGGCTCCTCCACAGCCCATAAGGCTGTTTTTAGCCACTTCTGGGCCTTCAAACTGAGCAAAGGGAGCAGCAGCACAGAGATCACCTCTCACTACTTTGCAAGCCTGTCGAGAAAGCCTGCAAAGCACAGGCCAGCAGCACAGCATTAATTGTGAACCTGCCAGATAAGAAGCAGCGTCCAGACAGAGCTGCCATGATCTACAGGGAGCTAAGATAACAAGGGTCAAGGGCTGAATGAGAAAAAAGGGATCTGGGTCAATCAGTGCTTATTGAGTCTGTCTGCTTTGCAGCTTCCCAGCTCGAATTTTATATCAGAAGTCATCACTCGGCTCTTCTCAAGTTCTGGTATAAGCAAGGTTAAAATAAGAACCAGTAAGCACAGCTGCCTCTTCCAAATGCTTACAGCTAATTCACTTCCCATTCTAGGCCACAAATATTTCAGTTTGCTTGTTTTGGATATGGACAGTTTTCTCTGCAAGCAGATGTCGGGCTGAACATCGCTGTCCTGCCAGTGAGGAACAGCTATGAAAGCTTTGCCACCTCCCATGGTGCTGCATGAAGGCTCCAAGCTTCCAGAAAGGTCACCATAAGAAGCAGCCAACTGCATCCCTGCCCCACTCAGCAGGCACACAGCATGGCCCTGCAGCCACTGCTCCAACTCCTGGAGCAGAAGGAGGTGCTCTGCTCCTCAGATCAGCTTCATCACAACAAAGCAGAACCTAAACAGGTAAGAGAAGCAGCTCTCCCCCTGCTGATGCAAGACCCAGAGGTCACAGTTGGGACTCCTATGGAGAGAGGAGAGGTGTTCCGTGCACAGATAGATACTTGCTTTCATGCAGCAGACAGTCACATTACAAAACTGATCTGCAAAACGTGGGCAGAAGTACCAAAGCCTCCCTCCCACCCATGTGCCTGCCACAGGGAAGTGAGACAGACCCAGGTGCCTCCGCAGGAAAGGAAGAGAGCTCACATCACCAACACAAGGAGAGATCCCTGCATGACACCACAGCAAAGGGGTAGAAGAGTCCAGCAGTGCACACACCACAGTGCAGGTTAAGGAAAGCCCCTCCAAGATGGGCACAGAAGCTTAGGAGCACACTCAGCACCTGGGAAGGAATCCAGAGAGACAGAGGGGGCTCCCAGGGCTGCAGTGCACAGGCATGCAGCACAGCCCAGCACCCAGCAGCTCTGTGCTCTCAACCTTTGGGGCAGTCCTGGAGTCAGGAGCAGCACAGCATGTCAGCAAGCAGCACTGCTAACAAGAGTTGGAAGTGCCTTCCCTTCCTCACTATAAACTCTCGCAAACGTATCTATGACTGAACAAATTATGTGTGACACTTCTGGAGAAGGAAGGCAAGATGGTTGCCTTGGAAACAGGGGACAGAGGTAGAATTCTGCATCCACTTCATCACTTAAAGTGCTGCAGCAGGGTCAGTGAATTAGTTACAAACTGCAGTGTACAAGCATTAAGCCCTTCAGCAAAAGCACGAGGTAAAAGAGGAGACCATGAATGATCTGCAGAGAGAGGGCTGATTGCTCCCTGGCTCTCAGCAGCACATCCTCACTGCTCCACACCCCCACCCAGGAGTACACAGCAGTCACGGAGGTGAACTAAAAGTGTCAGTTTTCATTGAGCATCATCCTTCTCCAGATCCTTCTGGGAAGAACAGGTTTCAAGGCTCGTTCATTGTTATTCAGGGGTCACAGCTTCTGGAGGTTCAGAAACTTGGATGACAGGCTGGGAGAGTTTTTAATTCACTTCAGTTTACAAATGCTGGGTCTGCACCACACGCGTTGCTTTGAAATGCTTTTCAAACCTTCAAGAAATGGGCTGAGAGAAGTCAGCTCGGTCCTGCTGAATTACAAGAAAATGCTGAAGCATGAATTTGATGTGAGAATTCAGCTGCAAAAGTGAGGAGAGGAGGAAGGCAGCTGGCAAATGCAACACACTGGGCAGATTCTTCCTACAGAATTCTTCAGACAGGGCTGCCACTGCAGGGGAAAAGCACTCAGAATAGCTTGGAGAACAAAGGGAGGAACTGATGTGTTTCGCCCCATCAAGCTGCCTCCAGCAGCTACGGTGCTTCACCAAACAGCACTCGATTCCTGCTCAGTATTCCCCACATCCACTGATAAAACCCTGCACCGTCGGCGCTGCACCAGAAGAGAGAGGCACCACTTGACAGGGGGAGAAACACCAACTTAGCTTAGCTCAAGAGGGCTAAGAGGAGTGTAGAAACCCAAAATCACTGCTGACCATCACTCCTCCCTCCACTAGAAATCAAGGCACTTCCTACCTAAATGCCTTCCCTAAAACCCTCTGACAGTACCTGAATGACTGACTACCTGCTGTCCTTCCGATTGCTTTGTTCAGTTTTAAATAAAGCAGGGCCTGGTTAAGCGTAAGGGCAAAGCTTGCTTCTATTTAAAGAAAAATAAAGGAGAGAATCAAGCACTGGATTCTTCAACACAGTGCTGCCCCACAAAAAGGAGATGGGCAGCCACATCCAAAGCACAGGGCTGCAGGCTCCGCTGTGCGTGATGTAATTATTAGGATGCCACAGCAGGAGGAAGGAGGCAATTACTAATAGGGGAGAAAAGCCTGTTAAGAAGCACTGGCTAAGCTCACAGAAAACTAATAAGAGACCAAGCCTTGGAAACGCTCCTGTGTTCACAGGTACAGTCTCTCTCTTCAGCCTCTATCGGTGCTATGAGATTAAAGCCTCACCAGCAGCAGCTGTGCCCAATTAGAGGGCAGGCTGTGCCCACACAACACAGAGATGCTGCTGCCCCCCATGCCAGGAGCACGCTCTACTTCCTCCTGCTTGCTACCTCCAGGCAGGGTCTCTAGAGAAACCTCTTGGCTTCAGAGCTGATGCAAAAGCTCCCTCTGCTAAAACCAGGTATATAAGGAGCTGGGCGAGCAGCTCAAATCCTGGCACACAGTGGCACATGAGAACCACCTGCACTGTCCCAAGCTTAGGGGCAGCTCAGTGCAACACCTGGGCCCACAGCATTGCTAAGGAACAAGTGCTTTTGGTGTTTCACTGTTCTCATTGAAATACCTGCTAATCTGCTCCACGGAGTTGATTCCTGCCCTGCTTCCTCACTGTGCTTACTGACCTCGTAGTAGCTGCTCACCACCCAACGTCACTGCAGTGAGCAAAACTACTTCATTACAAAGCATCACAAAGGGATACAGAGCTTTGCTGTCTAGCTTGAAGCTCTCTAGCCCTCAGAGGAAGATGGGAGAAGGACTGTCACTAACAGCAAGAGCTATTGTTTCCAAGATCAGCTCTATACGGTGTTTTAAATGCTGTGTAGCATTTAAGAGGCCAGCCCCAAGCAGCATCTTTTGTAGTCAGCTATTTTACTGGGGAGCATGTGCATAGGGAAAGGCACTCTTGAAAAGCAAATGCCTGCTCCTATAATCGCCCAGACCCAGTGAAACAACCAATGCACAGCACTTGGTGACTATTAGAAGACTCTGCCTGACTGCTTAATTAATTACCCAGGCAGCTACATGAGACTTGCCCCCCTTCCAGCCCCTTTTGATCTTGGCAGGGGCACTTGCAGCTGCTCCTCTGCAGAAAACCAGTGCAGTTCAAGCCTGTCTGCTTCTGTTCTACAGCTCCTGCAGACATCTCCCATGCCATAACACCTACCAGGGATCACCATCTGACAGCACACTGCTACCCACTGCCACTTTTTTTTTCCCCTACCCTCAGAGAAACAAACAGAAACAATAAAAATAGTGCTCTTCCTGCCTGCAGGCAGCACAAAGCGGGTCCGTTGCCTTATAGGATCAGAGCCTTGTTTTTACAAGGCTCCCAGAAGCTTTCTGGGCAAGCTTGTAGGCAGGACCTCTGCTGAGCATCTGCGGTCCAGCAGGCAGCTCTGCATGTCCTCAGAAGCACTTCCTATTCAAACAGGAGATAAGCTAATGCAGCCTCCGCGCTGAAGCATCCTTATGATGCTTTTTTGTTCTTGTACTTTTATCCGCCCAGGAAATCTCTGCTCAGAGGCTGCATGTTCAAACAGAGCCTTTAAAAAAAGGGAGGGGGGGAAAAAAAACCCCTCAGATAACGACCTCTCCCCTTGTCATCCCCCCTCCACCCCCTCAGACAAAAGCAAGGATAAAGCAGAGGATATGGGGGAAGGAGGAGGATGACATTAAAGAGGAATAAAAAAATCCCATTGTCCTGGAACATACTGATTCCATATGGAGCAAACTCCAAGGGAAATTTCTGTCACCACTGTCCAGAAAACCAGCACGTTACTGAAAGCAGCTTCAGGGAAGCCCTGCTCCATCAATGCTAGCTGGCCTCTGAAACAAATTACCCAGAACCCTTAATTATCAAGAACCAGTCGCACTAGGAACACGTTTTCAACATATTCATTATTTACTGGTTAGCAATTCAAATGCTTTAACCGGATGCTCTAATAGGAGGAGGAAAAAAAAAAAGCCAAGTGGATGTTGCCAGAGCTCCAGCAGAGCTGGAGGAAGGTTATCTAGTGACTTCCATGTGTCTGCTGTCAAAAGGAAAAATGAGTTGAGAGCAATAGCACAGGTACATTAGCATAAGAAGCAGAATGACTAATAGGAAGAAGCTGAACACTCACTTGTGCTGCCTTATCTGCTGTATTGAAAATCTCTTGGCTGGGTCGTATTCAAGCATCCCTGAAAAGAAGGAGAAAAAGTCCAGGTGTGATCACAGAGGCTCTCAGCCAAGCTGAAGACGAGAAGCATAAAGCACTGCCCTCTCCTCCCACCACCCTGCCCCTGTGCCTGGCCCTCCTGGCAGCCTTGGGCACTATTACATGCAGAAATGTTTGCTGCATCAGCCCCAGAGAGCTCAGCACAAACCCCAAGCCCAGCGCTGACTCCTGATCCACCTGCAAGGTGGATACAACCTTTTCCCTCCTTCGCCCTGCAGGGACAGACTGTACAGCCCCAGATCACAAGCTCAAACGTGTCTCCAGGCAAGGAGCAGCAAAACTTTGCATTTCACAGGTAACACCATTGAACTTTCCCTGTAGAAGAGCCCAGGCCTTAGGCGTGACACATCCACCTGCTCAGCATCCCAGAAACTCTACAGTCCAGTGATGTCCTTCTATTCTGGAAGTACAGATGGGGAGAACTGACACAAATGATCCTACTGTCCATCCCGGCATCATCCATCCATCCATCCATCCACCCATCCATCCATCCTCCTGTCTGAGCCAGTTTGGATTTCTGGCACCCATTTCTAAGACCACTGGGATTAGGGTGAGGAGAGGGGAATGTGGAAAAATAGCTTATCTGTATTCTCCATGGAAAAGAAGGAGGTGGGTTCCTTAAAAAGCAGACTTATGAGATGCCCACTCTGCTCCACGATCTCAAAAAAGCTTCACAACTCCACAGAAGTGAGGATAGGAAATTTTGCTTTATTTTACAGGCTGTTCAATGGGACCTAATGAGCATCATCCAGCAGAACCCAAAATCTCTCCAACAGAGCTTCCAAGAATATATCCATCCAATGGGTGTTAAACTCACACTGCTGCACACTGCAAACAGCTTCGTTTCTGCTGGAGAAAAGCCTCTCACTGCTCTTGAAGCACCAGCACTGATGAGCACAAGGAGCAGGGCTTTGGGAAGAGGAGCCTGCAGCAAGCTGAGGTGAATGGAGACCAGGAGCAGAACAGACCTCAACAGAGAAAGGATGGGGCAACCTACTGTGGAGGGCCACTGTAAGGACAGGATCTTCAGATGAGCACTTGGGAACAGAGGGCTACAATGAGAAGCTGCAAGGGCCTTGCAGATGAGATTCTGCAGTGCTGCTGAACAAAGGTATTAGAAGAGAGAGATCAATATCTGTGTGATCAGAGCTGATTAACAACACCTTCCTCGTCAGTTCAGTCTGCATCACACTACTAACACCAACCACCCGGGGATGACTGCAATTACACAAAAGAACCAAAATAAAACCAAAAAACAGGAAGCCACCACTACGACTACCTACGCTTTTGTAAGGCTTGCACACCCCAAACAAGTGCTTAAGGAAACAAGCTTTTGATATCTCACTGTGACTCCGGTTTTCTTGGGATCAGTTTTAGCCTGTATCCCCACAGGCCCAGCAAGGATGCAGAAGTGCACCCCTAAAAGCACTGAGCTGAGTCTCAATTCCAAACCTGACAGCAGGTTCCTTTTACACGGTGCTCTTGGAGCTGCCATTTCTGGAGACAACATAAAAAGGTTGGGAAAACACATTAGGAAAGCCTGGTCCACTGCATCACGCCAAACCAAAGGGATTTTAGAAAGCTCACAGTTGAGGATCCAGCCCTTTGCCATGTCTGCTTGTCTAAGAGGTGTTCAAGACTAGAGAATACGGCAAGAAAAGGCACAGTGTGAAAGGACTGATGTTATTTTCCCCTCAAAAACCAACACGCTGCTTCCCATGGCAATCTGAAAAGGTTTATCAGTGCTGATGGCAGCAGGAGTGGCATCACTATTGATCCACATAATATCACTGTGATGGAAGTTAAGTAAAACCAACCATGGGAAAACCTGTCGGGTGCACCACAAGCATCTGAACTCGAGGCACCAGAGCCTTCAGCATTCAAGGCTTTAGACAGAGCTGAGCAGAAATGCACTCTTGCCTCGCTGAGACCACAAAACCCACCACATGGCTACGTCACATAGCTGAGCTGACAGCAGCTACAGCAGCAGCTCCTTGCTTGAGAACCCTCAGCCTTGAGAGCACTTGCTTACATTGCGCATTTTCCCCCATAAGCAGAACAAAGCCTTGCAAAGAAGCAACCAGCAGACCAGACTTGCAACTGGACCAGAACTGGGAGCATGTGGAGCTGAAAATGGTACATTCTTGTAAATACTGAAGAGCAGCAAGGCTAAGAGAAACGTAAGGCACTCATTAGATTGGTGCAAGCAGAATAAGGTTCTAGAGTAAGTTATTAAGAGGGGTCTGGCAGCACCAGACACAAACTGCTATGATGCAGAGCTGTACTGTTCTCTCACCATCAATTAAAAAGGCATAAATAAGGTAAACGAGCAACAAGAAAGCTTCCTTTAAGGACAAGGATTATATTTGGGGCAACGTTAGAAAGAAAACAGAGCATCCAATCATTGGAAATGTACATTGATGTGCTCGGCTGTGACTCACTTGCGGCAGCCCTGTGGCTGAAGTCCTGCGATTTCATCACGACAAAACATCATGTCCTGTTCACCAGGCAAAGCATCACGAGCATCTGCCCACAGTAACCACACACACTCTCTACCATTTACGGTAAAGATCTCCATGCAGATTATCTGCAAGTGGAGAAGAGAGGCTGCAATGGGGAGAATCTTTGGGAAGATGCTTGGCTTGCAAACCTCGACCCCATGGGATTCCAGCAGGACCCGCTGTGCCCATACATGGGATGTCATGCTTGTTGCAGCAGTCTCAAACCCCTTTCAAATTCTGCCAAGGGACGATGTGAGCACCAGAGACCACGATCCTGTTTGAGCTCCTTGTCGCAGACAGCAGCTCACACATCTGAATAATCCTGAGCAAGCAGAGTGTTACATCACGTAGAACGTCTGCTTAAAAAGCAGGCAGCACAATCTAGAGGATGTTCCTTCAGAGGCAAGAAGAAATCCAACAGTTCAAGTCCATTGAATTTAACCTGGGTTTTCCTTGAGTCTTTAACTCAGCAACCACTTTAAGCCATCGATATAAAGCAGAAAAAGCCCAAGTTGTGAAGTGAGATGGATTTTCCTCCTCTCCTTCATTCTCCACAAGCACAACCAGGTGTTCTGACCAGAAACTCCTCAGCAGAAAAATGCAGGACACGATGCTGGATGGTTACAGGCCCCAGCTCAGGGGATTCCTTGTTACTACTGCATTAAAGCGTCCTATCTTCATCAGAGAACGCATCCCTGACATTTAAGGTCACAGCAGTTATACAGAAGAAAACAACGCTGAGACACCAACCAACTTGTGCCCAGTCACACAGTCAGCCCGCAGCAGAACCTGGACATAAACCCAGATACCTAATGCAGAGAGTGCAGGCTCAAAGCTTCAGAGAAAGCACAAAGTATATTAGAATAGGGGGTAAAAGCTCACCCTCTGCATTTTTCTTGCTCAGAAGTGAACTGCGCAGGAGTCGATCAGTCACACACAGATGCTGACAGAAGGACCTTAAGGCTATTTGCAGATGCTTCCATTCTGGCACATCCTTTCTGTCTGCAGACGCAGAAGGCAGAACAGCACCAACCCCCTTCCCATCAGCAAAGAGCACGGCTAAAGCTTTGTTTCTGATTAAGGGACAAAAAGAGGGGCAGCATCCCACCTGGTTGGTTGAAGTAAACTGCCACAAGTCAGATACCACAGAAGTTTTAAGCCCTCTAAATTCTGCTTTTTTATGCAAAGTGGGACATAGAAGTGAAAACAGGGGAAAAGAATAAAAACTCTGCTTCAAAAATGATCAACTAAGGGGCAGAAAGCCCTCAGAGGTAAATTCAAGCACTTGTTTTCATGGGCAAACTGCTACAATGGTCAACATGACTCTTATAGCCAGAAAGGAAACAAGCACTTTGCAGCATGCTGATTTCTCCTCACATTAAGGACAGAATGAGCACTTGCAGCACTGCAGAGTGCTCTAAAAGTTGTTTAGAAACAACACGAAAGCCAAATATAACCTACAGTAAGACAGAGCTGAGCTCAGGGTGACTGTGCTGCTATATGAAGGCATCAGCCTGCCACAATGCCTGATATGCAGCTTTGGATTCCATTTCAGCCTCCTGCAGCAGCAGGCACCTATCAGGCTCCTTGTTTAATGTGAGGCAGAAGGAAAAGTGAGTCTGATTCTGAGTCTCATCCAGGGGATGGAAAAGCAACAAGAGGGAGTTACTTTGCTAATGGAGCATAAAGGTTTGAAGCTATCAATAATCCGAGGACAAGAAAACACAACCACTCTTTCTCTGGGGATGATGCTAAGTGCAACTGTGAGGCTTACCACAAACTTCATCTGTTTCTGCTGGATGCTTTAGAAGACTGCTACCAGGCTAGATGAACCTTTGGATTTACTTCATTTGGGCAAAACCTGAGCTCCATACGTAGATTGAGACATTGCTGCCTGGGGCAACAGCACAGCAGCCAGAAGTGCTGGGCCTTCAATTGTAGCTACATCTGCAGCTACACCTGATGCAGTGGCTTCCAAAAGCTTTTCAGGACAGTCAGTGTTTTCTGAAACATGTGCAGATTACTTATTCCATCATCAGCATAGGACCAGAGAAGCTAAGTCAACCTCTAACAAGGAGGCCCGCAGAAAGTCTGTACTGCAGAGGTAGAGAAGCCAGCCATTTGTAGGGCAAATAAAGGCCGTGAATGCTCTGAAACCCTTAACTTTATGGCAAACCACAAACTGCAGCAGCACTGTGCTGTCCTCAGTACAGTTACAGCAGACAGCCCCCTGGTTTAGCAATAAACACTCATATCAGGAGCAGACCTGACGACACCACGGACAGCAGGAAGCAAAGCTGACTCAGCTTCCTCAGTGCCCCGTAGCCACTCACCCACACTCATCTCCAACTACTTGCAAAAATGAAACAAAAAAAAAGCTTGGAACAACAGAGCTTTGTTTCATATTTGAAGTCAGACTCTTCTTGAATGGCCAAAGACAAAGGGAAGTGAGTAAACCTGTGCTGAGGAATGTGGAGCATACTGTACCTATTCCTCTAGCCAGGCAGCAGAAACTCTGACCATGATCTCTCCCACATGCTGGAAGCACATTTGACCTGCTGCTACACAACCAGCCAACCCTCTCCTCCTATCCAAAAGGAGCTACTCCTGTCTCTACTACAAGTACCAGCAACTTTGCTCCAATATCTGCAACCGAGATTTTAGGGGAAGGGAGAAGACAACTGGGATTAAAGCACTTTGAGAGCAGAGGCTGATGAGGAAGGACAGCAGAACCCGAGTACTCATCATTTCACAATACAGAAAGCCTGGGCAAGGAAATTAATCAAGTGTCCTCACTTGACACTTAAATTTAACCTCGTGAGCTTTGTCTTCAGCTTTAAAAGCTGCTTGGAGAACAAGAATCCATGTAAGAACCAACCTTACAAAGTGCAGCCCACTCAGGTTTTACTGCACCTCAGGAGAACACCAGTACTGAAGATCTTTGTCTTACCCCAAGATAAATAAGCCTACCTCCCTTTCTAATAGGATCCTCTACCATCACAGGATAGTCAGAATGAATTCTCCCCAACCTTTATGAGCAGAGCATGTGCTGCACCTCTACATTTTCCCCATTCACTCAGAGCCACCTGGGAGACTCACCTCTCAATAAGTCTGAGAGTGGAGGACCACAATCCTCTGGAATTGTGAAGTCACCTTTCCCGATGTTTTCAAATAACTTATATATATTATCCCCTTCAAAGGGGTATAGACCCGTTGTAATGTTGTATCTGTAAAGGCAGAAGGAGAAGCTGTATGAGATAAAGCACACAGAACAGGTGCACAGCTCTCACGTGACAGCATAAACCAAAAGAAGGTGAGAGGAAACCAAAAGATGGATATCTGGCAGTATTTGGAATGCCTGTCCTAACTTCATCTTCCTATATCACAGCCTCTTCATTCACATGAGTCAATAGCACAAAGACATCTCCCTGACAGGCTGGGATGGAAGAAACTTTTAAAAATAAATACTAGAGATACAAGCACTTTGTGGTTTCTATTATTACAGCAGCTGCGTATCTCAGATGCTGAGAAATGGCTGGCAGAGACTTACTCACTAAGAGTGGAGATGACTTTATTCAGGGTTGCAAGCACTTCAGGGAACACACACACATCCCAAGGATAGGCCAAGCTGCATAAACCCTCCCCAACCTCCCCAGCACCATGCACAAGAACAATGATGACAGCAGATTGCACAAGACCGAGCTATTTGGGGACGTGTAATTTGTCATTGCAATTCCTGGATGCTGCATGGGCACTTACAGTGTGACCCCTGCGGACCAGATGTCTACTTTAAAGCCTGAAAAGGTATCAAGGCCATTGGCAATTTCTGGTGGCTGGAATGCTGGCGACCCTTGGCTCGTTCGGCACGTGTCATCCTCTGCAAATGGATGCAATGCCTGCAGCAAAGAGACCCATTAGTTTCAAACTCCCAAGGCATGCAAGTTTTAACTGGTCAAAAGGGGAAAACTCTGCTACTGAACGTCTACTTACATATCATGAGAACCTGCAACTGTAATTAAATGCCATCAGTGACATTTCCCGCACCAATCTTACCTAGCTAAGACAGTCTCCATATATTTAAAAGTACAAGGTTATGCTGCTTATCAATTTCACCACACTTCTGAGCTTTTTTGGGTTTATCTGAGATTAACATCCTCCTCTAAAAGCTTCCTGGATGGAAGTTTGGTGCTGTTATCAACAACGAGATAAAAGTGTTTTGCCAGTTACAATAAATATTCAGCAGAACCACTCCAGAGCATTCTGCGAGTTCAGCAGAACAATCAATAAGCCAATCGATCCCATAGAAGTGATATGAATCCAGAAACTCACACGTCCCACTTCACTGCAGTTCTCACTTACCTCTGCTACGCCTAAATCGGATATTTTCAGCGTCCCATTGGTGGTCAGCAGGAGGTTCCCAGGTTTTATATCCTTGTGGACGATCCCTTGGCTGTGCAAGTATTCTAAGCCATCTATAAGCTGACAAAAGTACCTAGAGGAGCAGGGGAAGAAAACAAGAGTCAAGCACTTCCAAAGATTAAAAGCATGAACCACCAATACTACATAAAGCATTGAGCAGTGACAGCATGGCAACAACTGCTCATGCACTTATCTTTAATCTCATGGCATGCAGAAATATTACCCATCCTAATGCACCTGCATTTCACTGTGGCCACCTATAACCTCAGACACCCATCTCCAGCACTTTGAGGTCCCTTTACTTGCACAGTGCAATGGGCTTCAGATCAGCCTGTCCACCAACAAGCTAACAGACCATGCTGGATATTGACAATTCTTCATCCATTAGAGGTATTTCATCTTTTCTTTCCTGACTCTGAGCTGCTCGCATCATCCCATTTAGAGCAAGCAAGCCTTCACAGATTCCTCCGCTGCACACATCCTAGCAGAATGACATGGGAAGGCCAGCAAAGGTTGTCATGCATCACTTAAAGCAAAACAAAAGCAGAAAGATGCCTTTCTCCTCAGAATCCAAGGGTTCTTTCTGCCATTCTTTCATTAGGTTCCCCCCCATGGATGTAACAAATGGGCTCATTACACCGAGTTAGTTTTACTCAACAGGCAGCCAGCAGAGTATACCCTTCAATTTGGAAGATCAGTGATGAGAAGCTGATGTAGGAACAAACCTGTACTTACCCATGAGCCTGAAAAACTGGAAACCTCTTTTCTGGGACACTGTCGAGCATCTCCTGCATCCCACACACACAGTACTCCATCACCATATACGTGAAGGCAGTGTTAAGGAAGCTTCAGAGTGAGCTGCTTTCCAGGCAGATGCTGCATGAGGACTGCAGCCCCATTCTCAGCTGCCTACAGGAAGATGCTATGTGCCCTTTCATACCTGGGACGTAAGTGAGCTCCTATGCCCTCATTGAGGTTGTCATTCTTCATTTCCCCACCCAGAAAGGTGCATACACACTCCTTAACTGCTGCTGCTCACCCCATCCTCACAGTAGCATTTCACTGACAGGAAAGGAACCCTAGAGAGAGTTGGGAGGCTTTATGGAAAACACACAGATTAAGAAAATCTACAGGAGTGCCAAGAGCTGGTGGCACTTCTTAGTATTTGTTCTCTTCCAGCATGTCCCAGTTTTCATCTCCTTATGTCTCAATGTTGGGGTTATACAATGGAAGTGACAGAAGTGCCCGGAGCAGTCATTGCTCTGCTCCCTTCTCCCAGGGCTTGGAAAGGCACAGTGCACACTGAGGGGCTGTGACAGACCCTGAGACATCTGGTGGGTTGGCAAGGCAGTGCAGCTCTGAGATGCAGAGTGCAGACACGGGCATGCAGACAACCCATATTCTCCAGTAACAACACATTTCTTCAGTCACTAATTAATCCTAGCAGATGCCTTCTTAACCTAAGCCCAAAATAAAGTTGTTTATCTCCCAGGATGCTCTCGAGGCAAAACAGGCTAAAGAGATGACCTGCATTTTAAGTGGGATCCAAGTTAGAAACTGCTGCCCTTGTGTAGAACATCCCACCTAGCTCCAAACCCTTGACAAATACTCTGCATTAATGCTTGTGCCCCCACATGAGGATCTTCAGAGAGATGCTGAAGTGCTGTAGATTTTGTGATAGGCACAATTGATCAGTAGAAGCCAAAACAGCAGCAAGAGCCCAACTTTCATTCCTATAAATTCTTACCCCAGTAAAAGGATAGGGATTATGTGTATCACAGTGATGTGGAAGACAACAACTCTCCCCATCTTCAACAAAGCAATACTTACAATGGATTATACGGGCTACCAGTTAGGAAACAAAGCTCAGCTCTCAGTCTTTCTAGAAAGAACCACCTGATTTTTGGCTTCATCACCTGCTTCTCACCCCCTCCTCTACAGCTGCCCATTCCTGGCCGGTCAGCCAGATTCCAACACAAACTTCCAGGCAGAGCAGATTTAACACAGGTGCCCCCAAGACAAGCAAAGCTCTCATTTCTACTCATCAATAGGCTTCTGCTCCCACGCACAGCTGCACACACTGCTAACAGAAGCTGTCAAGTCAGGGTGCCAGCTGCGATGCTGCTTGTTCAACAGGGGTTATTTTCTGCCTGGATCAGTTCTCCATTCATCACCAGCGCTGCATTCCCAGCATCAGCAGGTCAGCAGAGCAACCCATTAAATACTAAAGGTGCTCGATGTTTTTAATCCAGTCATCACAGCTTTCCTATTACCAAGGAAATCTTTGAAGGCTTTGACTAGAAAGGCAAGCTGTTAGAACAGCACCTTCCTGGGAATAAGCACAGCTGAAGCCTGCACTTCAGCAACACAACACCAGGGCAAGAATAGAATCCTCCCTTCTTTTAAGGGCCAGTTTCAAATGCAGCGTTGTTCATTCTGGAAAGAAGGATTTTTTTCTGCTTTATTTTCCCCTAAATAAATAACAGGGAAGGAGTAAAAGCATCCCTTCTAGCTTAGAGAGGTCAAAACTTTTCTGAATGACCATTCTGGGTTGTCATCACCTACTACCAACACACGAGGTCTCTCTTGGGCTCCTTTTCGACACACTTCTCCGTCAGCATCCCAGCTTCTTAATTAAGTGGTATCTTTCTGCAGACAGTAATTGAATTACAGTCCCTTCAGTCTGTTAAGGCTACAAAACACAAGTGAAAGTTGTCATGCTTTTTTATATCAGTGATTTGGTGGCAGGGAATTTGATCTAATTAAAGCACAAAATTAAATGACCCGTTTTGTGAAGTACTGTTAATTGCGAGACGGTATTTGGAAAACGCTGTCAAAATAAGAGCAGCTATTTGTAACACAGACAACAGCAGATCAGCTCAGTAAGCTTACAGACTGGTCCAAGGGCACTCACTAGGAACCTTCCAGCCACCCACCTTCATTTCACTCACGTTAAGGCACAGGAGCACATCAGTTGGTGTCTGGGTATGTTTGTAAGACACCTTGCATTGGAACAGCACATTGAAGTCTGAGAGATGTGCTGAGATCACAAGGCACAGCTCAGTTTCCAGAGCTGCACGTCTCACAGGAGCAATACACTTCTTATCTCATGACCATTACAAGCTGGAGGTCACTGAAAGCACAAGGGACATTCACACGAACGGCAGAGCACAGCAAACCCAGGCAGGAGCCCATCTCATCTCATGCCAGACCACACGACCCGGCTGTCCCTGTGGAAGGCAGCACTGCTGATATCCAGATGCCACAACACATGGATTTTTATTTATTTTTCATTTTTTCCAAGGGGTAAATAATAAATAAATACACGGAACCATTGCCAAGGGCGTAAAGGAAAAAAATACGACAAAAACTTGACAAAAATGGACTTTTTGCAAAGCATAAACAGTAAGAGATCCAACTTTAAGGGAAAAAAAAGCTCTGACACACCACCAGCAGCACAAAGTGACAGACCTGCAGCTGCTTTCATGCCCGAGTGGGGAAGATCACATAATAAAACAGCCCTGGAGGGGCAGTTCTTTCCTATTGCAGTCCTGTATGTGTAACCTGGGGACAATATTTTACACTGAAGTTGGGGAACTTTAAGAAAGCATTAAAAGTGGAAGCACTCCAGGCACGCAAGAGGTTTAATGCTAGTGAAAGCAATTGTAAGTGTAAGGAACATTCAGAAGAGCCTCAACAAAAGCAGAATTATAGTGATTCAGCACTACAGTGGAAAATAACAAGAATTCAAACCTTCAAGCGCTGCGTTAAAAAGGATATATTTTCTGCTTCTCTTCATTGTATAACACATCTACCAACTGGATAACATTTTTGTGCCGCAGTCGTCGCAGGAGCTGAATTTCCCTGCAGGAAAAGAAAAGGAAAAACATTACATTTTCCAAGTCTATTTCCTTACTGTGGAATGAAACTAATGTTTCTAAATCACATGGATGGTTACACTTCAGGCTGTATTAGTCCCAGCTGCTTCACTGAAGGTTACCTCTATAGAGAAGGCCTTGTGTGGTCCCGAGCTCCAGGCCAGCCCATAACAACACTCCCTAGGTGCTGGATACAAGGAGAACCATTCCCACTAACACCATGCAGCCTTAGGTCCCCCAGCCAGGGATCCTGTCCAGCAGAAGACAGAAGATAAACTACAAAACCCAGGGAAGGTGCCTTGCCACCCTTTCCCTTTGGCAATGGAAATGGACCCCTGGGTGCCATCTCACATCTACTGTTTAGATCTTGGTCTCCTGCAATTTTGTACTCTGTCCCAAACTACCGAATTTCAGTATCTTTTACATTCAAGTCAGCCTGCAGAACCCCACTGCTGCCAGCTGTAAGGAGGAGAAACAGGAGGATCAGGCCAGGCAGGTCGGAGTGCTCTGGCTGGCAGTGCAGGCACTCAGCTCCGCTCCACTGCTCTGCTCCAGGCAGGTCCTGAACCACAGACCAGCTCCTCTTCCTACCACTGCTAAGTCCCTTAGAAAAGCAGGGCCACGTTTACCAGCCTGCACTGCGAGGAACTCGGAGCACAGCTTCAGAGGGGAGAGCCTCTGCCCAAGCACAATGCATGGAGCTCAGAGAGCTCCCACCCCTTGCTTGCACAATTAGACCATCTCCACTAACGAGCAGAATGACTTGGTGCTGCACCGTGTCCGATTAGCAAACCAGTAACAGCTCCTCCAAGGAGCAGGACAGAAGCAGGCTTTAAGAATTAGGATATCTGAACAGAAACTTGGAATAACAAGGCAAAGCTCGGAAGAGTGTTTAGTTTAAATGGCAGGCAGATTTGCAAAGTGATGCAGCTGCTCTAATTATAGTAATGACCAAAAGGCCGAAGTGGATTAAATTAGCATAGAACTGCAGCCAGCATTAGTGGAGCTCTAAGAAGTTCCTGCATAATGAAGGGAGATGGCTGAGCTCAGACAGAGCAAACACACATTTAAGTAGGACTGCTTTCTGCGAAGGCAGAGAGCTTCCAATATTAGGAACACGTTTTAAATCCTCATCCTAGCAGCTCATCCCCTGTAACGCCGCTTGAAAGCACAAACACCAATTCCTCCCACCTTTAAAAGCCTGATAAATATTGCATATTTCTGCCATTTCTCCCCCCCCAAAGGACACCGTGAACCACCAATCCCAAACAGCAATGAAGCACACCCACATCTGGGGCAGGGGCCAAGCAGCCCATTTCCCAGAGGAGATTATTTTTAGCTCCCCTTGCATACTGAAAGGGCAGAGGAATGGAAGCAGCCCGGCCACAGCCACCTCCGATCCCATTTGGTTTTCAGACTTCATCACTTAAATGGACCTCAGTACTTACATTGTCAGAAGTTGCCTGTATTTACCTCCACCCCCCAAAGGCTAACCATACAGAGCACTCCACCCTGCTGCTTTCTTTGCACTTTGCACTGTGATGTTTCAATGACAGTGCTGGGAAGCCCCGTATCCCTGCAGCTCATCCATGTTTTCCAGACCTCACCAGCTGCTGCAACTTCATCTCCTCGTTCCTTCTGAAAAGCAATATGGAATTTAAATCGTAATCCTTGTTTTTTGCAGTCAGATCTCTCTCCCAGCAGAAGGGAGGGCAATTGATCTGAAGCAGAGCCAGGTGTTTGGGTGCTTCACTGCGCTACGCAGGGCCAGGAGGATGGCAGAGGAAACTGACACCTAACACAACCCATGGCACAGCACTGTGCCACCCATCCCACCCCACCCCAGATCTCCCCTGTTGGATGGGCTGGCTGGGATGAGTCAGCTTTGAGCACACACCCTGCAGCTCACTGCAAGCCCTTCCTTCAGCAGGCCTCTCAATTTGCAAGCCCACATCAGCACATTGCAGGCCTACTGCACATTTCCAGCCTCAGAAGAATTCTAATGAGCATATATTCAAATCTAAGTAATCACCCAGCATGGTAAGTACAGTACAAGACACTGGGGATATGCGTAGAAAGTCCCAAACACTTAATTAAAATGGGAGGCTATTAGCACACGGTTTTATTAAACTTCTATTAAACTATTATTCTTCCACCTTTCTGGCAATCCTACTGAACTCTTTCTTGGCATCAAGTGGAAGCAGCAAATAGCCACAGCACCAGCTGGCTCAACAAGCCACCCCAGCCTCCCTTTGTAGAGACTGAGAGCACACAGAGATCCCCACACTGAGTTAGGAGATGTGATGCAGAGTTTAAACTCCAGTATGAGCGTTGAGGGCTTACAGAGCTCTTCCAGGCCAACCTTCCAGGAGCAGAACTGGATGATTCATGGGAATAGAGAAGAATCATCCCATTTGCTATGAGAACCCCGTAATGTATTTCAGCCCCAACCTTGAGGGCCCAGAACTGCACAATAAGACCCACATCCCCTGCTGCAGTGCCTGCCCTGTGTGCCCAGGCTGCAGTATGGGTGCAGGCCTGTCCCACCCCCCAGGCAGCTCATTACTCCCTGCTTGTCATTGCTCCCTGTGTATGACTTGCTCATGTAATTACTCAAGAGCTGACGGCCTAGGAACTGATTTCTAGGGAATTTCTTGGACAACACACAATTAATAGGAGCTTCGTCTTCACCTCTGCAGCAGCAAAGCAGAAACACCCTGGGATAACTGCAGGGGCATGAGGCCATTATTATAAATCAATTACATCCCTGCCATACAAACCAAGCTCGGTTAGAAACCAAGATGGGAGATCAAACTGCTGGAGGAATGAGCTCCGTCTTCACAGTTAAGGAAGAAGAAAAACAAAAGGAGGTATTTTGAGACAGAAATAGTACAGCCGCTCAGCTCCACTGCCAGGGCGCTCAAACACATTAGCAGCATAATGTGAAGTTAAGCTCATAGAGGAGGCTCCGCTTCAGATGTGACTCTGTGACCTGCAGCAAAGCAAACAACTCACTACTCAGGAGTCCCACTCTCATCCACCTCTCATACCCAGGGAGCAGCTGCCTGCATCCTGCCCTAAGAGCCCTCTGCCTGCACGTACTGCTGGGGGTGCTGGCAAGGCAGTGAGCACGGAGCAGCATTTCCATGCCAGGGATAAGAGAGGAGGCTTTTCATCTCAAAGGGCACCAGTTGAAGTCAGGATGTTTGCAAAGATTACACAGCTCATCACAATCATATCTGACACGTACCACGCTGCAGACACCCTTCTGCAGATAAGGCCACCAGCAGGACTGCAAGTCTCACTAACAGGCATTACATGAGTGAAGTAATGAGCAACTTTCAACAAAGAACGTGAACCAAATTGTGCTGTTTGGTTCTACAGACTGAGGTTCTTCTTTTTATGACATGCCAACAGCTTGCAGGGTATCAAGCACCCAATAAAGCCGTTCAAATGGAGTTGAAGAAAGCCAAACGCCAATGGAGCGTGGCCAAGCAGCGTGACATTAAAAAGGGATCACACGGTGCTTTCCAGCACCACCTGGAAATAAAGCCTTAACGTGGGGACACGTGTTGTTAAATGCCACCATGTGCTGCCCCCCCACCCAACTGACAGGGCAGACAGTAAGGGTTTGATGCCCGATCAGCAGCTCCATTGAAAGAGGAGATGGTTCTCACCGCCTATCACAGTGGGGCTGGATGGTTCTGATTAGCTCAGAGTTGTGTAGTAAAAGAGTATGGCTAAAATACAGCATTTTGCCTTTAAAAGAAATCACCACTGATCATGCAGATAAAGGAAATGAACGGGTGGCCTAAGAGAAGGACAAGGTGACAAGAATAGGAACTTGAGCCCAAGTAAAGCCTTCATTAGGAAGCAACGTTTAAAACCTGCCTCTGTGTTTTGAAGCAAGGCTGAGCCAGCAAAACAGCCACAGCCAAGCAAAGCAAAACTCAGGTAGTCTGCTTCACTAATTAACCCTAACGAAGGCAAATCAGACATTCCCAGACAGGCACCGTGCATGAATAAAACTTGCACAGGGTTCACTTTGGGACTCAGAACCATCCCCATAGTTCTGACATCAATATCTCCCCTGGTGTTTGGAAGTATTTCTTCACTACCAGGAGAAAAAAAAACCTGAAGTCCCAGTGAAAAAAAGAAACAATCTCCCACTTCACAGCAGAGCTCTGGGTAGAAGGGAAGGGATGGAACAGGGCGCCCGTGCCTCTACCAGAAAAACAAGAAACATTTCATTACACATTAACCAGCGGTTCACTCTTATTCTGAACTTGAGCCAGCAAAGGGAGGTCCCGGTGCTGAGCCCTGTGCCTGCTCTGTCACTATGCCTGTCATTGAAGGTTAGAAGGCAAACTCCAGGAGCTGACACAAGGTACAGGACGTGAAGTATCTCGCAGCTGAGCTCACGAACTCAAACCAAACTGAGAAACAGAAACAAGACTCTGCTGGGTCAGAGCCCTGCGCTCAGCACGTCGCAACACAAGAGTCCTCTAAACACCCCCCCACCCCCCCCCCCCAAGTCCTCCCTCCTGCTATGAGATAAGCCTGTGCAAACCATTGCAGCTGCAGGAGGCTCTCCCCTCCCAGCAGATAAACAACCATCTCTCAGGGCTGTAACAAACAGCTTGCTGTGGGAAACAGGCTGCGAGGAGGTCTTCGTGTGCAGGGCACAATGCTGCTGAAAGGGAAAGTTCCACCTAACGAGTCCCGCAAATGAAGCATAACACCAGGCTTCTCCCCACAGAAGGTTTTAATTAGTTACTTGTGCCCTGACTAATCAGTATGTAACTGGCACTTGGAAAACCTTCCAAGCACGGATCTTGAGTCACTGAAAAGAGGTTGACAACCCTCGTCTCTTATTTTACAGCTGCAGAAATGAACTGAAAAGAGCATTGAATTGCTTCCTAAACTCATTAGCCAAAAGAGAACCCAAGAATAAAACCCAAGGCTTGGTATGCCCACAATGCATGGGATCACATCCCAGCACTGACGCGGGTGGCAGCAATCAGTGTGTGAAGAGTTGGAGAGCACAGCCCCTCCTGGGCACACAGACACTGCCCAATGCTGCTGCACTCCCATTCAATGGAAGGAGCTGCCCCCTGCCCTGTCCTCAGCCAGGACAAGGTTAGGAGCCCTCATCCACACAGCTGAGGAGGGAAGACATTCCTTAATAGCTTATGAAGCATTAGTTCAAACGACGCAGAACTTCAGCTGGAAAACGAAGACAGAAGTTTCACCCCCTCAGTTCCCAACTACCCGAAACATTTACTCACTTTTTCACGTTTGCCTCCCCGTTGGGAATTCGGCGGAGCTTCTTCTTCTTCAGAATCTTCACAGCTCTCCTACACAGGGTTTCAGAGTCCAGCATCTCCTTGACTTTGCCATAAGATCCTTCTCCAAGCAAGTCTCCCATCAAGTACTTGCCAATGAGCTTGGCCCTTTTCCGCCGTGGTTGGTAGATGACTTCAGTCGAGTCGATGCGATGGATAAAAGTGTCCATCCCCACAGACATCAGCTCGCTCTCTCCAAACATACCCAGCTGCTGAGGCTCCTGCATATCCATCCTGGATTAAGTTCTTTAACCTGTCTTCCTTAAGCTCTCAGGGTTTTAATCCTGTTGGTTTGTTTCCAACGCTCCCTTTTACTCCTTCTCGAAAAAAAAACATCCAGAAGATTGTACAAACGTTAATTAAAAAAAACAAAGCCAAAAAACAACAAAACAAAACTATGAGCCGCTTCCAGCTCAAGTGGATGCTAAAAGATCCAGGTCTGCTCCAGTAACGGGTCTCTTAAGAAGAATATATAGCTCTGATCAGACACAACCAGGTTGGGACTCGCTTTGCTCCTTGGCCCGGTCCCACCACTAGGGTTCTTTCAAGTCACTTCGGCCTTTTGCTTGGCCCAGTTTGTGAAGGTAAGTGCTAGGTCATCCTGGGGACCTCAGACCATCACATAAAACAGACCACTGCCAAGTCTCGTTCGTGGCTTTCCATTCCCAGTACAGCACAGGCACCAGCTCCCAGCAGGATGGCGGGGGAAAGCGCTCCTGCCCTGCAGCCTTCACCTTCCAAGCACTAGAGCAGATCTTGGGGCTTTTTTCAGCCGTTTGGAAGCTGGAACCAAGTTTCTTTGAAAGAGTTTTCAGCGACAATTCTAATTTCTTCACTTTTCACGCCTACAAAAGTTTGAGGCCTTCGGTGCCTATTGAGATCTCCCAGGGGCATCCTTCAGCCACCTGGATTGCGCCTGGCACATGATGTGTCACCGCTGCTGCTCCCAGGGTCAGCGGGTGTTGGACAGCCAAACCCCACCGGCAGACAGACAAACCCCGGAGCCGTGCGGACAGCAACAAGGTGCGGGACAGCTCAAGAAGCAACAAACCCTTGTGCCGGCTGCCCCCAGCGCCCCATTCCCTACGCAAAGGAAGGAAGCGAGGGAAGGGGAACCGACTCTTCACGGGTCGCCCCTACAGGTGTCAGCCGGGCCGCAGGCAGCAACACAGACCCTCCCAGAGAGGGGAAGGAGCGAGGCGAGCACAGAAGGCTCCGCACGCTCCTGGGCCGCTGCCGCCACCACCGCCGGGCTCCGCGAGCTGGGAGTGGCCCACGGAACGCCCTTCCCCGTGCGCCGGGACCGCTCCGTCAGCGCCGGGCCCCGCGCTGCGCTGCCAACACGGGGAAGGGAGCGGGGGGGCCTAAAGGCCTCGTCCTCCCTCCCCGCTGCCGGGCCTCGGACCGGGCCGGGCCCCGGCGCCGCGCTCCCTTGGCGTCCAATCGTCTCGCAGAGATCCCCACCGGCCACCGTCCCCGCTCTGCCCCCACGGACTCGCCTCGGGGCCCGCTCCGGCCGAACCGCGCCCCTTTATCCCCGTTACCCCCTTCGCCGCCGCCGCCGCAGCGCGCACGCCGCCGCCATTTTGTTTACCTCCCGCCCCCGCCCGGCCCCGCCGCGCTCCCGCCGTTGCCCCCCCCCCCCCCGGCCCTTGCGCCTCCCTGGCGACCGACGTCCTTTCCCATTGGCCGTCGCGCCGGCCCCGCCCCCGCGAGCTCGCCCTCTGGTTGGCTGCGATCATGCCACGAAGAGGCGGGGCCGGCCCAGCGGCTTTCGCTTCCGGTTGGTTCACGGAGTTTCCAGCCCGCCCTTTCACTCGGGTGGGGGGCGACGCGTCGTGATAGGCTGAGAGAGCTGTCCGTCACTGCTGCCGGCCGTAGGGGGCAAAGGGCGAAGGGCGAAGGGGAAGTGGTTGCCATGGAGACGGGTGGAGGAGGGAGCGGCGGCGCGCATTAGGCCTGGGCCTGTACTGCCGCGCCCTCGGTGGGTCCGGGCGGGGCCTGTTGTACAGCTCGTCCTTAAACGCTGCACAAACGCTCCGGAATCACACCCCGTCTTGAACTTTATCTGCTGAGTTGTACGTTTGGTGCTAAATTGAATGTGCATGGCGGTGTCCTCCAGGTGTCCACCCAGCAGCTGGGAAGGACCCGGCTGTTGAGTCTCCCACATTGCCAAAGCCTGCGGTTTACCTCAGGTACGTCCTCACAAACAGACGTTCTCGGGCCAGAGGTGCCGTTAGTGCTTCTGTGCCTGTCCGTGTTCTCATTGCAGCCCCTCCACACCTCACCCTGACCTCACAAAGATGTTGTTGCTGCCTTTCTCCTTGCTGGATCCTTGCAGCAGCATCTCGAGAACGGCAAGAGCTGCCACCTCCTGGCCGAGTGCACAGCAGAGCTCACAGGCCTGTAGGGCCCCCGTGTGTCCCAGCTCCTCGCACCCACAACCCTGCAGAGCCTACCTTCAATCGGCTGCTCCCAGAGGCTCCGTCCTTGGATATGGCATCACCTCCAGCTGTTGTCATCTGCTTTTGGATGATGTTAGAAAAGAACTGCTGAAAGCAATGCTAAAAGCTTTTCCGATATGACCCGTGCGGTGGTTTCCTTGGGATAAGCTGAGATTCGTGTTCGTTGGAAGAAGTCGAGATTCTTGTTCTTTTGACTTTTGCACTAAGGGGTGTTTTAATCCCTTCTCCTGGAAGCAATTCAGTTCCATGTGAATCTCTACCTTTATTTAAAGAGTATGAGCAGTCTGCCAGCATACGGGGCCATACACACAAGTGAACACCAAAGAGGGAAACCAGCACAGTAGCACTGGGCTCCATGAACCCCTCTCCATCTCTGGGCAGCAGGAGCTCAAGGCTGAGGATACCAGACTGAGACTGGATCAGAGAATGCCTGCACAGAAGGACACACAGCTGCCCCAGGACCCACAGTTCTGCATTCTCCTAGCCTCAGGGCCCCATAACACTGTTTCTCCCTGCTTCTCTCATGATAGTTCCTGGCCACATGTGATTTAGTTTGATCTTGGCACCGAGTCCAAAGTGCTGGAAAGCAATCACCCAAATTCTGGTAAGTGCTGTGCTTCCCCTTCCCAAGAGGGCCGAGTTCCCAGCAGCAACAGAGCAGAATTGATTGGAAAACATCCACACCAAAGAACCCCAGACAGGAGCAGCTCCCACTGCCTCCTCTGCAGCTCCCATCCGGGCTGCATCAGCTGCGCTCTGCTCCCAGGAGCCTCCCAGAGGTGATACTCTAGGAAGGGGCTCCCCAGGCCTGAGGGGACTTTGCAGGTCCCCAGCCCACACCCCCAGAGCTGTGGATCCATTCTCCACCTCCGTGCTGTCCCTTGCTAAAGCTGTAGGGCAGCATGGACGCAGGGTACCCCAACCCAGCGGAAAGTCAGGGGATTTCCAGGCTGTGGGAAGAAACAGGAACTCAGTGCACGCAATGTGGCCAAGCTCACCCTGACACGGCTGTGGCAGCGACCCTGCAGCATGCATGCAAGCCAGCACTGCTGGACCAGGGCCCTGATGTTCGTGTTTTTGATCCTGTTCCCCCAAGATCTGCTGCCCCCCCCCCCCCAAAGGTCCAGCTGCCTGGGAAAGGCTTTTGGGTAAGGCAGAGCACTTCCTAGGAACGCTGTTTGGGGTTACAGACAAAAGTGCTTGGCACGAAGCTCATCACTGCCTGCAGCAGGGGCTTTGCTGCAGCCTCAAGAACTCATGGGGGGCTTTCCTATGTCTCATACAGCACCAGCACTCAACCCAGCACAATCCCATGTAGGTATACGCAAGTCCTCCCCTTCCTTATCCAGAGGTGGTTGTTAGGATAGAGGCTTTCAGTGCTCTCTTGTGGAAGCTTCTAGGGGTGGGGAGGGGGCTGCAGGGCCATCAGGTTCGTGCCTGAAATGGGAATTGGGGTGAGAAATGGAAAGGAGGCGAGCGCTGTGCTGGGATGGCACTGGTCATAGGAAGAGGCTGGAAGGATCTGTGCTGTTTCATCCAGCCTTTGGTTTATAGCTGTATCACACTAAACAAACAGCTCTGGGGGGATTTTAACCCATAGAAATGAATGACTGTAAAGGAACTGTTGAGTCCCAGCTTGAACCACTGATTGAACACCCAAGGAAAAAGACCTGAGAGCACAGGTGAAGGCAATTCAATGCAGCCAGGAGCGCAGCCGGTGCTCAGAGCCTGATAGAGCCGGCTGTGCTGTATTGGCATTTCCCTTCTGGGAATCAACTGAACACAGCCCTGCATTGCCGTGTTAGAGATACCAATGCAAAAATAGCCTTATCTGGAGTGTTTCTTTACGTGACCCCGTGGGGGATTTTTTTGTTCTCGTTGTCCTGGGATTGAACCGGGGCAAAGATCCAACAAAAGCAACTTAAAAAGAGCCCTATAGGAACAAGCGGAGGGCAGCGAGGTGGGGATGGGGGCTCCTCCTCCTCCTCCCCCCCCCCCCGAAGCCCCCGGCCCCAGGGTGGCGCCCTCCGCCTACTTCCGCCCGGAAGTCCGTGCCCCTCCCACAAGATGGCGGCCTCTGAGGGCAAGCCGGAAGGCGGTGGTGGCTGCCGGGCGGGAGCCTGAGCCCACAGCGCAGGTAAGGGTAAGAGGCACGGGGTGGGGGGCGGCTCTTTCTGGAGCTCCGGTTCTCGGTGGGTGGAAGGCTCCGGCCTTGGGGGTGTTGTGGGGGCGCAGGGCTGTCCATTCGCTTCCCTCGGGCGGGCGCTGGTTCGTGTCCGGTGTGTCAGATGTGAGGGGAAAATCCTTCATGGAGAGCTGGCGAGGCTTTGACACAGCTCGGAGCTGCGGTGTCCTGTCCATGATGGTGCTCCAAAGGCCACGGGTGGGACCTGGGCAGTCCGAGCTGGTGGGGAGCACCCAGCACACGGCAGGGGGGGTCTGGAGGAGCCCTACCGGCTGCTGTGTGAGAGGTGAAGGGGCCTCTGTATTGTTTCCCAATAGCAGTCACCCAAAGCAAAAGCCAACCTTGTCGCTGCATGCAGCCCAGTGCTGGGAAGGGAACCGCGCTGTGCAGAGGCTGAGTCCTCACTTCTACACTTAATTCAGTCACTTTTGAATCGAGCGCTGTTAAATATACTTAGAAACCATCAGCACAACCTCAAAGCCCGTGTCTGCATGTTGTGGTGCGGTTCTTAATGGCCCAATTAAGAGCCTGTAGAGGGTAGAGCTTGTGCCAGCAGGCTCTTAACTCCGATGCTGTTAGCAGTCACCTGCATACCCAGTTCTTAACATAATTAATTACCGATGCAATGTCTGAGAAAGAGCTCCGTTCTCAAAAGTAACCATAAACATCAGTGTAAGAGGGCTCAATCCTACTGTGAGTTAACGTGCTCCATTTACAAGTGAAATGAGATGGTCCTTTGGAGGGCGGGTTCTGCGGGTTCATCACTGGGATCCTGTAGGGTTTTTTTTCTGGTCTGTGCACTGCCATGGTTGTAAATATGGACAAAAAGATACAGGCTGTATGTTGTGTTTTTTCATGAGTCTCATGTTGTTTGAAATGTTGAGCACTGAGTGGACACTGCTAAACTAAGCAGCAGTTGGCTTTGGGAAGTGCTTCAGCGGAGAATCACATGCCAGTATTTTGCTCTGAGTTCAGGGGATGCTGTGCATCCCCTACAGCAGTAAAAACTCTGCAGCCTTTGCTAGTTAGGATGCCAGCTGCAGGCTTCAGAAGCCTGAATTCTGGCTTCATCTCAGCTCTTTGTTGATGGTTATCCATTCACTTGGTCTTTCTAGTCCTGTTTTCCTAAAATAAGACCATACCTTTAGTGGCTTAACCCACCAGTGAAGCTCCACTGTGAGCACTCTGAAGGACGAGTGCTTGAATGCTCTTAAAGTACTTGTTTTAAGCATTGCCAGAGCAGCGTACTGAAGTGTGTCAGATCTCAGTGCTGAGCAGTGGCACCGTGCAGAGTTGGGCACTGAAATGCTTTCAGATGTTTCCAGATCTACCTGCTGGCTTCCCTGGTAGGGAGTGCTGAAGTGAATGGAGCCATGGCTGGTACTCAAAGCTTGCTGTCTAATTTGAAGTGGTGTTTTTATATCTGATTGTTTCATGCAGTGGCTGGGATGGCTGACGGGTGCTGATAAAGAGGAGCATGTTTCCCCACCTGTTTTCTCTGGTAGAGTTTTTCCTCCTCTTGGAATTGTATTATTGCTTGTGCAGGGTGAAAGTGAAACTATGCTTTATCAAGGAGATGTAATGGTAAACCCACAGAGCCTGACAGAAGGTAGCACAGCCAGGAAACTTTACAACATTTTAACTTTAACGTTTAGTTCTTAATTTGATTCTTTAGTCCAAAACATGAATGGTGTGGCCAAGTGTTACACTTCATCATGTGTCAGACATGGGGCAGATGCATCTGCCAAGCTGGGCGCTCATTGCAAAGCAACAGCTTTGCTCACTACAGTCTGTTTTTTAACACTAAAGCACACATGGGCTGAATTTTCCTTTTTATTTATTTTTTTACTTTTAATTTTGTGTTTAAAATAGTGACAGCGTGGTTTGTTTGAGGGTTGTGTTTCCTGACTGAATAGGCCTTTTTAATGTTTAAGTTACAGAGCCCTGAAATAGGGGATTTATAATGAAAATGCTGACACAGGTTTAAAGCTTTTTGAACAGTGACACTGTATTAAAGAGCCAACTGTGCTGCCACTGAATGCTGCACTGTGACTCTCAATCGTGAGAGCCTGGATCTCTCTGGAAAGCAGTATAGGCTTAATTAGAAGTTTTATATTCTCCTTTAAGCTGAAACACTTTTTCAGCTCAAAACTCTTCAGTCTTTTTTGGTAACACGATCAAGGTTTGTAAACACGGGGCTATGAAGGAGGCCAACACATGCTTCTTTCACAGAGAAAGTGTGTGCTGAGCCTGCCTGAAGGCTGTCTGGTTCGAACTGGTGTTTATGTGCTCGTGATCAGTAGGAAAGCAGGCTTTGATGTCCCGGGGTGTTTTCTCAGCAGTGTGTGAAGCAGAACGCTTGTACCCCACGTGACAGCACTGCACGGGGTGTCAGGACCTGCTCAGCTCACGTGAAGTGTTTCTTCCAGAGCTTCTCTTGTGATTGTCTTAAAATCAGTGGGTAGAGGATTTGGAGATCGCAGTCCTTGGCTTTGAACCTTAGTCAGCTGTGTGCTTTCTGCTCTTCTTTCCCTTTAATTAACCAAGGTAATGGCACAGTTCTGCCTTGCAGGTGTGTTCTGTGGCTGACTCCAGGAGCATATGTGCAGCTGAGCCCTGAGCTGCTCCATCCTTAGCTCTGACTGCATGTTCTCAGTCTATGAACTTTTAACTGCCTAATATTAATCCAAGAAGCTGTAGAGAATGACACACCAGGGACAAATGCCAGCATCAAAGCTCTACATTGACTTTTCCTCCTTTTTCCTCAGTTAGGCTTGTGTTTCTGTGCTTTTCTTTTAGGGACTAAGGCCATTGTGACTCTTGCCTGTATCCAAATGGTGCTAAGGAGCACCCAAAGATGGGCAGTGTGAGCCTGGAGCCACAGCGTTGGCTTCTGGAAGTGCTCTGTGGCACTGACCATTCTTATGGGGGCCCCCATGGAGCTGGACAGGAGCCCCTGTTGGTGCAGTTCCCCTCTCTGTACATGAAGGCCCTCAGAACTGTGAGGCACTTCCTCACTCATGGTCTGACTGTTACCATGGCAGACCTGTGTGGTATAAATATTGCTGCTGTGCTCTTCACACCCATAGTAACGATGCTTTTGCTTTAGAGAGTTCCTGATAGGGCTGAATTTCACTGGCACCTTCCTGGAAGTCCAGTAGTGTAGATAACCTCCCTGGTTGCAGGCTGCATGTGGGGAAGTAGCAGAGCCAAGTCTGGCTGCGGGCTGTCAGCACAACTTTTGGTGCAGATTAACATGAAATGCTGCAGAGCCATGAGGAGGATGTTATTATTTGCAAGAGGCTTGTGCTGATTTTACTTGATGCTTGTGTATTGTAGTTGGAAACAACTGAACTGCTGCTTTCTGTATGGAGTGTGAGAATGGTGCATCTTTTGGAGACGGATTCCTTCAGTGTCTTCCAGCAAGTCAGATTCTGCCTTGACTTTATTGGCAGCATTTCTCGTTCTGTGTGCCTGTGCTGCAGTCTGTGCCCCAGGTTGCTGCTGGCTGGCATAGCCCTGCTAAGTAGTGAAGTTATCCCCATTCCCTTCTGTCTTGCTCCCAAGCCTGGTGGTGCTGTGTGCTCAGGATACAGAGCTAAGTCTGTATGGAACAAATGCACCCAACAAGCATTCTTTCTAGCTGAAAACATTCAGGAGATCAAGGTGACTTAAAGTGCTGGTTTAGCATGCCCTCAAGTGGTTCCGTTTTCACCACAGATGCGTATTATTGTTATTACTTCTATCTAGATTGATGTTATCCTGTGCTGTTGTATCTGGACTGAACTGTGTTCTTCCTCAGCCTGAGGATAAGTTTTCCTTTGCTCTTCTGTGACTTCTTAATGTCACTTGGAAGATGCATCAGGCTCATTTTCTTTCATGCTTTCTGACATGTGAAGTTAAAGACACGCTAGGCTGACCCCAGACTTTTCCTCCTTGATTTTTCCACAGTTTGAGTCCCTGCTGGGGATGGGGCTCTGATTCAAAGCCTTCTTCCTCATTGCTCAAAGCAAAATGTTCGGTCTAAACTCTGTCCAAAAAATATGGCAAGCAAAAAATGTTAAAGAGGAACTTGAAGCTAGCTCAGTCATTGAGACATAAAGTCACTTTTTGGTGTTGTGTGGTGCTCAGTTCCCATTTCTTAGGGCAGTTCATGTTCAAGCTGTGCTCCTGGGGAGCCACACAGGTGGAGCAGAGCACTGGGCTCTGTCTGCATCAGGGAGAAGAGCAGGATTGCGTTTCAGAGCGCTTTCTCTTGTTACAGGTGCGTGGTAACTCAATGCTCAGCAGGTTCAGCTCTGACTGTTCTGGGCATGTCTGTGGTTTCCTTCTTCTAAGGAGAACAGTTTGGAAGTGAGTAACAAAGGCTGAAACACAAGCAGGAGGAAATGCTCGCCTGTCCTGAGCACGCTGTGGGCTCCCACCTCTCCTGGATGCAACAACCTGTGGGCTGAGCCCACACCACAGTGCTGCTGGTGCTGACTGCTGCAGGACAGGTCCTTGTGTTCTTCCTATCTGGAACTGCTGCAGTAATTCTACACTTCTACAAAGACCATTTGAAACCTGCTCTCTGTAACACCTGGGCAAGAGGAATTCCATAGGAATCCCTGCCTATTGTGACTTGGGCTGAAGAGCAAACCTGCAAGCGAACTTACTAACGTAGGAATTCTTCCTATGGCTTAATCAGGGTGACTCATGATTGCTCGCAGGGCTTTGTCACGCTCAGCAGGAGCAGTTTCACTATGAGCCCCAGCTGCCTGGCCAAGCAGCAGCCAATCCAGGGCTATGGTCCCACTGATTGTGTAAGCACTGCTGAGTGCCATCACTCCACGTCAGGAGGGGTGCACTGCTGTTTCTCAGCAGTACATGTAGCAAGGGAGGCTTTACCTGCCTGTTGTTGGAGCTCAGCTCTCTCTGACTCTCCTGCTGCTTGCACCAGGTACTGGTGTTCTCCTTTACCACTTCTGCCTTCCTTACCGTGGCTGCTGGTGACAGGAGATTAATTCCAGCAGCTTTTAGGGGTTTATCCTATTTGGTGGGTTTGTTTTTAGTTGTTTACTTCCTGAGTAGTGATGGCAATGTTGTGCTTCAGCTAATTCTATACGACAAATAGCAAAACCATCCAGAAATGAGCCTGATTACTTAGTTCTATTTAGAAGTATATTGCGCGTGAGGAGCTTTTGGATGCCACCAGCATTACCTCCTGGCACTCAGGACCCACACAGGGCTGCACTGTGGTTTCATCCCCAGCAGCTCTGCCCTGGAATTTGAGGTCACCACTTTCCGTGATCCTGCATTTTCTTTTCTGGTTCTATATAAAGCTTCAGCCAGTTTGTGGTTCCTGAACTTGCTGCTTCTTAAGGCTTATGAAGTCAAAACTTCTAAAAACCTGATAGTCAGCAAACATCCATTTTTACTGTTAGGATGTGGAAATGAGGGAGCTCTGGCTTGCAAGGAATTGCTGATATTTGTGGCTTTCTGAGGCTGCCTGCAGGACGTGAACGCTGCTGCACACTGGGGCTGTTCCCACTTCTAACGTTCAATCAGTATGCTCCTGTTTGTGTTCAGACTGCAGGAGTGCTTTTGGCACACAAGTGGTGGCTGTGTGGCTGTGTCCATCAGCCTGGTGTGGAGCTGTGCTGCTCTGTGTGTGGTGGCAGCAGCTCTCCAGCAGTACACTGCTCCATGTTGTATTGAGGGGATCCATCCCTTACAGTGTGACCCAGAGGACGGAGATAAGGAACTCATGAGGTTGGGGTGTCACTCACTGGCACTGCATTCCCTGAGGCTCCTGACCAGGTTGTTGGGCTGCTGCTGAATTAGAGCTGCACTGAGCAATTGTGCATTGTCGTTTACCATCTGACTTGCTCAGGCATTGAAGTTTACACTTTCTTGAGCCCTTTTCCTTCATCTGGGCTATTGTGTGGGAATTTTCCTAAGGAACCAAGGCTGTTGTAGTGCAGAGAGCTGCACTCTGCCATGCATCCAGCCCTTGAGATGTGCTGCTGAGGCACAGGGATGCAGAGCAGGCAAGCAGAAATGCTGCTATTGATTTTTTTCCCCTTTATAAGTTACTTTGGCTGTAGAAGTAAAGCTGTATATTTGCTACAGCTGTTACGGGAATATAACTGCTGCTGATTTCCTATCGAAAGCTGTTACAAACTGGAAGAAAGAGAAGTTAAAAAAACACAACAAACCATAACCCAGAGCTCTCTGCTGAGAACAGAGATGGTGTTTTAGAGGCACCAGAGGATGTCGATATCTCTGAAGTGTATCTGTGATGCCAACCCTGGGGTCGGTGCTCCTCACCACCTCTACTCAGCAGCAGCCAGGCTTTATTTGAAGTGATCTACAAAGGGAAGCTCTCTATGCCATTTGCAGCGCTATGTATTTGAATAAAGTCTCAGGATTTTTGTTGTTGTTGTTACATGGTTTTCTGTTGCTTTGTGTTCATTTCAGTTTGCTTGCATTGGAAGGCTTGGGGGGCTTGGAGCAGGTTGATGGAGGTGGCAGGCAAACCTAGATGTGGGTTTCTGCTTCCCACTGCTTGGTGTGGGGGGGTCTGGGTGTCTCAGTGTCATGGGTGCCATGGAGTGGGGAGGGCTGTGGCTGAGGCAAAGCTGTTCTTTAAGCCAACCCTTCAGTTTCACCTGCGTTGTGAAGCTGTGATAAACCTTTGCCTTGTTTTGTGTTGAAGCTTTTCTCTCACCACTTCCTTCTGAAGATGTGAATTAAAACTTCGTAGGATCTCTTTTCAACCACCCAGTGGCATCAGAGAAAAACATCAAGCCAAAGAAGAAAGCAACCCAAAAAGTGTGAGGGGGAGGGAAAGCATCTCCCAGGGTGGCAATGCTGAAGTTCAGGCTGCTTTGCTTCATGCTGACTGAGCCTTTTTCCTGCATGTCTTCACTATGGGCTGGAGGTCAAAGTCTTCATTTATGCAGCCCTATTTGCAAGCTGTGTTGCAGTAAATGGCTTTGGGAGGGAGAATACCTTGAATATTTCAACATCTCCACAATCTTTTCTGTGCAGATAGGTGGGACCGGAGCATGGCTCTGCCCAAGAAATCCATCTGCAGCATCAGCACTTGATGTGTGAGTGAGGTTCCCACTGCTGGGCGGGTTACTGTTGAGGAAGGCTGTGTGTATGCAGCCCCTAATGAGGCTCTAGGGCTGCACGTGGTAGGCAGGCTGCTTTTTGGGGACCCTGGTGCTGGTGTTTGACTAATAAATCAAGAGGCCTGAGGTCAGTACATTAATTAGGGTGCTGGGGTGCTAGTGGAGTGTTTTTAACTACTTTTGCTCCCGGGCTTATGGACTATAAAGCCCAAGTGTGGATTTTATAGTGCAATAAAATGAAACACTTCTGGTAGTAAAAGAATGAGACTGCAGCAAATCTATGGTGAAATAAGGTCAGTGAAAGGGATCCTGACAATTCTGGGCCTTGTTGAAGAGTGTTTATTCGTTTAGCAATTAAAAAAAGCACAGTTGATTTTAATTATAGCGGAGTGAGCATCGTTCTTTGGAGGCAATGTCCCACTGTACCTTCCTAGGCTGAGTCACCACTTTGCAGGTGCTGCAGCCTCCACTTAGCGGCCCTGCTCCCATTGCTGTCCTGCCATGATGGCTGCCCAGGGACAGGAGCAAACAGTCACTTTAATTTTGCTTTCTGTTACAAACGCATAGATAATGTTGTCAGCTGAAAGGTCACTGGATTTTCTTTTTTAAAGGGACTCTGACTCAGAAGTTGACTTTTGAGAGAGAGGTATGGACTGTCTGCTCCATATCACTGCCTGGTACGTGTGAGCCTTTTTGGACTGAAGGTAGTGATGGGCCAAAAAATACCCAGCTTTTATTTTGCCGTGGGTGGCCCTATGTGAGCTGCTCAGAGAGCTGGAGGCACTGGCCATGTGTGTTCCTGTTGGTGCCAGGGCTGTTTTAGAGAGGTGGTCCTCCACCATCACGGGTCACATTCTTCTGGCTGTGAGAACTCAACCTGGCATTCATTGGGCTGAATTAAGTGTCTGCGTGCTAATAGATGCTGATTACTGGTGGCATGTGGGTATCTTGCAGGCCTTTGTCTGGTGTTTCAGCTGCTTCCCAACAGCTCCTGCTTGCCAAGTTACTTAGTAAGCCAGCATGAGTTGCTGTGCAAATGAGCAGTCTTGGGAAATGGATCATTTTTAGTGAGGGCTTTGCTCAGAAGTGCAAAATCCTTTTTGTGTATTGAAAAGAAAATTCCTCAAGCTAAAATCCAGCACTTTGTCTACTGCAGAAATCGCAGACCTACAACGGTCTGCCAGATCTGTGCACAGTGTTTGTGGTGAGGCAGGAGGGGTGTTTAATGCAAGTTCACCGTGTGGATGAATTCCAGGTGTGGTGATATTTGAGAGCTCAATTTCCCAGTAAAACACTTGTCTGTTCTGGCAGGCATTTTGCAGTCTATTTACTGATGTCTTAGCTGGGTTTGCACTTGGACCTGCTTTCTTCCCCTTCCCAAACCATAAGTGTGTGTTTCTTTTCCATTGCAGGACATGGTACAGGGTGAAGAGCACAGATAAAGAGCCTCCTGTCACTCTGCAGCCTGCTCCCCCGGCCCTGAGGACTTCATGCAGAACACAGGCTGATGCCCTCAGCACACGTGACCATGGATGGGGGGAAGAGCTGCCCTCAGCATGAGCAGCAGCCTGCAGCTGATGCCCTCTGCGGCATCCCCGGCTTCTGCTCCCCACTTGCCATGTCGCCCATGGAGGTGAGGCTGCAGGGTGTCCCCAGGGTGTGATGCTCAGGGCCCCCAGGAGGAGTGTGGGTAGGGCACAGCCACCAGTCCCCCCCCATTGCATCTCAGGTGTCCTTGTGTGCATATACAGGAGCTGTGTACCAGAATTCCTAGGCAGCTGTCCAGGAGCATGAAGTATTGATTGCTCATGCTGAAAGGTTGTAGTGATGGCTGTCAAATGCTTTTGAAATAAGAGGGGAGGAAAAAAAATGGGGCTGTGATTAAAATGATCCCTCTTTACATGCTGGGAGGTGCCAAGCTGCTAAGGAAAGTGCTGGAGACTTTGTGCAAGATCATAAAACTTTGTTTCCATGTCACTCCTCACTCTGAGAGATACTAAAACTGTGGCTCTGTCCACCTGTGTCTTTTTGAGAGTGGCAGAGGTGAATAGGGTTGTGTTTGTCCCAGTATGGCTTCTGAAACAAGACCGAATCCCTGATGTGTTCTGAGCAGGGCAGAAAGCAATCCACATCCCCGCAGTTCTCTGATCATAAATCACGTTTGATTTGTAAACCATATTCCCACATTCAGGAGTACAAAAAGAGGCTCATCTCACCATGTGCCTCTTTAGACATGGGTGCTGCGGGGGGAATACAAAGAGGCATTGGAGGGGAGTTGTGCTGGTCCTCTGCTCTGACCATTCTGTGCTCTGCTTTCAGAGTTCCATGCTGGCTGCTGACTTGTGGAGTGACTGCTATCCTGCTCCTTTCCCAACCTCATCTTTCCCAAGTGAAAACCAGTGAGTGCTGTTCTCCTTTATATAATTCTCCTCTGCTCTTGCACACCCTGTGATTCAACTGTTTCTGAGTGCTTTCCTTGTTTATTTCTCTAACTGATGGGGAAATAATTGCATCACAGTCATCTTGTGGCATTTCATAAACTGCTGCATCTTGGAAAAAGCAGCAAACAACTTAAAAGAAGACAAAACACAAAGACAACAAAGCTTTGATTTCTGGTAAACCTGGTGGCTGCTGCGAGGGAGAAACAGCCTTGTTTCTGCCTGGGTTTGTTATACTAATGGAGTTCTTAAAAACACCCCATTAATACAGTCCAGGTGAATTAACTCGTGCATCTGTAGCTTTATGCAGATAGCGTTGACAAGAAGGAACAAACTGCTGGTGCTGGGGCCAGACTTGTGTGGTGACATTAAAATCTATTGCTGTGCAGGTGACTGGAAACTGGGTAAATACTATAATCTCATGTCTTTGTTGGGAGATTCAGTTCAGCTCCTCGCTGTGCAAAGCAGAATTTGTGAGTCTGTCTTTTTATTCTTCAGGTTGTAACTGATGCTCTTCACTGATAAACTCACTCCACAAGGTGTGAAGTGATGAGCATGGGCTCATGTGAGAAATTGTGATTTCCTCTTAAGCTGCCCTGTGCAGAAAATGACCTAGATTACATGCTGCAAATAGCATTTTGAAGGGGGGTCTGTGTATAACAGTAAGTGATGTTATCATCCTTTGTGATGTACCTCTATCCTGGAACAGAAGGATGAACACTAGGGATGGCAGGAGGTAAAATGGCCTTGTGCTATTTGGGACTCTGCAGGCTCAAATAGCTGCTCTGGTCTCTTTGTGAATGCAGGGAGTGGCACAGATGCAGGATGTGTTTTTATTTAGGTTAGAGGTAGAAGGAAGGAAAGTAAAAGAAGGAAAGTTTGATATCATCAGTTAGTAGCTGTGTTCCCAGTGCTCGAGGATTTGGTTTAACCTCCTTCCAGTATGGATTTCTGCATGGTTCTGCAGAACGGAGATCCAGCCTCATGGGTGTCGAAGTTCCAGCCTGGCTGTTAGCAGTGATACTCAGCTTCAGTGCTCAGAGGGGTGGGAGTCCTTTTAGTTCTGAATTAGTTCTGCTTGTTTCTCCTGTGCCCGCTCCTCTTCAGCCTGCAATGTGAGCTTGCCAGCAGGTGGAATGTAACAGGGTGTTCTTGATGCAGAATTACCAAGAAGCTGTCCCGTAGGTGCCGAATGGAGCTTTGTCAGCTGCTCCCTGCAGTGAGAATTCAGAAGGACGTATCTGCTGAGTTCAGTATCTGCTTTTAGCTAGCCTGACTGATTGGAAAAGAGTATACTTTTTGAGCATGATTCCTGTAAATTACAGTTGGTGAATTCTCAAGAGGGCTGTAACAGAATTTCTGTTTTGCTGTATCAAACCACAGGATTAGATTGTGTTTGTCTATTGTGTTGGGCTTTTTTTTTTTCCCCTTTGACCATTTGTTCTGGTTTTTTGCCCTTCGCTTTTCTCCAGTGCTGCTCTTTGCTGTTTGAGTCCGACCTACTGGAAATGTTGCTGCCTTTAACCTGCAAAGACATGCCTGCTTTTAATGCAAACACATACATGTTGACTTTGTTACCATTTCTTTAGGAAGTGAGTTTCATTGTAGCTTTTATTTGCTCTAGAATTTAGCCAAGGCTACACGTCCAGCTTCCCGTTTCTCATATCCTGGTAACTAAAAAATACCTTTCAGGTGAATTTTTCCTTTTCTGTGTTTCATGGAAAAGCAAATAACTGTCATTTCATGCTGGAAAACTGCAGCTGAATCTGTTTTGGGTGGGATACAGGGCTGGGATGTCATGGGTAGAAACCCTGAAATCTTATTTGCGAGTGGCTGTTTGAACATGGCTTACTCTCATGGCAACAGCTTTGTCCCAAAGCTGGTTTTTCCTGTTTCCTTTCAGTAGTTTCATGCTAGAGAATTTGTTTAAAAGATACCAAAGCTTGCTTCTTTCTTTCAGGCTTTCTTAACCTGGAGATGTAAACAGTGTATTAAACTGGAAGAACAAAAGATGTTCAAGTCCCCGGTAGGGGAGAGCTGGAGCTCGGTTAATTTCTAGGTTAACTGTCCCTGAAGAGCTGGGCTTTTTGCAGCAGTCAGCTCAATACTTCCCTTCCTTCAAGGAATTGTAGGTCAGCTCACTCGGTGCTGTTGGAAGCCGTGTCACACGTGTACAAAACGTATTTCTCCAAAACTGGAGCAAAGATTTCTTCCGTGGTTTCTAAAACAGGCAACCCCATTCTTTTTCCCTGCTGTTTTCATGCACTTCTCCACTTTATCACCTGTGAGTGGAGCGCTGCTTGCCGTGATAGTAGAGCAGGTTCTGAAATGCGTGAGTTGGTGTGCTGACAGGGAAGAACAGTGCCTAGATCAATGCCTGGGCAGCCTGTGAACTCTGCTCGTTTGCTTCCTGGCAATGTGGAGCTTGCATCTCTAAGTGTAGGGCTGTACCATCAGAGCATAAAGCCTGCCCAAAGCTCCCAGAGCTGGTCTCCGGTGAAATTGCAGTATGGAGCCAGAAGGGATTCAGATGCATTGATGAGTAGCTGGTGTGAGGTTATGGCAAGCTTAAGTTATCAAGGGATGGGAACCCACCTCCTGGGAGGGATGTGAATTGCTCTGGCTCACCTGAGGTGTGGATTCCAGTAAGAGCCTGTCTGCAGTGTGTTCCTCTGGCTCCTGCTATTGAAAATGCAAGTTGTTTTTTAATTATTATTATTTCTTAAAGAACAAGCAAACAAAATGCCCAAGAAGTTTCCTTAGCAGTATGTGAAATAGCCTTACCCAGAGACCTGCTGTCTGGACTGACATCAAATGGCTGGGGTGAGTCAGATGTCAGTTCAGGTTTGCCTTGTACCAAACTGTTCCACTGCTTCTATAATTAGAGTGGGTGGCAGCAAAAAAGCAGCCTTGCTCTTTAAAGCAATTGTCTGAAATGGATCTAATCCCAAACTCACAAAGTCCCAGAGCTCGGGAATGAAAGAGTTTCTCTGCTTTATTCCTTATAGAAGGGTAGGAAGCAAGTGTGCAGTAGGGCTTGTTGGGTTCTGAATGTTGTATGCCTTCATGTGCTTCCCTTTATGTTTTCCTACAGGGAGATGTCCCTTTGGTTGTGTTTCCAGGTGCTCTTTTTCTTACAGATGACTGAATATAGTTTTGTTACCTTGCTTTGCAATGGGGGGGCGTAGAGCGGAACTTGTAGCTGCTGAAGGTGTCATTGTGTTGTCACATGTAACCTGATTGAAACTGAGCTCTAGAGCCAGGTTCTTTGTGACAAAGGGGAGGATCAGCATTCCTTCCTTTTGGTTTCACTGGAGAGTCCGGCTTCCCATGGAATGCAGCAGGGTGGGAGCACTGAGCTGCTGTAAAGCATCGCCCTTCTGGGGGCTCCCAGCAGGGTCCTGCATTAGAGCAAACGCAGCACTGAAGAGCACAGTGCTTCTCCAGGGCGAACTTTTTCCTCAGTACAAGAAGGAAGTGCATCTCACACTCGCAGATTTCAAAACCAAGGTTAAAGGAAACAAAGCAGCATGCCAGCACTGCTCATTCCACGGCAGTTCAGGCCAAGGAGGTTGGGGCTATCTTAGTTTCCTTCCTGTTACCTTGGCTGACTCCTGTCTAACCCATGAGGCACTGCGGAGGTAGGAGGCAATGCTCGCCTCTCTCTTAAAATAGTTTCTCTGGTTGGTTTGTTAAGCCAGGCTCTGTCCTTATGCAGGGGAGAGAGCACAGCAATTCCAGCTGGAAAGCATTTCAAACAAGCCCTTCCCTGTCCATAAATACTTCCCAGAAGCTGTACACAGATTTTAATTGGGCTGAATGGATCGAGGACACTGTCTTTAATGATGTAAAAAGAAGGGGAAAATGAGCAGATAAGTGTGTTTGTACATAAATGCGTGTAAGTGTGTTGTATGGGTGAGCTGCTAGCTACACGTGGTGTCCTGATTGCTTCATAATACTTCAGCAGTGGAGTCATCCCCAGCTCTGTTCCTGGATGGTATTTCTTCTTAAATTTTGCTTCTCCTTCCCCTCGCTAAAGTTTATTGCTCTGAGTTCTGTAACCTTGGCACCGTGGAGAGAGCACACAGCTGGCTGCAAGAGGAAACAGTCTGATGGGGTGAAACGTTTCAGTGATTCCAGCATGAAAACATGTTGGGTGGCGATTGCCCAAGCAGCATTGAGTGCATGGCCCTTACGGGAAGGATTACAGAGCACATTCCTGCTGCTGCTCGTGTGTAATAGCAAAGCGGAGGACAGCCATGGAATACAGAGCAGAGGCTGCTCCTGGGAAGGAGGAAGGGAATTGCTCTTTTGCTGTTCTGCCCTCCTTTCTGCTCAGAGGAAGCTGGAGCTTGGGGCAGGGAGGCAGGAGGAGATGGCAAGTGCCATCCCCAGCAGGGACCGATCAGAAGACCTTTGCTTTTCTCTCTTGTATTAGGTCAGTAGAGGTTTTGCCTTGTAACAAGCTATAATCGGTTACATCTGAAATCCATCTCTCTCTGGACTAATGGTTCTGTCTGGGCTTGCATGTTCCTAACCCTTCCGTTTCTATCTGTCTTTGCTCTGTGGCTGTATTCCCTGCGGGAGTACGAAGGGGCTGTTAGCTGTCCCAGCCTGCAGGCTCGCTGTGCTGATTGCAGGGAGGGCTGCTTCGTTTTTATGACCTGAGCAGGGGCTTGGGTGTGACATTTCCATGCAACTTGATGCTTGTCCTTACGTAGCATGACTGTCAGGTTCTGTCATGCTGTCACACATTAGGCCCTGGGACATCTCAGAGCCTCGCTTTTGCTTTGTTGTTAGGGCTGAAACATCTAATTCTGCAGACTCTTCTGCAAAGTCCTTCTTAGTTCACACAGATTGCTGAGAACTCAATTCTTGGTCTTAAGGCAGATCCTGTAGTTGTCTGCTTTTTGCCTCACAGATATCTCATCTGGATCGACTTAGCTTTTCTAAATCAACTTCTTGTGTGTGTCATCCCATAATTACCCCTTCGCTGCTGCTGATGGAGTCTGAAGCGACCTGAGGAATACTAAGGACCCACAGGAAGTAACTGCTTTTCCCATTTCCTTACAGGCAATATTTTAATTCCTCTCACGATTTTTATATGAATCCCATCAGCAGACCACATTTCTTGGATACAAACTGTGCATCTGTGGACCCCACTGACTTCTTACCAAAAAATGGTGATTTTCCTCAGGTAAGTACATTGCTACTGATGGCTTTGGGGAAAACAGTGCTTTGTGATGGGTGTTGGTTTATCAGGATTGTGGAGTAGAGGGGAAAGGAAGAGAGAGAGAGAGTCATAAATTTGTCCAGCACCAGTTTGGAGGAGGTGTGTGTAATTGGGGTAAATTCTCAGCAATAAAGCAGCTATCTGTTGGCTTGGTAGGAGCTTATCTGTGATACAATTGCTTGCCTTTGAAAATGATATTAAATGTAAACACAAAGGGCACGGGAGAATCATTTTGCAGGAGGGTGTAGGTAAGTGTGAATTTGAAAATGCTTCAGTCAGTTAAATCATTTACCTTCCGAAACTTCCTTCACTTGTGAACGCTGCATGTGCTCTCGCTAATTAGAAGTGGTGGTTCCTGACCAGTGGATCTTTAAAGATTGCATCAGTTCATTGCCCAAACTGAGATCCCAACCAGGTGGCTTTTTGCAGTGTGGAATGAGTCTCCATCCATCATCTGGCATCCCATGGGAGGACCCACAGGCATCCTCACCTCGGGGATCCCTTTGGAAGGTGTCTTTCTGTAGTTCTTTTTGAAGTGTTTCACTTGTTTTTTGGCAATGCCTTACAGTAAGATTAGCCAATAATGACTGCAAAGAGGCTTATCTGACAGTGCCAACTGAATAAAGAAGGAACTAACTACATCCCTTCTAGGGGTTGCTGTAGATATTAGCAGTGTCTGGCTGAGCGTGTTCTTTGCAGTAGTTCTTGTTTGTTTAGTTCTGTTTTAACTCAGCATCAGTAAATTTGCAGAAAGTTGCCTTGCTGTGACCTGTCAGTGCAACAGGCAAACTGAATGAGTCTGTAGTCCCAGCCTTTCTCTCTCAGTAAGTTGCTGTACTGATTACCAGGGGAGCAGGTAATGGGCAGATGGAGCTTGGCATCCTGTGCTTCATACACTGCAGAGAAGCAGCCAGGGAGGAAGAGAGCAGATGGTGATGCAGAGCACCCATTGACCTCCAGCCCCTGCCTTATGTCCTGAGCTGTTGTGTGTGACTTTTCCTTATGACAAAGGATGAGAAGAGACAGAACTGCAGCAGGCTGGAATGTGCTGTAAGCCATGTGAAGAATACTCACTTAGAGTAGATAGTGCTACAAGGAACTTATGCTAGAAATTTCATAGTAATTAGTTTATTTGGCTACTTCTCTTAATGTGACCTGATTAGCAGGTTTGCTGGGGGCTCCATAATTGGTGACAGATTGGACCTTGTAGCCTCAAAGGTGCCCAGAGATTCAAAGGAAACTTTAAGGTATGCAGAGTCGTGGTTTATGTTCAGAATCTTCATCCATGCTGTCTATAAGTCAGACTTATTTCTGGTCACAAAGAAGCTTACCGGCAGAGCCAGGCTTCCTCTGAGTGTGGGAACCAGCTAATCTTCACATCACAGCTGATCTGCCTCAGGTTTGTGAGTTGGTGTGACAGATAAGCACACGGGCAGTGCTTGGGTGTGTGTGAAATGGAGCTGAGTTTGTTTCCCTTCCCTCTTCTGTGTTAAGGTAAAGGCTGACCTTTGCAGACACTTCATGATTAATTTTAGGCATGTCCTGCAAGGTAGCCCAGAGGTCATGAGGGTAAATGGGGCAGTATGGGAGTACTTAGTGCTGGCATTGTGCTTCAGCACATCACAAAACACTCCAGTAAGCCCTGGTGAGCTTTTGGATGTTCATTTCTGTAATACTGAATGCCAGGACACATCTACAGACAACCTTTTTTCTTTGTAATCTTTCTTCTCCTTGCATGATTCAGTAGAGATGCCTCAGCTTCTTGCTCTGCAGTGGATGTGGTGTTGGGAGTGCTGGAGTATGGGCTGAATTGGTTCAGCAGGGAAGAGCAGTTTGATTGTAAAAAGAACTTGATTCAGAAACATGATGTGAAGTTTATTTATAGCAGTAGGAAACAGCAAACTGATGCACGTCTCCTCTTCTCAAGGGAGATATGGTAATTCCTGCTAACTGTACTTCTGTTTTATTGGGGGAAGAGAGGATTTGAATCTCTGTGAGACTGATTCTGCAGACTTGGATTTATGTAAGCTGGTGTTCGAGCTCTTTAAGGTAAGGTCCTGGTGTGAGAGCATAAACTGCGCTCCTTGAGCAAAGCTGCTGGTGGCTCATCTGCTGCACCAGCGTGGTTCATCACCAGTGCTGGTGTTGCAGTGCTGCTCTTGACCAGAGTCGTCTGCTTGGATCAAACCAGATTAAGTAGGTGAATTATAGTAGCATTGATCTTTGCCTCCTGATGAATTAATTGTGGGAGGAATGAGACAGAAATGTGATCTCATCAACTTGTGGAAACCATTTTAGAGACCGTGATGGGAAGAGGGAGATGGGTCTTCTTCACAGGTCTCAGCTTGCAGGTCTGTGTAGTTTGGCTGATGGGTTTAACGGGAAAGAGGTTTAATTATTTCTTTTACTTATGTATTTTCTAGTATGTGAGTGGTCAGTCGGCTTCCTTCCCCTGCTGTGTGCAGAAATCGATCTCAGCCAGCTCGGCAAGAGCAAATTTTGGAGATTGTTTCTGAAAAGGAGCTGCTGCTTCTCTATGGTGGCTGTGATGGAGGAGCAGAAGGGCTCTGAAACAAACAGCACATAAAACAACCTCAGGTGATTTCCAGAAAAAAAAAAAAAGCAAAGATCTTTCCCTGCTCTCATCCTTCTGGGGGAGGAAGCAGCAGAATGGAGTGAGGTGACTGTAGGCAGTTATGCTTTTGCATTGACCTCTTCCAAGGCAAATGCTGGGAGGCTGCACTTATTGCACCGCACTTACAAGAGTTCTTCAGCTTCGTGTACAGCAACAGGGAATTGTCCATCTCTGAGCCTGTTGCAGCCAAACTAGTTCTCTTGCTCAGACATTGTACTGCATAGCAGCTGGTAGTGCCATGTATGTTTGCTCCTATTAGAAACAGCGTTTCTGTAAGTCTTTCTGTTCTATATGGTGGTTCTCAGTAAGCCTGTGCACCGAGCACTGTGGCTTGGTACTTCCATGGCAGTAATCTGTCAACCTGTGTGCTTTGAAACTGAGAAGCACTGAAAAAGACTTTAGTTAGAGCTTTGTTTTCCAGTATGAAGCTGAGGTAGCACCTCAGAGATGTGCTGACTGCCCAGAGCTGCTGCAGTGTGGATGGATGCTTGTCACCAGGTGTCTGTGCCACTGATGTGCAACGACACTTGTTTTGTGCTCTCCTGCCTCTCGGAGGCGTTCTGCCTTCATTCATCCTGTGCTCTGCGGAGATACAGCACCAGGTCAGCAGTTCTGAATGTGCAGCTCTCGACTTCCTTAAGCTTTCTACAGGGCTTGCTGCGAGTGCTCTGACACTGGTGCTAACGTGGCGACTCATTGATAAAACAGAGTGCTTTCTACCCAAAGAAAAGCTGATGATTTTTTTTTCACTAGGAGCCAAAATTGGAGCCTGGATCTCAGAGAGAGCAGGCAATTGACTGGAGGCAGTGACATTCATGTGGAGTCATCCGGGAACATCCTGGAGGCTTTCCATCCCTTGCTTCAGCAGTGTTTTCCATTTTACTGATTTCATGCTCTCCCAGCTGCCAAACTGTTAAATATTAACAACTTGCTTGGAAAGCTGAAACATCTCATTCAGAAGGTGAGGGAGCGGCTTGGCTGATGACATCTTTCCTAGTGACTACACAGGAAAGTACCTGTCTTTTCCATGCTTTCCTGCTGTGGCAGGAGTGGCAAGAGCTGTTAAGCTTTGTGCTGTCAGGACCATGCCAGACAGAGGACTGAAACCCAAGAGAGAACATGAAGAGTTTGCAGCACGCTTTGGTAAGAGGTTCTTGATTAAATCTGTGGTCTCCGGGCAGCCAAGATAGATTGGGTGCTTATGTGAGAGCTGTTTTCATATGTGAGTACACATTATCCTATCATCTTTGTTTAGATATAAGAATGCAATCTGTGATCATTCAGCAGTGCAAAGAGCTTGCTGTACCCTGGGGTTATGGTGCTCTGTGTCTTAGCAGCCTGCCATTGCTGTGCTGTCCAGAGGGACAGAGTGGGGAGAGTGGTGGAAATAGCAACTATCAACTATGATTTGGGGCCATCCCTTTGTGTGATCTGACAGTAAGCTGCTGAGTGCTGCATCCCTGACACGACCCTGCAAGCAGGATCCCAGCCTGGTCTCGGACTGCTTTTAAAAGCAGTTTCTCTTCAGAATTTTCCAGCAATGCACATGATACTGAAAGTGGATTGTAAAGGTCTAAAGAGCAAATGCCTGATGATTCTGTCGAGATGTTTGTGCTCTAAATGCTTCCGGTTGCCAGTAGTGATCTGAGAATTATTCTTGTGCCCTGGGGTTTGAGGAACACAAGGGTGCACAGAATGGCAAGGCTGACGTTCCTTCCTTCAGCGTTAGTTTTTGGTTCCCCATCTTCTCTCTGTGTTTTGTTCCAGAGCTCCTCAGACCTGCCTTCAGAATGTAAAGGCTGAGGATGCCGTGAGTGGGAGTTGCAACACATCCTAATTGCTCTGGGAATTTCTTTTTTGGTTGAATCACTCACTGCCGCCACTTGGGTCTAGCGAGAAGCAATTTGTGTGCATCACAGCAGCCTTGCTGAATGGCTTCTGCACGTTGGAAACGATGCTTCATTTGCATGATCAGAGCAGTCTAATGTGAACTTCTTTCTTCCTCAATATTTTTGTTTTTTTGGCTTGCCATTGGGTGATTCATCCTTGCCGGTCTGTTGGCATCCTTTTTATAAACAATTGGCTTAAATTAAGGTTTAGAAAATAGTTGTGTGAGACCGTATTGGAGTCTGATAGAATGTCTTGATCCTGGGAACTGCTGTCTTAAGCCAAAGTTTTGCACAGACCCTGTGGTGTCATCTTCTTAAGGAGAAATATCCCCTGAAGGCATGTCCAGCCTTAGAAGTCAACGTTCTGAAGGGAAGGACTTTGCTTCCCATAGCTTCACTCCCTCTCTGCTGTTTATTCCTCTAACCTCAAAGCCTGAAGTCCAGAGGTGCTGGGGAACCTGAAACCTGTGTACAGTAATTCTGTTGCAAAGGCCTTTTTCTGCTTCCTTATGCCTTTATTGCTGCTAGTAAGAACTGTTAACTGTCCCAACAAAACACTCAGTGCAGAAGGTTTCAATTTATACTCTAGCAAATGATGTCCCCAGGCTGGTGTGCATGCTAAGCTGCAGTGTGTGCCCTGGGCCTTATCTTAAAAGCAGAGGAACATCTGTTTCCCTTTGCTTAACTTGATTCAGCTTGTTCCTTCTGTCTATCTAGTATAGCATTTCCTTGCGCACACACAGAACCTCCTCTGCTGGCTGCATGTCCCATAGAGTTACATTGAGGAATGGAGCTCCATGCAGCGGGGCTGAACAGCTCCTGGTGAGCATTGGAAGGCAGTTCTGAAGTGGGCTCTGCTGAAGCTCATTCCTTTCTTCCTGCAGCAAAACAGCTTGATGTGCACATGGCTGTAGGGGAAGCTCAGATCCCCTCTGTGATCTGCATTGTGCCTGGGCTGGAGGAAGGGGCTGGGGCTGTGGGGAGCAGTGGTGGCACAACCATTCACAGTAGTGCTGTAGGGATGCATTCATGCTATTTGATCTCTGTTCAGTGTCGTGGTGATCATGAACAGGCCCTCTCCTTGCCACCAGCCATTGCAGACCCCTGTCAGTCTTGTTAAAATGGGGGAATTAACCTACTCTTAAAAAATAGTAATTTTTAGAAGCACTTCAGTGCACAGAGCTGTAGTGATTTAAGAGAAATCTATGTAGCAGTTATTAAATCACATGAAGGATTTGGTTCTGACTGGTATGAAGAGTTTCCTGGAATAAGAAACAACCTGGAATTTCCTATTGCTGTCCTGCACTTATGTCTACAGGGAATACAGATAGCAAAATCAATTAAAGACAATTAATGGCTCGGGCACTTGGAACACGGTGCTTTACATGCCCACATCTTTGTTTTTGCACTGCAGGGCCAGGTTTTTGGCCTGACTTAATGACACTTTATAAACCCTTTTGGTGAGGTGCTGGACATTCAAGGCCTCGTAGAGCAAAATGTGATTGCAGCAGCACATCCTACCTGGCTGCAGTCAGTGCAGGTCTGCTGCTTTGTGGCCGTGTTCCCCAAGCACTGTGTGTGTGTGTGTGTGTGTGTGTGCACTCACCATTGCTGGCTCAGGTGCCTCCTCCCCTCCAGCCCTGTTGGTTTTCATCTGTTTTGTTGGCTTCAAATGCTGTGTCCCTTCCTAGACAGGAGAGGAAGCAACAGGGCTGCCTTCTGAAGTTCTTGCAAGCGCTCTTCTCTTCATACAGCTAGCAAAAGCAGGAGAAGCACTGGTCTGAAACGTGGATTTGCTCTTCAAAAAGAAAACACTGGTAATATAATTGAACACCAAACCACTGGGAGATGTATTAAAATAGATGCTTTAATTCAAAGCAGAGTTGGTCTGAGTCAGTGTGATGGAGTTTCCCTGCCTGCAGTTCTGCTGGTGGTGGCCTCACTCCCCCAGCAGTGCTTCACTTCCATCCCAGGGGCTGTCAAACATCCCTCACTTCTGCTGGTTGTCCATCGCTGGGAGCTGTACCTGCCATAGGAACACCCTTTTATTTCCCCATCTCACGTGGTTATTGTTCCCTGAATTACTGCAGCTCACTGCATGGTGCCTTCCAGCTGCAGTGAATGTAGCCCCAACTCTTTGGCTGCTTGGGGGTGATGAGCTGCCAGCTGTTCTCCTGCACAGAGGGTTTTACACTTTGGTTTTTAGTAGAAAACAGGTCAAATTACTGCTGTGAACACTAGAATAACTCTGCTTTCCCACCCCCATTTCTCAGCACTCAGGTCATGAATTCATTGTGGAGAATGGAAATGCTGTGGCAAACCTTCTCCCTTAGGATGGGATCTTAAATTATCAGGTGGTGGTTTTCCAGTTGGTTACCTTATCTTCTGTGATTATAGCACTGTGGTATTGCAAAATCAATTCAGCACTCCTGGTATCGAAGTCGGTGTTATGTGTCTTGTTTCCTTTTGGTGTTCCAGCTTTCTTGTCTATATTTTACCCCATTTGTCAGCTGAGAGAAAAGGAAGAGGAAAGAAACCACCTGCTTTTTCAAGGCTGCAGAAATAGCCAAACCTTGGTAGTCTTAGTTAAGAGCTGCTGGTTTGTTGCCCAACAGGCCGGTCACCAGCAAGTCACTAATGAAGACATTTCAGAAATGCAGTTGGTCTCTTTACTTCAAATGGATCATTAAAGCACCTATCCCAAGCTCCGGGCTGCTACCAACTAATTAAAAACAATTAAATTCAAGTAAAAGCAGTGATGGAAACCCAATGCCTTTCTCCACCCCAAGCCAACTGCCCACAGAAACCAAAGGCTTCGCTTTCGTTGCGGCTCCTGCAGCATGCAGCCTGATGGCAGCGCTCTCAGCTCTGAGCGTGGCTCCTTGTGTGTTTTTCTTTCCCTTTCTGCTTATTGAACACAAACCCGGGCTGGATATTTTGCATGGATCCTTGTGATGAAGGGTTACTGGTGTGTTCAGAACAGCTGGGCTGTGTACCCACCTGTTGCGCACGCAAGGCAGAGCTGCATCTTGTGAGTGGTTTTGAAGCTCACAGAAGCTGCTCCCATCTCTTGCAGGTCTGCCAGGGACTTTGCTGCCCTCTGCCAATGCCTCCTCCAAGTCTGCAGTATAGAGAAGTGCCCCCTATGAGGGATTTTCCATCACCCCATGTCACAGCTCATGCAGGGCAGCCCAGGGGCTGGAGCTGTGCAGGCTGGGGCCACCTGTGCTAAAGCCAGGCCGAAAAGTTCTGTTCTTTAGTTAGTTTTTGGTTGGTTTTTTCTTGTAGGGGAGCACTCTGTCCTATTCACCCCTCTGACTGCATTGGAGCCTTCCCTTTATACTCACAATGGCTGAGTCCTTTTCAGCTGCCCCTTCCTATGTCTTCTGAACTTCCTCACCAGAAACGTTGCTTCGTTCTGTTATCAAAAATAAAGTTAATAGGGGAAGCCTTTGGGAGAGGAAAAAAAGAAGCCCAGTGTTCCTGGATGCAGAAAAAGAACAATGAGTGAGAACAGAAGGGCTGCTCCTTTTTATGTTTCATTGCAATGTGTGGGGTGGGGCAGATCTTGGAGACAAAAGAAAGCATGTGGCTCTTAAAAAGTAAGAAGAAAAAGAGATTCTGTTGGTTACCTTTTGGGTCTGGTTACATCAATTGAGCCCCCCAGCACTGGTTTGGGGGGGGGGGGGGGTTGTTGGATTGAGCCGGGTCCCCGCAGCCACGCAGCGCAGCTTTGTTTACAGCCTATCTGTGGTTGAATTACACCACATACAGTAATTCTCCTCGCACTGCCAGTAATTTCACTGACTTACCAAGCAGGCATCATTTCCTGAAAGTCAGCCCTCATACTTAGAGGAAGTAAGAGCACTCTCCTTCATGACTAAACACTATATGCAAATCTCGCCGGGCTCAGGACAGGCGCGCTGCATGGCTGTCCTTTTTTCCTCCATTTTCTTCTGCATGTCCAAAAAAAGCCTCGGTGAGCTCTTTTGCTGCTGTTGCTGTCATGAATGAAGACCTTTCTCCGGTATATATTGAGAAGTTCATCTTCTTGCCTGGTCTGCATCCTGCTCTGCCCTCAGCAAACTGAATGCTGCTTTAAAATGTCCCAAATGCAGTTCTGGCTGAAGTTCCCATCTCTTTTCAAGGTAATGCTTGGTTTTTATATTCTTTTCTCTTCCTTGGAGTTGCTGTCTTTTGCATGGGGGGCACTTCAGCCTTACCTCTGGGCTCGGGTGTCCCTGTCTGTGCTGCAGTGGGGGGTCTCAGGGGAGCAGGATAGCAAAGTACTGCGGGCAGTTCCCACTGCAGTCAGCTTTGTGCAGTGCAGCCCCGTGTTCCTGCACTCTGTTCCCATCACTGTGAGAGGGGCTACTGCAAAACAGGGAGGGAAAGGAGCTGCATACAGAGCTGATCTGTATCTGGAGGCTTACAGGGGTTTGATTTTTAAACCAGACGCTGCATGTACAAACGCAAGGGAAGCGCTTGCAAAGCAGAGCACAGAACCCTTGAGACTGCAAGTTTATTACTCTGTTTTTAGAAAGACTTTGGGTTTTGGCAGTGAAAAGATTTCCTTTGAGCGATCGATGGCTTGCATTGCAGCTGTTAGTTTCCTTGTTCCATCTTACCTGAAACAGCTCCGGCGTTGTGATTGCTGAGAAAACACACCTCTCTTGCCTGGCAGCACCGCTGCATTCATGCATGTATGTCTGCCTGTGCATATGTGGGGCTTTTCTGATGTCCCTACAGCGTGCTGTGCCAAAAGGATGTTTGTTTCCTCTCTGTCTGGATTGTGAGCAAATAAATCATTTATATACCGACGTCTTTGTGGCTATGCTTATTTTTAGGACAAGTGCTGCTTCTGGATTTAGGCTTCACCTGCTTTGCTTTGGCCGAAGGAGCAATGGGTCAGGAGAAAGAGGTTATTGGCTGCCTTGTTTTCTTACCTTGCTTTTCTCTGGTCTTTTTTGGGAGTTTGTTCTTGGCTTTTCACAGCTCTGGGTTGGGGTGATGGTAGAAACGTTGTGTGCTGGAGAAGATCCCTTTGTGCTCAGTTTCAAAGTCCAGCACGTGTGTGCTATCATTGATTTATCCAGCTGCTCACTGGAGCATCTTCTGATACAGAGATCAGACAGTGATTTCTGTTCATCTATCTCCCATGCTGCTACATTGATCTTATTTGATCTCCTGTAAGAAAAATGCTGCCAGGACCAATGCCCAGCAGCTGTACCTCTGTGTTGGCTGCTCATAAACCCTTATAAAACTCACTTGAGTGCTCACCCTGCTGTCATGGAATCGTCCTTTCCCTGTTTGATGATGTGCTTCTGTTTGCTCCATCCTTGACTCAAGCAGCTCCTTCTGAACTGTTTTCACACGTGCAATATCACAGCCTCCATGTCCGTCCTCCTCTAACTCCTGTAAACTCCTCCTGTTTCCAGTGAGAGAAGCACAAAGTTCCTACTGATCAATCTTAAACAGGGACAAAATAACTCCCTTAAAATGCAGAAATCTGTCCTCTGTGGGCTCTTGGGCCCCTGTTCTCCCCATAACATCCTCTGGTTTTGGTGCTGGTGCCACTATCCCAATCGGTGCTGCTCCATCTGCTGCTGGATCGGGGTATGGTTCTTCCTCTGCTTCAGGGCCCAGAGGTTTAGGTAACTGCTCCATATAAACTAGTGGAGTAATTAGTCAAAGCGTGGTTGATAATGATACGTATTGTAGTTATCAGTATGACTTTATATTAAATAATTACAGAGCATTCTGTATATACACGGTGTAGTTTGTTGGGGCTGTGCTGTGAGCTCTCAGGGCAGGGATGCAGCATGCTGTGAGTGTCTGTGCTCTTTGGATAGCACAGATAGGTGAGGCAGACAGAGCACCTTGTGATTAATGCTTTGTAATGCTGCGAGAGGATGGACCAAGTGAAGTCATTTCCAGGACTGATACCATTCATTCTCCCTCTGATTTGAGGGCTCATTTCCTCTTCCTCGCTGTCACAGACAGTTGTAGCCTGAATCTTACGCATATGATGTGTATGATGCTCTTGGTGGGAGGCTGAAGGCTGCTTGGGGAGGCACCTGTGACTCCAGAGCAACCACTGTCTTCTCCAGGGCTGAGCAGGACATGGCTGGCAAGATGGGGAAGGACGTGTCCTGTTGGTTGTAAGTGCTACAAAAGGGCAACTTCTGATAGCGGCTGGGAGGGAGCCTGGCCCAGCTCTTGGCCAGGAGCCTGTAGGAATAATACAGGCAGGCTCAGCTGTTCCTGGTTTTGTCAGGCGGGGCGAAGTGACTTTTAAAATTGTTGGCTGCCTTTCTGCTTTGTAGTACGGAATTGGCCTTTAACTGGAAATGAGCAGTGAGTTCTCCTGTCTGATGCTGCTGCTCTCCTGGCAGCCGTGCTGTACTATCATCGTGCTGATTTTGTTATCTGACGTAGCGTGGAGCTTGAGCCAGCCATGTGCTGGCAGTCCCAACCCCTGGGAAGAGCTGCAGGGCTGATGTGTGTTGGCAGAACACTGTGGGGTGGGAGGAAGGACCTGTGGGTCTGTCCGTGCATCCATCTGGAGTGCAGCCACATCCCCAGCAAGGGACTTAGTGCTCTGATGTGATGCTTCAAAGTGTATTGCTCCTCATTGAACTGCAGAGTTGTTTTTGCCAGCTGAAGTAGTATCTCATAGAATCATAGAATCACATAGGTTGGAAGGGACCTTAAAGATCATCTAGTTCAACTCCTCTGACATGGCAGGGTTGCCAGCCACTAGGTCAGGCCGCCTCCACGTTTTACATGTGCCTTAACAGGAGGATCTGTTCCATGATCTTCCCAGGCACAGAGGTGAGGCTCACCAGCATGGAGTTCCCCGGTCCTCCTTCCTCCCTTTCTTGAGTATGTTTCCCTTTTTCCAGTCACCAGTTCACTTTGCCTGACAGCCACGAGAGTGGAGGTGAGCTGGGGTGGTGCGGTGGGGTCAGGAGAGGTGCAGATAAGTTTTGGACTATCAGTTTTCGTCATTTAGTGTTTGAAAAACCAAATAAGGGCTTAATGGTTGGGCACTTTGTGATCTGGAGTCCGCATGACTCAAACTGACATCATCACTGGGTCACAAAATAAAACAAGTGGAAACCATCACAGTGCTAGCAGCAGAAAATGAACAAAGGCAGAGCCTGATCCTCATCACCGAGGCACCTTTACTTCTTGCCCAGGTCGAGGCATGTCCCAGGATGAGTGGATTGATGTGCGTGCAGATCCAGGTGTCCCCACTCCAGGCTTTGTACAGAACCTCCCATCAGGGGCTGTCATTTTTTCCAAAGCCTCTGGGTACTGCTGTGTTATGAGCTGCAATTAAACAGCTCTGTCATTATAGTCTCTAGCTGGTTCTCTGTTGGATGATTGGAACACTTGAGTGTCTCATGTGTCAGACTGAGAAGTTTTCACCCCCCAGGGGCCATTCTAATCAAACCCAGGAGTGCGGTGTCTGACGCCTCGGTGAGTGCTCTGTGTGTGCAGGTGTGCACAGTCTGAGCCTTGAACATTTACCAGCGCTGCTGCCCAATCAGTGCTTCCTACTCCATCAAGAAACCATGATTTCAAACCAGCTGCTAAGAGCAAGTCTTCATTGACACGTTAATTTCTGAGCCTGGGGAGCACAAAACAACTAAGTGCTCGGTTAGCAGCAAGAAATGAAAGCTTCCTGGATGAGCAGATGTGAGAAGGGAACTCTCTTTCCTCTCCCACCTCATCTCACTGTGGTCATTTCTTTCATTTCAGGACTCTTCATACCTCGATGAGCTCTCCAACAATAACTCTCTCTTCTCATCTCCTGCGGATTCCCTCTCTGACATCGTGGATGCAAAGGACTGCTTGCCTGCTGACAGCCTGAACCACGTGCCAACCATATGGGATGTAAATACATCACAGCAGAACCAAACAGAGGTACGGGTGCTTCTCTCCCATCCTCCCCATCAGTCACTGAGTATCTCGGGCTTCATCCCATGGTGTTTGCCCCACGGAATTAGGAAACACAACTCCCTGCAGGGCTGAAGTTGCAATACGTTGATGTGGATACCAGGAGGTGTATCCCTGAAACATTCAGCATGTGCAGGGTGGCCTGCAACAGGAGCTCGGGAGCACTGAAGAGATGGACTTGAGGAAAAACACTGTGATGTAGATCATTAACTGTCCCCAGCAACATCCACCGTATGTTTATTTTCCATGGCAAATATTTTACTAATGATGACTAAAACCCAAACTGTTTCAATTTAAGACTGATCGTTTGTGTTTGCTTTTTGAGTCCAAATCCCTGCAAGCTTTTGTATCCCTGAGTCTTCCTGGGCACGTGATTTCTTGGCAGTCTGAGAACAACATGCAGTTCTGTGCGTTTTTACCAGCTTTCTGCTCTCTGTTTTCCCTCATCTGCTGGGTCTGCTTACTCACTGTTGCACAACCTGGTATCAGTCCTTTCTAGCAGCTGCCAGCTGTGGTTGTTGCTGGAACTGATACCATGCACATCTGCTATCTCAGCTGTCACGGTGAATATCCAGCCCTGCAGCAGGTTCCTTTTGTGGATCACTGTATCACAGAGATGGTAGGGGAAAAAAATGAAGGTGAACGCTCCAGAATGTGGTCTGGCACACCTGTGCTTTAGTGGCTGTTGCATTTTGAGATGTGGTTGTGTTTTTAGAGGCTGCATTTTGCTGTTAGTAACGTGTCAGACTTTGTATTTCCATGATGAAAGCTGCCTGTGTGTCACAAGGGACATGACAGCAGTTCTGCTCTGAAATGATACCAGCGTGGCTCAGTGGCTGGTTGAGCACTGGAGAAGTGTGGGTTGGTGGTGAGGTCCTGGCCTGAGGTTTGGGAAATCAAAGCTCCTGTCTGCCTTAGACTTTAGATCCTCAAATCAGGTGTCTGAGCTTTTGCTGAACCTGATGAGATTTTATGACTTCTGTAGCCCTTTGCAGCATCCTCTTGACCCTCAGTGTTCCTGCAGTTGGTGGCAGGGAGTACCCATGCTTTCCTTCCTGTCATAAAAGGGCTGAAGTTCAATGATGTGTGGCTGTGCAGGCAGTCAACGTGTGGTCTGGTAGCTTTGAACCGGGTTGAACTTAGAGATGGTCAAGAGGAGGAGGACTGAGCTGTTTGAACCAAGGAAATGGCCAAAGAGTCCCTGGTCCCATTGCATGCTGCTCTCCTTGTCATCCTTGAAGCCCTCCTGGTGCCCCTTGTTGTCCTTCAGAGCACCAGCATTCAGATAAGGCCAATTAACTCCTTTCAATTCCATTTATAAACGACTTCTTTTTGAAAAGAACCTCTGGCTATTTTAAGCACCGTGTTATCTGTGTTCTCTGCATACAGAGGTGGTGGTTTGTGTTTTGTTTGTTGCTTATTTTTGCTAAGCCTGATGTTTCCTGACAAGATGTACGTGAAGTGCAGCCCAGTCAGGAGATTTCAGTTTCATTTTTCCATGGGAGGTGGTAACATGCAGGATGCTGTGAACTCTTTGTTGGATTGGCTGATGTTGGGCAGCTGATTTATTGCCTTTTCTTCTACATCCCAGAAGCGAGAGCCCCAAAGAGCTCTGTGTAAGGTACAGGTCGTCCTCTTTAAAAACCAAACCTCCACGTGCTGTGCAGAGAGAGCTGCTGCCATAAAGATGTGTCAATGTGTTGGCTCTGTGCATCGTTTCTGAAGTGGGCATGGAGGGAAGAGCTGCTCCACAGTTAAATATTTGCAGGGGTTAGCAGACAAAATACACATGCTTGATTTATAATGAAGTTGTGAAATACCTTTTGAAAACAGTTTGTGTTTGTCCATTGTGCTTTCTCACGAGAACTCAGAGCCCTTTGTAAGAGTGGGGAAGCAAAATGCTCCCTCCGAAAGCTCATTGCTGGAACTTTGGTGACACGCTGCTGCCTTTTTCTCCATTGAACTCATTTAAAGCACTTCCAAAAAGCAAACCCACTCCTCCTAGCTCAGAGAAGGCCTTAGTTATGCTGAAGGAAGTTGGCTGGTCAGCCAGATGTGACTACTGCTTCCCCACTGAAGTCACAGCAAGATAGGGCACAAAGGGAGAAGAAGTGAAGTAAGATCCAAATCTTCATGCAGTTGTAAGCGGCTTTACTGAATGTGTTCTCCTGCTTGATGTGTGTGCCTCGTATCTTAATGCTGTTAGAGAAAGGAGAAGATCAAACAGAGAGGAGAACAAGAGTAGAGAGAGGAACTGTCTGAGCTCAGCCTGGAGTATGATGATGTGCCACCCAACAGAGCTCCTGGTCCCACCTGGTTTAGTCCTCACAGCTCGTTCTGGGTTTAGTTCTCAATGCTCTGAAGCAGTGGGAGTTCTGTCCCTTCCCTTATGATAGCTGAGGTGAAAAGCTGTGTGCTGAGGCTGCACTGCTGCACTTGGGTAGTAGGGGTTTGTGTTTTGAAGGTAAGGCATTGCAAAACCAGAGCTCTGTTCCCACAGAGCTGCGTGCCCCTCCACTACAGTGGGATCAGAGCTTTTCTCCTGCCTAAGGAGCAACTTTTGTACTCAGCTCAGATTTGTAGGTGGAGATGTTTCACCTGCTCTCCAGATTTGTTGGCACTGAAAATAGCTCTTCCGTCCAGCTTCCTTCTGGTAATTCTGACTCAGGCTTCCAGTAATGGAGGGTGGTTTTTTCTTTTCTTTTTTTTTCTTTTTCTTTTTTTTTTCTTTTTCTTTTCTTTCTTTTTAATGTAGAAAAAAAAAAAAAAGGAAAAAAAAAAAAAAAAAGAAGAAAAAAAAAAAAAAGGAAATAATAAGAGTGCTTATGCTGAAAAACTTCCCATATTTCACTTCTGCCCATGGAGCAGGGTCTCTAAGTCTGGCGCTCCTGACAGGCTATAGACTTGAAGCAATGCCACTGTTGGAGCTGCTGATTACTTTGGATGCCAGGAGCTGCTGGCTTGACCTTGCTCACTGTCGGGAAATTCCAGTGGGATTTTGTTTGTGTGAGGGCAGACAAAGGGTCTCCTCAGTTGTGCCTCCCAGCTCCCTGGGCACAGCATGGGCTGGGCATGGAGCAGCCATTGCCTGGTGCAGCAGCTGGCACCCAGAGCCACCAGGGCAGATTTCTGGGTGCTGTGGGTTATGGGCAGTGCTTTTCTCCATGGGTGGGCCCAAGGGACAGGTAAAGGCATGCAGGCACTGACTGTCAGGGGCAGCCGATAGCAGTCCTCAACCTCAGACAGGTATTAGTCAGTGCTGAGCCATGTTTGCATTCCGATGCAATTATTTAATTTCCTTGAATGGTGTTTTAAATGCTGAAAGCAAGACTGTAAGATCGTTTAGTAAAGGCATTCCTCAAGGGTAGATTGTGAGAGGATTGTAAAGCAGCACAGTCTGTAATGCTCAGTCCTTTCCCAGGGATGGCTTTGCTTGCAGCTCAGTTCAGCTTTCCTAGTACTCCCACCTGGGTCTCTTCTCCTGTACCCAGCTTTCTGCTCCCCAGAGCAGTGCCTTTCTCTCTTCTCCCAGCAAGCCCAACCCTGAGCTCTCACTTGGACTCAGTAGTTCAGAATAAAACCTATGAACTGTTAGAAAGAATCTGCACGGCTCCTGTTATCCAGGCAAAACAGTGTTTGGGGATGACCTGTCTTAATATTGTGTGGTTATTACTTGGCAGAGAGACTCCTGCCCTGCAGTTGTGTTCATGCTGTGGGAGGACACGTGTCCCTGCAGCTTCCATCTCACGTGGGGATGCACGCACTTGTTGCAGGAATGCATTTCCCTGGGTTGGTTATTCCCTGTGTTTGTGCTGTTGAAGGCATGTGTGGCATTTGCAAGATTTATTAGTTTACAGAATTACTCCCCAGGGCTCAACATGGAGGAGCAGAAAGTATTAAGGCCCATTGACGCCATCAGAGCATAAGGTCTGAGTACAGAGCACAAATGCCTTTACAGTTGTGTTTCCATCCTTTAATTTGCTGGAGCTGAGGTTGGAGGGCGGAGGATTACGGCTGTTTTCTGACCTGCCTTCTTTCTGTTGCAGCTGTTCTCACCCAGCAGATCATTCAGTGGCTTAAACAGTTTGGATGACCGCATTCCTGCTGTCCCCAACACCCCACTCCTCATAAGCTACCAGGTGAGAATGCCATCTGCTCCTGCAGAGTTCGGTGTGAGGCTCTCAGCTTCGTTACTTCACAATGCAGAAGAAGAGCAATTTCTACCGTTGTCCCTTCAGGGAGAGAGAGACAAGAAAGTCAGCCAGGTCACCACGTACATTTCAGGTCACTGCCCTTTCTCAGAAGTGTCTTATATTTCCTGTGGTGGAGCCTTGCTCTGCTAGAGAATGTTCCATGCTTTCCTTACAGCTAAATCAGCAGCCAGTAGAGGCTGTGCTTCCTGGAATTGCGTGACTTTGCTTCATGCTGCTGAGTCGAGAGCTTGTCTAGATCCTTCTTCAGGGTCAGATTAGAGCACAGTTGGGCACAACTGATTATAGCTCATAGCTTGCCTGAAATTCCCCAGTTCATGGTGGACTGGGTGTTGAAAATAGCTCTTAAAGCACTTGCTGGGCCCCTGGGGGTGGTCTCACAGGTGGCTTTCGTTGTGTTGCTGTAATCTGTAAGTGAGATTAATGGTGTTGGGATGGACTAAATGATAGCTGTCTGGTACCATGTCTGTACTGCAATAAGAGCATTAGCATTTGATCGATGCTGTGTTTCTTTTCAGTCACAAGCTCCTACAGAAGAGGAGGATGAAGGTGATGAGGAAGAAACAGAAGAATTGGGGCAAACAGAGACCTATGCAGAATACGTACCTTCAAAGTGTGAGTGCTGTGATATCGCATGGGGATGAGAAATGCTTTAACTCCACTGTGGACCAACCGAATTAATTGCTTCCTTATCTCTATGCAAACAGGATGTAATGTTTGCCAAGGCATGTCCCAAGCTTGTGTCTTTGTAGGATAACTTTACTGTTCCTTTGTTGGTGCTACACTAGTTTGACAGGACACTTTCTGTTGTCTGCTTTTATGGGTGGCTTGGTTTGTTTTTGGCAATCTGAAATGCCAGTGAAGTGGAAGAGAACAGGCACTGAGCTTGTCTCTTCTGTAGTCTGAGGTTACAGAGTAGATGAAGAGGTCTGCAGTCCTTCGTGAGGTCCTCCGTGAGGATGGAGAAGTTGAGTTCTCTCTCTTATGTGTTTGTGTGTGTCGTTTAGCCAAGATTGGGAAGCACCACCCTGACCTTGTGGTTGAAACAAGCACTCTGTCCAGCGTTCCCCCACCCGACATCACCTACAGCCTTTCTCTGCCAAGCTCGGTTGCTGACAAAGGGTCACTCTCTGCACTACAGCTGGAAGCAATCATTTATGCCTGCCAGGTATGTGACTCCACAGGAGGAGTTTCGGGAGGGAGTGCTTAAGATTTCTGGGGCCTGGGGGCTTTTTCCTTGTCAACTCAACCATAGTACTCTGCCATTCCTTATCCGAGCAGGAAACGCATACCTATGAGATACATGAAAGGGTTAAAGTGGGGCTCTTAAAAGATCACATGAAAACAGCTGGCAAAAGGCAAATCCACTTTGATTTCCAATTCTGCTTTTGATTTTGCAGCAACATGAAGTTTTATTACCCAATGGGCAGCGAGCTGGCTTCCTCATTGGGGACGGTGCCGGAGTTGGAAAGGGCAGGACAGTCGCGGGCATCATCTTTGAAAATTATCTTAAAGGGAGAAAAAAAGCTCTTTGGTAAGTTGGGTTTTTTTCCCCCTCTTTTCCCGTAAGCCCTCGGAGTTAGTGTGAATCTGGGAGTAAGGAATTCCTTAATGCTGATGTTGGCTTTCTAGTTGACTCATGTTGTGGCCTTGGGTAAGTCTTTTCCACCTCTTGGTGCCTGTTTGCTCTCTGTGAAATGGGAATATTTCCCCTGCAGCGGTGATGGAGAATGAATCACTATGAAACGGCAAACTGTGTACTCCTCAGAGTGCAGTGTGAAGCCTCTTCCTACCCTTCTGAAGTCGGTGGAGGGATATTCATGGACTTCCCAGGTGCAGACTTGAGCCCCTGGAGTATGGGGCTTTACTGCAGAATAGACACAGCTTGTCATAAGTGCCAGACCAGAGTCTGCTGTAGGATCTAACGTTGAGGTGTGTGGGCAGTGGGAAATGTGACAGTTTTATACACCTACAATTGCTTTAGTCAGAGCTATTAATCACTGTGTGTGCCCTGACTCTCTCCTTAGGAGATAACCAGGCCCACGTCTTGCTTTGCAGGTTCAGCGTCTCCAATGATCTCAAGTATGATGCTGAGAGAGACCTGAAGGACATTGAAGCCTCCCACATTCCTGTGCATGCTTTGAATAAGGTAGAGGAGAGAAGTAATGTTATTCTAGAAAATCAACCTACGAATGCAGTTAGATGGGATCTGCTGCAGAGCACAGAGTCACTTCTGCCTCTGCATGGCTGGCAGCACAGGCAGTAGCAGACAGTGAGCTGCTTGCTGTTTCCTTCTCTCAGCATGCTCTTCCCACTCCGGACTCTTGCTATTTTTATCCACTCTCCAGAGCTGCTCTGTGAGTACAGAGCTGTTTCCTGCAGGGAGCATGATGTGTCTCCATACAAGTGCAAAGTTCTGCAGGGCTCTAATGCTCTACCCCATTTCTGAAGAGTCCTGCTGAGGGAACGGCCCCTGTCAGATGTGGCTGTGCTATGCTCACACGGGTCAGTTCTTCCTACCTCTGATTTCAGGCAGCCTGTTTTCAGAACATGCAAGTAAAGGGAGAGCATACAGACGGGCAGATTAGTGCCTGCCAAGGGACTGCAACACAATGCTGTGCACACGGGTATTTCCTCTGAGCTGGGTGAATCAGAGAGCTTTCAAGCTTCCTTCCAGTTACCAGTGGTCAGGATGAATTATTCTTCATAAGAAATGACCAGCAGCTGTGTAGTGGTTGCTCATGGAGCTCTGCTCAGCCTGTGTTTCAGTCTCTTGTCTAGGCCTGTGTTTGCCACACTGCTGGCCAGTCTGCTGAAGCACTCTGCTCTGGTTTTTAACAGCACTGAACAACCAGCTCTTACAAAGTCAATGGAAACCACATGTGTTCAACACCTCTGAATGCAATCCACAAGGAGACTGAAAGAGATATTTGTTTCCAGACAAAAAGGCTTTAAATACCGTGCTCTTCTGATCAGGACCCTGTCTTGTTTTGTTTTCCTTGATACTTTTCATTTTGTTATAGTTGGGATCTGTGACAGTAAGGCAGTGATCTCTCTTGGCCAAAGAGAAAATCTATTTTCTGGAAGTAATTAAAATAGATCGGAAGGATTCAAAATAATTAAACATTCCAAGCTGTTGCTTAAAAAAAAGGAAGCAAATTTAGTTGGCCAGCAAATTGAAGGCCTGGTGTGGTCTCCACATTTCTCTACATGCATTCAGATGTGCTGACACGTTGGCAAGGGAACTTAGCAAGGCTTTTAAAATCCCTGTCATCACTGTATCTCGGTGCCAAGGAGAAGTGCTAAGGATGTCAGCTGCTAGTGGTCTTTTGTCTGTTCTGCTGTTATATTAGGTTTTGTTCTTGAAGGTAGGAGAATGGACCCTCCACAGCCACAGCAGAATCTGTGGTACAGGTTGTGGGCTTAGAAAGGGCGCAGTGCACTGTGGACAATTGTCACGAGCCCCTCTGCTCTTTTTCTTCCTCTTCCTGCAGATTAGATACGGAGACACAGCTACCTCAGAAGGAGTCCTCTTTGCCACTTACTCTGCTCTGATTGGTGAAAGCCAGGCAGGAGGGCAGCATAGGACACGCTTAAAACAAATCTTGGATTGGTGCAGGGAAAATTTTGATGGAGTTGTATCCTTTATTAAAAAAAATAATAATAAAATAGCAAAATGGATGGTTGGGACTGTGGGAAGGAAGAGCTTGGGGCCAGCTGAGGGCACCAGGAGCAACTACGCGGGGCAGCCTTATGCCCAGGGTCCATATGGATGAATGTATGTCCTCCCCATGCCCTTCTGTCCTCCTCCACAGTGCAGTGGAATTGAAGGAGGGGGAGAGCACAGCTGAGATTGGCCTTTTCAGCATTCGTGCCAGGACTGACTGTTCAGCAGATTGGAGGAGTCTGGGTTGTGTTTTCTGCCATCCTCATAATGAAAAGATGTCCTTTCTCCTTAACTGACATTCACTTTCAGATTGTATTTGATGAATGCCACAAAGCCAAAAATGCCAGCTCTACTAAAATGGGCAAAGCAGTGTTGGACCTTCAGAACAAACTGCCTCAAGCAAGGGTTGTTTACGCCAGTGCCACAGGTGAGCTTCTGTCAGCATGGAGGGGCACCGTGTGAGCAGATGCCAGGGCAGTACTTGGAAAGGTCCCTGGGTCTGGTAAGACATGATGGCAAGCAAGCATCCTTCTAGGCACTCACTTTGCTAGAGTCAACGTTATTTACAACTGCTGTGGTTTTGCTGACAGTGAATTCTGTTCAAACAGGTGCTTCTGAGCCAAAAAACATGATCTATATGAGCCGCCTGGGAATCTGGGGGGAGGGCACCCCCTTCCGAGCATTTGATGAGTTCCTACATGCAATTGAAAAGAGGTAAGTCACGTCCAGCATCCCTCTTCATCTGGCTTAACTTTTGTGGCAGTCTTTGTTTGTCCCTGGAAGAGAAGTGCTGGCCAGAGACACAATCGGTATCTTCTTGGGGAATTCGTATTTACTCATGAAAACAAGAAAAGTCCAAGCAATCCCAGCAGTCTCGTGGCTGAACAGTCTGTACCTGCACAGTGTCAGCCTTTAGAGAGCAGAAGAGGTAGCCAGGACATGCTTAGAAGAAGGGCAGAACCGTAGGGGTCAGTGGGACCCTTACAAGCTGGACGCTGTTTTCTTAGTTGCTAGAGAAAGTCAAATGGAAGGACAACTGCAGGAGTTGTTTTCCCCTTTGGGAAATGGGTGTAATGCATGTCTGAGGACAGCTTGAGCTGTGGGAAGTTGTGCTGTGGAATCACCCACCCGTGTTGCCCTGTGGAATAGGAAGGGGTCTCATAACTGTCTTCCTCTTCCAGGGGAGTTGGTGCAATGGAGATCGTGGCAATGGACATGAAGGTCAGCGGAATGTACATTGCCAGGCAGCTCAGTTTCACTGGAGTGACCTTCAGGATTGAGGAGATTCCACTGGACCAGCAGTACAAGATTGTCTATGACAAAGCAGCAAAGTTGGTGAGCTGGTCCCACTGCAGTGGGGAGACCAGTGTATAATTGTAGTTGGGGCATTGCCTCTTGTTCTGTGGGAGGGACTGAAGACAGGGCCATGACCATGAACTTAGGGTGCATGCCCTCAGCTTTCATAAGATGAAGTAGTCTTGTACTTCTTTTTCACTTTGATTTACAAGTTCTGTGTTTGCAAACCAGAGCTTGCAGCATCATGCTAACACAGAAAGAGAATGAGCAGACGGTGTGCTCAGCCTAACACAGCAGCATCAGCGCTGAAGTTAAATCAGATTATCAAACCCCAGACTGTTCTAACGATTGCACATACAAGCAGTAATGAGAAACAAGATATTAACTCAGTCTTTCTCTTACCATCTGCAGTGGGCAGAGGCCTTGATGGTGTTCCAGCAGGCAGCTGACCTGATCGGATTGGAGTCTCGGAAATCCCTGTGGGGTCAGTTCTGGTCGGCTCACCAGCGCTTCTTCAAGTATCTCTGCATTGCTGCTAAAGTCCGACGCCTCGTTGAGCTTGCCAAGGAGGAGCTGGCAAAGGACAAGGTGTGGTATTGGAGGGTGGCTGTGTAGACAGCAGCTGTCAGGCTTAAATTCCAAGGGAAGTTTTGTTATCTGTAACCAAAGAGAGTTAATTGTTTCTGGGAACATTTGCAGTAATATATACTGGGGAGTTAATATCACCTTTTCTTCAGAGGCTGTTTGCTTCTGGTGAACATGGGTAAGCAGATTTGAAACAGCATTTTGGGCCATGTTCAAGCTAGAAGTGGTTCCAGGTGTTTCACCTTTAGCACAGCCCTGTCCTTACATTTACCAGGATGTGATTTAGAAATTCCAGACAGAAACTACTTAGCAAAATCAGCTTCTGAAAGCAAGTCATCCTCTCAGTGGTGTGCAGAGAGGTTTGAAAGATGATTCTTCATCAGCAGCCTTGCTACAGCCCCACATGCTTTGGACAGGGCCAAAGGAAGATGTGCCTGGAACCATGAGATGCAGTCTCTTGAGCCTGTAGGTGCTTGCCCTGACCCCAGCTGTGCCATCCTTGTGTTTCCCTGCAGTGCATCGTCATTGGCCTGCAGTCCACTGGGGAAGCTCGAACCAGAGAAGTCCTGGATGAGAATGATGGGCATCTCAATTGTTTTGTTTCTGCTGCAGAGTGAGTTAAAACTCCTTGCTTTTCTTTCTGTGGAGGGGATGCATGGGAGGCTGAAGACATGGGAGAGAAAGCCCTACCCTGGGGCCACTTAGAACCTGCAGTTCCACAAATCCAGTCTCATAAAGGCCTCACCTTACATGAGCTGTAAATGGAGGGGACTCTTTGTTGTGTTCTTGAGGTACTGTTTCTTTAATATGACTTTGGGGCAGGTCCTGGATTTGTTAAGGTCTTTTGCACACAGAAAAGAGACAGAAGGTATAGGAGGGTCAGAAACGTGGGCTCAGGTCTGGTTTGTGGGAGTCTGACTGGAGAAAACAGTGCTGTTGACGCTGAAGAAACAAGTGAGGAAATCTCATGTCATGGCAGAGGCTGGGATGGTGCCACAAGGCAGCATTGCTGGAGTGGGGGGAGGGGGCAGAGACCCAAGGAGTTCGGGTTCTGTGGTGCTGGTTTTCAGGGTAAGCACAAGGCAGGAGAGGTGGTGGGGTCTCTACAGTTATTCCCAGCTGAGGAGAGCTGGGAGTGAAGTCAGCAGCAAGATTCGTGCTGTCCTGGCAGAGGTTGAGATATGCTCCCCCTCATTTTGGCACCTCTCACATTGCCAGCCTGTCCCCAGGCTGCTCCTATACAGTGAGGTGATGGATTGAGTTGTGTGTCTTCTGCAGGCAGCAGAGCTATTGCTGTTGTCTTTTGAAATGGGTTTTAATGCAGGTGAAGGCAATGAGTGATGCCATGGACAGTGCATGTCCAGTTCAGACTGAGCTGCCTCCCTTCCTATGGGAGGCTCTGTGTTAGCCTGTGTCAGTCTCTGCTGCCTCCAGTCCACCCCTGAAATACAAATCCAGCCTGGTGACAGCGTGCAAGGCAAATCTGTCAGCTGCTTGAATCGATTTGGCCTTTTCAACTGATTTTTGCATCTCCAAATTCAGAGGAACTCAGTGAGAGAACCGTGTCGTCCCTTTGAGCCTCTCTCAGCTTTCCAAAGAGAAAAGCTCTGTTACTGGTCACACGCGCTGCTCAGCTCTGTCCCTGCTTTCAGAGGCAGGAGCAGTTGGCTCAGCAGCATTGCTCAGATAACTGGATGTCCTCTGGCATCCACCGGAGCATCTAATTGCAGCGTCCTGGTTTTACAGCACTTCAGGGGATTTCTCGAGGGGAGTGTGCTGGGAAGAAGCAGTTGCTTAAAAGATGCCGAGAAACAGAGTTAAAAGTGAGCTGATTGCTCAGTGAGTGAATACCAGCCCAGCCCTTTGTTCGCAGGGAAGGCGGGGGAGGAAAATGAGCCAGGTCAGTGGCAGAGAGGCTTCAGACCTGAGAGTGAGCTTTGCATTGTGTACCATGGCTCACACCAGCACACAAGGCACAAGGGCCGTGCCTGGAGTCACGTCACTGCAGTCCCTCAGCAGCCAGCCCAGGGCTCTGCCCCTTCACGGAGCAGGGCTGTGTCCTTCCACCCCTCACATTGAGGGTCTTGCAGCCCTTTCCCAGTTCCCAACACAGCCTCTTTCTCCCACAGGCGAGTTGTCATGTCCACACCTCTCAGCTTTTGCTTTCAACATATATATTTTATTTTTCAACCAGAGCTCATTCAGCACTGCCCTCTCATTGCACTGGGGGTTCATCCCCATCCAACCCGATCAGCGTTTAAGCATTTGCTCTTTTGTTTGCAGAGCAGACCACGGAAACATTTAATTCCCACACCTTCCAATTGCCCCATTCACCTGAAACCACCACTTTTCCCATGTCACTTTATTCAGTGGGCAAGCGGGCCCATGTCCAGTTAACCAAAGGACTTGGTGGAGTGCATTTGTTGGACAGCCCAACAGTGTCTCTGCTGTCAGAACACAGAGAGGGACTTGGGACTGACTGCATTTTTCACAAGTGATGTAACAGCTTCCCAGGATTGTGTTTCCTGTTTCAAACTCCCTCCTAGTTATAAAGGTCTCAGAACTTTGGCATGCCACATGGCAGCACGGAACCCAGGGTCTGCTCTGCTTTTGTGGCCCCTCTCCAGCAGGAAGGCTGCAGCACAGCATTCCCAGCACTGAGTGCACAGCCTGCCCTCAGCACGCCTGTCCCACAGCTGGGGATCTGCTGTGCACGCTGCGCTCCCATGGCTGAGTTGCGTGCCTCCTGCAGAGCCCTTTGGTGCAACTCATTCTGTTTGGAGAGCCACGCCATAGCAGTGGCTGGTTGACCACGTGCTGTAGTTGTGATGCTGGATTTACCCCTCTTAGATGTAATGTGCTGCTATCTCAGATACACGTTGCTACGTGATGACCAGCGATGTTCCTGGTGGCTAGAATAAATTTTGCATCTTACTTTCAGAGGCGTCTTTCTATCACTAATTCAGAAGCACTTTCCTTCAACCAAAAGAAAGAGAGAAAAAGGAACTGGCATTAAAAGAAAACGTAAGAGCACACTCCACTGCCCAGCATTTGACCTCCTGCCTTGCTGCTTCACCCCAGCCACTCAGCTTTTTCTTTTCCTTTTTCCCCTTTCCCTACTTCATGCATTCGCTGCTCTGCCCTGGTTTCAGTTTGCCCCCCCCCCCCCGCACATCTCCTGTCACCTCCTCTCTCCTGGAGGACAGCAGCCCTGTAGGTCATCACCCCCTCCTCCCCTAACCCACTCCCTGCCACCAGCGTAGGGCTGAGCCTCCACCACTTGCCCAGCAGCTGCTCCCCTTCCCATGGCTGCTTCCTTCCCTGGACTGGTGGGCAGGCAGTGCAGCAGTCCTGGCTGCACGTTTCCCTCTTGCAGCGAGGGGCTTCTCCAGTTCCCCTTATACGTAGCATGGCAGGTGTCCTGGGGGAAAAAAATGACTTCCCTGCCGATGCGTTGGCTGTGGCTGCAGGTAAGAGCAGTTGGGGAATTTCTCCTCCAGTGGGATGGGAGGAAGGGTGGACAGCAGAGCAGGCAGATTGTGGAGGTTTTCCTGGCAGGTTGCTGTTGCAGAGCAGCCATTGCAGGCTGATTTTGGTGAACCCTCTCACATGGCAGAGGCATGTCTTACTGTGCTTGGAAGTAAACGACGTCCCATCTGCAAACACCAAAACACTGTCACCTTCCCACTGCTTGCTCGTTCCTCTGGAGGCAGCCAGACCTGCGGGCTCCTTCTGCTGAGGAGTCAGCACTGCTTATCACCAGATGTGTGTTATCCTGACGTGTGCGATCAGCTGCAGCCCTGATACGAATTGCCTTGTTCTTCCTTTCTCTCTCTTCCTTTCTCACTCCTTCCCCCTCTCTCCCTCCCTTCCTAACTGTCCTGCCATGCTCAGGAGGCTTTCTCTCTCTGAGATCAGCCTTTCACTGAGGGCAGGCTCAGCTGTATTGTGATCTCTTCTCCCCTTTCTGAGCTGGCACTTGCTGTTTTTGCTCAAGGCTGACCCTGCTCATTCTCCCTTGCAGGCAAGCAGAGGGGCCGCTGCGCCAAGGCACTGAAGGGCATGTGTGACCCCATGGGGGTGATCAAGATCAGCGATGACAGCAGCACCGACTCTGACATGGGGCTTGACAGTGACTTCAACTCCTCCCCAGAGTCTGTGCTTGAGACCGACGATGTCATCTTCATTGAGCACGCCTTCAATGGCTTTGTGACTGAGAGCAGAAGTAAGCAGAGCCAGCAGCATGGGATCGACTCTTTTCTCACTGATGGGAGCTCCTCTGATTTGCAATTTCCAGATGACTCTCAACTTTTGCATTTCATTTGCAGGTAATTTTCACATGCTGCCTTCCCATAAAGAGATGCATGGCCTGAGAGAACTGGAGCACGTGGAAAAGATGAAGCAGGACCTACTAGCAAAAGTAAAAGCACTGGGCAAAGAGCTACCTCTCAATACCTTGGATGAACTGATCAATCACTTTGGGGGACCGGAGCACGTGGCAGAGGTACTCCTTCACAGTAGAGCATATTTGGGTGGCACTAGGGGAAAAGGGGCCAGCAGAGAGCTGGAAGAGAGCTTGCTTTCCTTCCTGGCTGTCTGGATGTCCTGTTATGGTTTGATCTCCTAAAAACCCCATACTGGTGCCCTGTCCAGGTCTGCCCTCTCTGATAACAGCCCCTCTCTTTTCTTGTGCAGATGACTGGACGAAAGGGCCGGGTGGTTTGCAGGCCAGATGGTTCTGTCATGTTTGAGTCTCGTGCAGAGCAAGGCCTCTCTATCGACCACGTCAACCTGAAGGAGAAGGAGCGTTTTATGAATGGGGAGAAGGTGAGTTAGGTCTGAGCCAAGGAAACCTCCAAACCTCTGCATGGAGTGTGCAGAGAGGTGAGAGAAAGGGAAGGTTCTCCCTGCTTTTGCCTTGCCAGCATTAGATCAGCAAAGCTCTGTGCCTTCTGTCTCCTGTGTCTGTCCTGCTGGGAGGTGACAAGGAGGCCTATGGGCTGCCATTGTCCTTTGTTTTGCAAATATACCAGGATCTCACACCCCTTTCTCACATGTTCTATCTCTCTCTCAGCTTGTAGCAATAATCTCTGAGGCCTCCAGCTCAGGAATCTCTCTCCAAGCAGACAGACGGGTGAAAAACCAGAAGCGCCGGGTCCACATGACACTGGAGCTGCCCTGGAGTGCAGACCGTGCCATCCAGCAGTTTGGTGAGGGCTGAGGGTCTCTGGTCACTGCCCCCTTCCCCCAAGTGTGGTGCAGATGGTGAAGCCTCAGGCAGCCTTGAAATGGAAAGGCATGTGGGGCCTCCTGAGCCAGGCTGGTGCTGCAGTCCTGAGAGATGTCACCTTTCAGAGCACAGCGCTCCTCTGCTTTGCTTTGGGTAGCAATGTAGACACAAAGCTGTTGTGTCTGACTGAACTTGTGGGGAGGGTTTGTGTTGACTTTGGAAGTGGTTTGCAGTATGGAAAGGGAGGAACCTTCTTATCTATACATGGGAGCACAGGGCATGCCCGTAAACGTGCTTGAAGGTTTCTGTGCCATCCTGTAGAGGCTCTGTAGGATGAGAAGAGCAAGTTCCTCAATACGTGAGCACAAAACAATTAGTGCACTCTGTAGCTCAAACCCAGATTGTGAGGGTTATAAACTCAGCTCTGGCAAGGTCTCAGCAGCAACAGAATGATGAATGCAGCTGTACCTCTGTCCTTTTCCCCCCAAAGGAAAGACCTAATTTGAAACCAGCATGACATGGAAAGATGTTTTGTGTCTCACCTTGTGCTCAGCTTCTCTTCATTACCAGACAGGTTGTACCAACCTCTCCTTTCCCTTCTGTTCTCGTGTCCCTGTAGGTCGAACGCATCGATCAAACCAAGTTTCTGCTCCAGAGTATGTCTTCCTTATCTCCGAGCTAGCTGGAGAAAGGAGGTTTGCATCCATCGTGGCAAAGCGTCTGGAGAGCCTAGTAAGTGCAAATAAATCACTGCTTCAACTCTACTTCTTTCTGAATGGCTCCCATTCCAATATTCTTACTGGCATGGCCACTGTAAGTAGTGGGAGGGATTGCATCACCCTCTGACTTGAAAGCATTGCAGCTGAGGAATGCAGAAGGCCTTTAACATCCTAAGATTTGGGAAAGGAAGTGAAGAATAACTGAGGCAACAGAGGGATACTGAGGGAAGCAGAATTCCAGATGCTGGAATTCCCCCCATACTATCACAGGAGTGCACACCCACCTATTTCCAGAAAGCCAATGAAATAACGTATGGAATAATTCATTAGTCTCTGTTTCATTTTAATTCCCTTCTGATAAATCCCCAGATACTTTGGTGAAGTCCCAAAGCATGTTTCGGTATCAGACCTCTTCTGGTACTGCCTGGCCTTGGTGTCCTGGTTTCAGCTGAGACATCAGTGGGTGTTTGTTTCATACTGTCTGGTATGATGCTGTGTTTTGGCTTTGGGATAAATGCAGTGCTGATAACTGGTGTTTTAGCTGTTGCTGAGCAGTGCTGTGCAGAGCTAAGGACATTTCAGCTTGTCATACTGTCCTACCAGTGAGAGGAACTGGGGTGGGGGTGGGCAGACCCAGAGCAGCTGACCTGCACTCACAAAGGGCTACTCCATAGGATATGAGATCATGTGGAACAACTTTAGGAACTGTGAGGAGTTGGGCAGGGGGCAGCTGCTGCTTGGGGACTGTGGTGCTGAGCAGCTGCTCAGTTAAACCACAGCATTTGGCCGTGCTTAGCAGGTGTTTTGCATCAGCCAAAAGCAAGAACCTTTTGCTTGGTCTGTCTTCCTAGGGTGCCTTAACTCATGGAGACCGGAGGGCCACTGAATCCCGAGACCTCAGCAAGTACAACTTTGAGAATAAGGTAACTTGCAGCTGTTCTCAGGGTAGCTCAGCCAAGGAGGGGTCAAAGCAGTAAGCCAGTGCATTCAGTAGGAGCCAGGGACAGGCAGATCACTGCTGGCACCTACAGGCAGGATCTGGGCTAGCAGCATCAGCACCCCAAGTGTGGTATCCAGAACTGAGCTGCTCTGCCAGGGAGCAGTCCCTGTCTCCAGGGCAGCTAGTGTTGCTCTGGGCTCTGGGGACAGGGTATGTCCCTGACCCACAGTATCCCTCAGCACAGCCCTCTCTCAGTGGGGTTTCTCTGAAAGTCATTTCCTCCCATACATTACTCTTGTCTCCTTTCACAGTATGGGGCTAAAGCACTAGACAGAGTTCTGTCCACTATCCTCAACTACACGGAGAACAGAGTTCCTGTGCCCAAGAGCTATGAGAGAGGAGAGGCTGCGTTTTTCCAGGGTAAGAATATCATCAGCTCCAGGGTTCCTGCTGCATCTTTCTGGCCAGGTTGATCTCAGGGTTGGGATGTCCAAAGAAAGCAAGCAGCAGCTGGGAGCAGCTCAAAAGGAGCACTGCCACTGATCTGATGGCTCAGTGCTCACGCAGATGCGTGTCATCCTGCCAAGCAAAGGGGAAAATGGATGTGGGGCAGACTTAGCTGTGAAATAATGGGTACCGATAAGGGGGAAGAGTTACTGTTAGGGATGGGGTGGCTCTAAAATACTCAAGTTGCTTTCTCTTCTTTCCAGAAATGAAGCAAGGTCTCATCTCTGTGGGGATCTGCTGCAATCAGTTGAAGTATGGCACTGTCTCGATAGAGAAAGGTACGTGTCATATTTTTCCTGGCCAATGTAAGGGAGAAATGGAAGAGGCATTGTTGTGGTCCTCCCATCTGCACCAGAACACAGCCTCAGAGAGCTTTCTGTGCAGCCATGGCAGAACATGGTACTGCTGCTGCGAGGGCAGAGTCCTGTAGGGTTTAGTCCACACTGCAGATTGTGTTTCCCTGCAGCAACCTGGCAGCTGACAGCCTGGAGGACCAGCCCTTGAGCTGCTCTCTTATGCAATGCTGCTGTGCTGCTCTAAGGAAGGGTGGGGATTCTCTTTTTGGGTGTCTTTGGGAATGTGCTGCTCTGTCAGCTGCTCAGTCTTCCCTTCCCTGCTGCATTCTTGCAGACTGCTCCATCACCAAGTTCCTCAACCGGATCCTGGGCTTGGAGGTGGACAAGCAGAACATGCTGTTCCAGTATTTCTCTGATACCTTTGACTATTTGATTGAGAAGGACAAGAAGGAGGGCAAATATGACATGGGCATCCTAGGTAAGGAGGAAAGGGGTGATCAGGCTTCTTATACTGCACCCCTGAGGTTTCCTGTCCCTCCCTGTGCTGACCACTGGCTATTCCTCTGTCCTCATCGCCTTCTTAGGTGCTGGAGGGTCCCAACCCCACATAGCACAGATCCTGAGACTCCTGTGCTGGAAGAGGAGGTGGCACAGGGAGATGGATCTTACACCTGGGCATGTGTTTTGGTCTTTCTTTGTGCTACAGATTTAGCTCCAGGAATTGATGAGATCTACGAGGAAAGCAAGGAGGTCTTCCTGACCCCTGGGCACCCGCAGGATGGGCAGGTTGTGTTTTATAAGGTAGGCAGCCTGCGCTGCTATCTCTGTAGTCCAGTCTTCTCTGTTGCTTCCCATGCTGGAGCTGTGAACTGCTGGATCCCTCCCTCTGATCCATGGCTGTTTGTCATGCTTGTGTCACGTTTGCTGTGGTCCTGAGCAGGTCACTGATGCTGGGAGTCACACAGAGGAGGCAGGGAGAAGCCCTGTGCTGCCTAAGGGCTCTCTGGGCTGTAATGCCCTGGAGTGTAGCCTGGCAAAGCCTGTTTCCAGGCTGCAGCAGCACTAAGTTTGTGCTGAGAAGAGTGTGTTTTGTGTGACAGACATTGATGCTTTTGTCCCATGCTCTGAAGTTAGAGAATCCATGTTTGTCCTCATTTAGATCAGCGTTGACAGAGGACTGAAGTGGGAGGAAGCTTATGAGAAATCACTGAAACTGACCGGATCCTATGATGGGTTCTACCTCTCCTACAAGGTATGTTCTGGGGCTCTGCCGGGATGACACCTCAGATGAGAGGATGGCTCCTCAGAGGAGGTCTGTCATGACCATTGGGCTGTGTCTGACCTTGTGCTGGGGGTTGGGAGATGCCTCCAAGACCTGTATCACAAAGAGGGGTTAGTTCAGACAAGTCTGGGGGGAGTGACCCATGCAACTGTAACCGTCAGCTCTTCCCCACCAGACACGAGGCAACAAATACACCTGTCTGCTGGCAGAGCAGGGCCGTGGCAAGAACTTCATCCTCTACAAGCCAAATATTGGGAAGCAGAGCCAGCCTGAGAGCTTGGACAGCCTGCACAAGAAGTACCGGCAGGTAGGCAGGAGCTGCAGTCCTGCAGCATGGGGAGAGGGACGAGCATCTTTCTCTGAGCAGGGCTGGCTGAAGGACAGTCATGCAACCCCTTTACACCTTCTCATATCCCTACTGTGTGTTGGGCAGAACCAGTGTTAGCACCTGGCTGTGCTGACTCCCAGTCCTGGATTTCAGGTGGCAGCTATACGTTGGACAGTGGAAAATCCTGACCTCTGCCTGTATTTGCTTCTTCTGCAGGTGACACCTGAGGAAGCCAAGGAGCACTGGGAGAGCTGCTATCACTTCTCCTTGAAAAAGTGCAACCATGCAGTCTGGTAAGGGATACACAGCCCAAAACTGCCCAGCTACCAGGGTGGGGGGGTTTGTCCTGTGCTCCCCAACAGTGCTGTTGGGGTCTGGGCTGTGGCAGTGAGTGGGGACATGTTATGGAAGCAATGGGTGTAACAATCTGCCATGCTGATTCAGGTTGTTTTCTCCCATTTGAAGGAACAGGAGCTGCAAGCTGATCCAGGAGGGGAAGGAGTGTTTCCAGGGCATGCGCCTGCGTCACTACTACATGCTGTGTGGAGCCCTGCTGAGGGTGTGGAGCAGGATTGCCAGCATCATGGCAGACATCACTAACACCAGCTATCTGCAGATCGTCCGCCTCAAGACCAAGGAGAAGAAGAAACAAGTCGGTAGGTGAAATGTGGGGAAGGGAGTTGGGGGCATTACAGGATGTTCTAGGAGAAGGAGGGAAGGGTTTCAGCTGCCTAGTGCCACAGTTCCCCTCCTGAACTGGGCTGTGTCTTGGCCTGGCAGCACTTGGACAGCTGAGGCCACCTGACGTGTGTTTGGGCAGAGAGTGAGAGCTTTGGTTGCAGCCCCATCTCCCTGCTCCACAGCCTGGCCAAGAGGCAGAGTGGATGGCAGGTGCTCCCGATGATTGGGCCCTGCTACTTCTGCCTCTGTCCCCACAGCTCCCCTTCCCTTCCCTTCCCTTCCCTTCCCTTCCCGAAGTGCTCTGGGGACTGAAGCTCGTTCCTCCCTTAGGGATAAAGATCCCCGAGAGCTGTGTCCGTAAGGTGCTGGAGGAGCTGAAGCAGATGGATGAGAACGTGAAGCGGAAGCACAACCAACTCCTCCAGGCACAAGAGCAGAGCCTGCAGTTCTCCCTTCCCCTTCACATGCTGCAGCAGCCCCTGGACCTCACGCAGACAGCACCTGGGCTCCCCCTACCCCAGCACTCCCTACGCCAGGACGAGATCCTGGACCTGACCTACAGCCCTCCCAGCGACAGCATTCCTGACATGATGAACCCAGAGCCCAGTGCTCGCTGCTTCCCCCCAGAGCCTGTGCTCCAGCCCCACCAGCAGCACGGCTCTCCCTTCGGCTTCAGCCACCTTTCTGCCTTCAAGAGCCCGGACACCATCCTGGAGGGGAGCGTGCCTCTGAGCTCTTCACTGCAAGAACATCAGCCCCTGCCTCACCCTGAGCCCTCACAGACTCTGCAACAGCAGGAAGATTTTATCCAACAGGATGGAAATATCAATTTCAGAGAGATCCTGGAGGACATGCTGAGGACGTTCAATGGGGCCCCTCAAGAGAACATACTCCCCCAGGAACGACAGAGTGTGATCCAGTTCAATAGGCTTTTCCAAAAGTTCTGAGAGCCTCTGGATGCACAGGGTGACACTCAGCCACTGCAGATCCACATCCTTTGGTGCAGAGATGAAGGCTGGGCAGCCCTTGGTTTTTCTACTGGTTTGGACTGATCCATTTCTTTTTTTTTGAGGGAAGAAAAAAACCAACCAAACAAAACTATAGTTCCTTAATGCAAAGTTTATTTATATATAATATACAGTCGGGCATGTATAGATTTGTATATAACGTGCTTGGGGGTAGTTGAGTGCTGCCAAGTTCAGCTGATCTGGACTGATGGTCTCTGCTGTGTTCAGGTCCTGCTCACAGGTCAGTGCTGCGTGAGACCGAGGAGAGACACCCATCCCCTGCAGACTACTGAGTTTCCAAGCCAGGTTGTGCCTCTCCCAGCCCAGAGCTCTGCAGCTGCACCCTGCCTCCCCCCTCAGCTTTGCAGCAGCTGCAGGAGCTGACTGCACCAGCACCTCATTAGCCAGGATCGTGGCAGAGCTGCTGAGTCTGTCACAGCTCAGCCATGCTGGGACCACGCAGGGATTGCCTGGAGCAATGGGGCTGTGAGTCCCATTGACCTCTCCTGTGCCTGCAGGGCTGCTGCAGCTGGCCATGCTTTTCTCACATTTTGCTGTCCTGTGCTTTTTTGTCCTGGCCTTCCTCCCCAGCTCTGTGCTGCAGGGCTTCTTGGCTGGGATGGGGATGGCTGGCATCACCCAGCACTGCTCTCAGCCCTAAGGAGAGGTCCCTGGCGAGCACAGGGATGTTGCAGTATTGCTGCTCATGCTGCAAATCCAACCTCCAATACCAAAGAGCAAACATCTGCTTTGCACTGCACTGCCCCAGATCCCCACCTGCCCCAGCAGCAGGGTGGGCAGCTGCCCCCCAGCACAGAAGGTGCTGCTGCCGGCCCCGTTCCACACCTCACACCTCGGCAGGTCCCGGGATGTGTCTTTTGTTTTCTCTGCTTTACCTGAGGAGTGTGGCAGGGGTTGGCAGCTGTGCCCCGGGGCAGCTGCTCTGCATCTTCCCTTCTGCATCTGTTCTCTGCCTTCAGCCACCTGGGTGTCCCTGGGAGCAGCACCGGGATGCTTTCAGGGGAAGGATGTGAGCCCCCCTCCCCATCTCTTGGCAAAGACCCGGAGGGGCCGCCCCACTGCCCAGAAGGTCAGTCTTGAGGGGCTGCAGCTTTTCATGTGCTCCTGAGCCCCTCCAGGCACACAGCCCTGGCTCTGGGAAGCGCCGTGGGTGGCTGCAACCCCAGAGACTGGGGGCTGCCCACCCCGATGCGCTGAGAGCTGGGACAGCCCATGGGGCTCCCTGCCCCCCACCAGCCTCACTGTTAGACCACATCCAAGGAACCCTCCTTACCTCACAGCCCACACCAAAGACAGGAGCTCCTGCATCCCCAGCTCCCAGCAGAGCAGGGCTCTCCCTTTCCCCTCCTATTTAAAGTATTTCCCAGCTCACAACGCTCACATCCACTCACTTGGCACTGGTTGAATTCTCAGCGACGAAGGGAAAAAGATACCAAGAAAAAAAATACCCCATTTCAGAGAGACTCCAACTCAGGAATCACAACGAGGTATTCCCACCCAGGTGCCCTTTGCCCACCACTGTGCCACGTTAGCAGAGCCCCACGTGGCAGCTTTAACACACAATGTTAACATATATGCAATGACCCCTTTAACCCCCCACCCCTATCTCTGAAAGACAGAGAGCACCTTCAAGGAATCCCCTCCCTGCCCTGATCTTTTTATCAGGGTTAATTATACCTAATGGCATCTTTTAACTAAATTATTATGCATTTGTCCTACTGATTGTATGTATTTTTAAACGACTCCCTCTTTTTTTCTTCCCTTTTTTTTTTGTTAGCACTTTTTAATCCGCTTGTCGTTTTGCCTTTGGGTTTTGTTTTCTACGCGTATTTATAATGAATTGAGATGTATATATGTAAAGAGATTGGGGGTTTTTTTTGTTGTTGTCGTCGTTGTTGTTTGTTTCTCTTTATTTTTTAGAACATGTGCCTTGGATTTAAGAATCCCTCAATTTTCTACTTGCCTCAGAAGGATCATTTGTCTGCTCAGTAAAACGGAGCCACACGTCAGGTCTCTGTAAGTCCCAGCTCTGTCTGTCCAGCCTTCCCCAGTCTCCCACCAGCCCTGGGACCAACATCCCACCTGGTTCACCCCCCCATATCACTGGCCACCCCCCCCCAATGGCACTGGGCCACCCCTGGGACTAGCAGGGTTGGGGTTGGATCCTGCCCAGCCTGTGGCCTCAAAGGCCAACTGTTTGTTTTTGTTCCCCCAGCTTTGCTGCAGCAAACAGATAAAGGCTCTGTTGTTGTTCGTGCAGCTGGCTCCATTCAGAGCTTGCTGTGCTGCTCTGCCCCATATGTGGCTCCTTACCCTATAGAGGGGCACCCAGCCCCACCGTGCTCCCAGCTTCACCTTTACCCTGCAACAAGGGCAGGGCTGAGCCTGCAGCCCCAGCTCAGCTCCACATGCTGTGTCACCAATGCTGTGTTTCAACACAGCACTGTTTGGTGTGGTTGCGCAGTGGCTGCCCCAGGCTGTGTCTTGCACCACTGAATAGGGGGGGGTTGCTGGTGTTTGGCTCAGTTCTCCCCATGGGATGTGCAAACTGCACTCTTCTACTTCAGCTTTTCCTCTGGGCAGCAGCTGATCCGGGATTTGGTGTAATTTCCCCATCAGCACTAATGAGGATTATCCCTACAGGCTCTATGAAAGCTCCCAGCTGCCCCACTGAGCCCTGCTTCCCCCCTCCAGGCACAAGGGGAGCAGCACATCAGCTCCACCCCCATCCAAACACACACACACAGAGCTCATTTCCAAGTGGGTTTATTGCAAGTAGATACTCCATTATGGCTATGGGAAGGGGCTGCCCAGCAGAGATCCCTGGCCATAGGACACCTTCCTCCAGCAGATGCACGCTAAATCTTCGGGTCTGCCTCACCAGCAAGCTGGCTTCAAGGCAGACCGTCATGGTGCTGGTTGATGGTGCCTATGGGGAGCAGGGAGCAGTGCTGGGCAGCAGCTGGGCACGCAGCTCTACAGGTAGGCGGGCAGATCCTTCTCGATCACCTTCGAGATGAAGGGGAGCATCACCTTGAGAGCACCACTGCCCTGAGCACACAGCACAGTTTGGGGGCTGGGGGGTCAGGCAGAGAGTGGGCAGCACTTACATAAGGATCCTCCATCGGGCTGTACCTCTTCACCACTTGGCCTTCACGGTTGATAAGAAACTGTGGGAGTGAAACAGCAGCCAAATGAGCGAGTCAAAATGTAGCATGGGAACGGCTGAGCAGCACAGGGCTCTGCTCTGGGGTTAGGGCTGCCCTATAGCAGAGCTGTACCCCATCAGCCTGTCCCCATCCCATAGCACTTAGATACCGGGCTATACCAGAGCAGGGGGTGACCCCACAGCCCCTACCTTAGTGAAGTTCCACTTGATGGCGCTGGGAGAGAGAAAAACAGTTGGGGGGGGGTGAGAGGGGCAGCACCATCCCACTGCCCTCCCCCCACCGACTATTAGCACTCACTTCCCCAACGTGCCCCGGCCCTTCGGCTGCTCCTTCATCCACTTCCACAGCGGGTGGGCGCCGTCCCCATTGACCTCAATTTTACTGAACATATCGAACTTCACCCCGTAACCCTCCGCGAAGGCTTTGATCTGCGCGTCGTCCCCGGGCTCCTGATGGGGGTTAAAACACAGCGGGGGGGGGTCACACGCGTATCCCTGCACAGCCCCCCCCTCATTGCATTGCGGTGCCCACCTGCTTCCCGAACTGGTTACAAGGGAAGGCCAGGATGCGTAGCCCCTTCTCAGCGTATCGTGCGTGCAGGTCGACAAGCTGAGTGTAATTCACCGCCGTTTTGCCTCATTTGGACGCCACGTTGGTGATGATGCAGACGAAACCCCTGCGGGGGCAGAAGGGGCTTAAATGGGGGGGGGGAGGGCACCGCACTGAGCTACAGCGCAGCGCTGTATGGCCGCAGTGTATATATAATAGTGTATATAGAATGTATATAGAATGTGTATATATATATAATACCTGTATTGCTCCAAAGCCACGTCGCGGCCGTCGATGTCCGTCGCGTGGAAGTCGTAGATGGAGGTGGCCGAACGCCACTCGTCCGCCTGCGCGCACTGCGGGGTCCAGCGGTCACCACGCGGACGATACAGACCCCAGCCCAGGCCCAGCGACCCCCCCCCTTGTCCCGGTCCCGTCCCATCCCGTCCCGGTCCCGCCCGCCCCGCACTCACCATCGTCCTCCCCGCTCCCCGCACCGCCGCCGCCCCGCACAGCAGCGCCCGTCCCCAGCGGCAGCCCCAACCCATCCCGCCACCGCCCGACCCCCCTCGACCAATCGGTGACTAAGGACGCGCGGAGGCACCGCCCACCTCTTGCGGTCGTTGCGCAGTGCCAGCCCCTCCCTCTGACAGACGGGACAGACGACCAATCAAATCGACGATGCGGCCGCAGAGGCGGGAGAGTCCGCGGGGGGGGGGGCGGTGTCCTTCCGGCATTCCTCCCCGCCTACATCTCCCGGCATTCCCCGCGGCGAAGGACCCCTCGCGGGGCAGCCCCGCCTGCTCCTCGTGGACCGGCATTGCGGCGGGCAGCTCGGGGTCCTTCAAGGGGGCAAGATGGACGACGAGGAGGAGACGTACCGGCTGTGGAAGATCCGGAAGACCATCATGCAGGTGCGGGGCGGCCCGGTCCGGTTCGGTCCGGTCCGGTCCGGTCCGGTCCGAGTCCTCACATGGTTCTTCTCCTCTCAGTTGTGCCACGACCGCGGTTACCTGGTGACACAGGACGAGCTGGATCAAACGTTGGAAGAATTTAAAGCTCAATTCGGGGATAAACCCAGCGAAGGCCGCCCGCGTCGCACCGACCTGACCGTGTTGGTGGCACATAACGACGATCCGACCGACCAGATGTTCGTCTTCTTCCCCGGTGAGCGACGGGACCGGGCCGGGTTGGGTCGGGGTTGGGGCCGGGACCGGGCCGGGTTGGGGTCGGGGTTGGGGCCGGGTTGGGGCCTGGTGGTGCTGAACCCGTTCCGGTCTCACCCGGCTCTGTTGATCCCCCAGAGGAGCCCAAAGTCGGCATTAAGACCATCAAGATGTATTGCCAGCGCATGCAGGAGGAGAACATCACGCGTGCTCTGATCGTGGTGCAGCAGGGAATGACCCCCTCGGCCAAACAGGTACAGCACGACCCAACCCCGGGGCTCTTTGAGCTGTGCCGGCTCCATAAAGGCAGAGTTTGGGCTCTGTGCCTTCATGCTGGGCTTATGCATTATGCCTATATGACCATGTCAATGCTGCCCTCCTGCTGCTGCTGCTGGGGCAGCTCTGAGCTCACACAGTCCCATAGCAGTGCTACAATCTGCTGTGCTTCTTCCCTCCCAGTCCCTGGTCGATATGGCTCCCAAATACATTCTGGAGCAGTTTCTGCAGCAGGAGCTTCTGATCAACATCACAGAACACGAGGTGAGCAATGCAGGCAGTGCAGGCAATGCAGGCAGTGCAGGCAATGCAGGCCATCCCTCCCAGCCCTGCCCTGGGCTGGGTTTCACCACCACAGCTTTGTTCCTTCCCACAAGTCTTGCAGCTGGTTGCTTTCTCAGTCTCTTGTGATCTCTCTCTCCTGTTTACAGCTGGTCCCAGAGCACGTTGTCATGACAAAAGAAGAAGTAACCGAGCTGCTGGCCAGATAGTATCCTTTGTTTGGTCCTTCCTTCCCAGTTGGGGTGTGATGAGTGCTTGCCTTGGGCCTAAAATGGATGGCTTTGGCTGTGTGATGTTCTGTTAGCTGTGCCCTGCCTTAGGACAAACAGACTCAGAGCTTCTCCTTGACTCCATGCAGTAAACTGAGGGAGAACCAACTCCCCAGGATCCAGGCTGGGGATCCCGTGGCCCGATACTTTGGGATAAAGCGAGGTCAGGTAAGAGAAAATAGCCTGATAACGAACAGCAGGACCCTGCAGGCAGGATAAGGAGCTGCAGCAGCACCGTGTGTCACAGCTTGGAGATGGGAAAGGTTTCCTCTTTCTTAGTGTTTTTGTTTCTGATTGTTATGGGTTATGTAGAGGTGTGTGCAGGGCAGCAGATAGCCCCGAGGCCAGGCTTGGCTGCCTGCTGAACCAGCTGTTGTAACACCATCCATCCCCTATTGCTCCTTTTGTTGGCCTTCCAGGTGGTGAAGATCATAAGACCGAGTGAGACTGCAGGCCGTTACATCACCTACAGGCTGGTGCAGTGATCAGAGCTCTCAGGTAATGCGTGAAATCCCCACCTATGGGCATTGCTTTCAACTTACGCTGTGAGAAAGGGGTGACTTGAAGTGAGTTGGCTCTGGGAAAGGATTCCTTCCCAAGTGATGTAAATGATTTACATAGGGAACTGTGTGGGATGGATCAGAGCAAAGCTATACCAGGGTCTGGTGCCTGAGTAGCACTGCTGAAGGCCCATCTCTCAGTGTGCAGGGCTTTGCTTTGAGAGCAGGCTGCTGAAGGAGATACGAGCTCATTCCCATCCTGACTTCTTTCTTCCAGTTGTGAAAGAGTTTTTGTGACATCTGATCTTCCCACCCACCACCAGCTCTCAGCTGCCTGCATTCGATGGCTGAGGAACTTCTCTGTCCCTGCTGCCCCTTTGCAGTTGTTTTCCTTGGCCCAGTTCCTCATTTCCCAGCCTGGATTTTGCTGCAAATCCTTCTGCTTCGTTCAGGAACTCGATGGAAGCACCTCGAAGCAACTGAATGACAACAGGGAAGAAATGAACAGGAAGAGGCTTTTGCTGCCCTGTTCTCTGAGATCTTATTTTTAATAAAGGTTTGTACTCTTTGCTGTCCCTGCGTTCCTCAGCCCTTCCCTATATCAGAGCTGTATGGCCATGGGGAGTTCTGTGGTTCAGCCTTACCTCCCTGCTGTGATCTGATCTATCTCTGACCCTTGTTTTGAGCCTGTGGTCGTTGCAGAGGGTCTTCACTTATCACAAGTACTTGAAGTGCTTCCTTACAGTGCTTGGAACCCGCAGCAAGTGAGTGTGGAAGGCATTGATCTGCAGGACAGACAGTGGTTGGAACACAAGGATTTTATTCTTCCTGGAAGCACATCAATGTGAACACAGCAAAACACGGGACGCAGCTTCATACAGCAGCACAGGCACGTCCCAAAAGGACATTGATTCTCCATTAATTCTCCATTAATTCTCCATTATTTCTCCATTATTTCTCCTTCCCCCATGCTGAGTTTATATACAAATAGAAGGGAGCTCGGTACCGTGTGAAGCTCAAGCATTGCTTTCGTCCCTTCCTTCCCTCACATTCACCACCCTCACACACAAACACACACACGTGGTACCGCTGCTGTAGCACTTCTGGTAGCAACATTCAGCCTCATTTTTTTACCTGCTACCATTAGAATGATGTGCTGGAAGGATCCAGCATCGTGCTGAAGAGCTCTGGAGCCGACGTGCTCACAAATAGCTGGAGCTCTCCTTTGGTTCAGTTACAAACCAACTGGCCGTAAATGGAACTTAGGTTTTGTGTACCTTGGAATGTGTTGAGATGCTTTTCTACCCTGGCTGAGAGCCGTGGCTGTTACCAGCCCTCTCTTCCTGGTGGAGGTGATACTCCAAAGGGATTCCACCTCCGCTCCATCACCTCCTCCTCCATGAATTGAGCTCTGTTAACCTTTCCAGTTCAGTGCATCTCCAGCTGGGGACACCACTCTGCTCAGCTTCTTCTCAGCTCTGCCTTTGCTGCCTTGTCTGCATGGATGCCTTCCCTGCCTGCAGCAGAGGACTGAGACAGGAGGAGGTGGCACAAGAGATGAGGTGGTACCCAATGCTTCACCAAGGCTGAGTATTAGAGAACAACGTTAGATATGTGCAGTTCCTTTGGACCCATTGGGGCTCCCGGCCCTGCTGTAGCAATGGGGAGCAGTCCAGGTCTGAGCAGGTTGATGGAAGGAAGCAGCTTTCAGTCCTTTCTAAGCTTAAAATACACTCGTTCTTTTCTCTGTGCTTCATCAGTGCAGGAAAGTTAGAACTTTCAAAGAGACTTTGGTCCTCTTTAACCTTTTGAGTTCTGTTGCCAGCAGAGGTAGTGGGTTTGCATTATATATATATATATGTGTATATATATATATATATACCAGAACAAAAAGAAAGCTCACAGACGGAGGGGCTATAGCTCGGTTCAGGCATCCTGCATCTCCCCCTGCTGCCGTCACAGCATAGATTGTGCAGATCAAATATACATCCAAAAAGCCCTGAGACCTTACAGTGCAGGAAGGGCCGAGTAAGGAAATGCCCATCGTTACATGCAAGCAGCAAGGTGAGCTCTGTCAGCTGAGCTGCCCAGCCTGGGGCTGTTCTCACTGCTGGGCTGTGGTGGTGGCTCCACTCTCAGGCTCCTCCTCAGGCTCGCTGTGCTCTCCTGCAGTGCAATGCAATGCACAACCCTCCGTGTCCGACTGCCCGGTGCTGCACGTGCGGCTGCGCTGCCCCTCGCTGCCCTCCTCATAGAACGGGGCTTCATCCGTGCTCGTTTCACTCTCCTGTTTCCTCAGCTGCCTGTTGCTGCCCCCCGGCTCCCCACCATCCTCCAGCTCTGAGTCAGAGTCCACCGATCTCTCACTGGGCTCTGTGGATCCGTATGAGGGTTTGAAGTGCCCTGCCTGGTTCCTGAGCCCCCTCACTGTGCTGAGCAGCGATGGAAGGCTCTTTGCTGCCCTCCAGACCACCCCATAGCCCCTCACTTACCCCCAAATGCTCCCACGCTGTACCCCAAGTCACCCTTCCCGGGGTTCTGTGGGCACGGAGCTTCTGTGGGTTCATCCTGCAGGGAAGGATCCATGTGAAGGGGCAGCACACAGAGCCACCTTAACGCCCCCCTTCGCTGCTCCCTCCCCAAGGCTCGTACCGGGGTCTCCTCCTGGTCACCTGCAGTGAATTCACTGCTGGCAGGACTCAGAGTTCTGTCCTCGTCCTCGAAGATGGTGGGGTAGAAGATGATGAGCGCCTCGATGACGCGCGCCTGGTGGGGGTAATCGACCAACGAGGACAGAGAGATGGTGGCATCCGTGGGCCGCGGCCGCAGCAACGTCGGCCCAAAAACGATGCCCAGGTTGCTGGAGGTCATCTTGTTGTCCTGCTCCACCTCCACGATCCTGGAGGAGGAAGAGGAAGAGATCCATGAGAGCAGGCAGCAGAGCAATGGGGCTGCAGGCAGCAGAGCAATGGGGCTGCAGGCAGCAGAGCAATGGGGCTGCAGGCAGCAGAGCAATGGGGCTGCAGGCAGCAGAGCAATGGGGCTGCAGGCAGCAGAGCAATGGGGCTGCAGGCAGCAGAGCAATGGGGCTGCAGGCAGCAGAGCAATAGGGCTGCAGGCAGCAGCGCAATGGGGCTGCAGGCAGCAGAGCAATAGGGCTGCAGGCAGCAGTGCAATAGGGCTGCAGGCAGCAGCGCAATGGGGCTGCAGGCAGCAGAGCAATAGGGCTGCAGGCAGCAGAGCAATGGGGCTGCAGGCAGCAGTGCAATAGGGATGCAGGCAGCAGTGCAATGGGGCTGCAGGCAGCAGAGCAATAGGGCTGCAGGCAGCAGAGCAATGGGGCTGCAGGCAGCAGAGCAATGGGGCTGCAGGCAGCAGTGCAATAGGGCTGCAGGCAGCAGTGCAATGGGGCTGCAGGCAGCAGAGCAATGGGGCTGCAGGCAGCAGTGCAATGGGGCTGCAGGCAGCAGAGCAATGGGGCTGCATGCAGCAGAGCAATGGGGCTGCAGGCAGCAGTGCAATGGGGCTGCAGGCAGCAGAGCAATGGGGCTGCATGCAGCAGAGCAATGGGGCTGCATGCAGCAGAGCAATAGGGCTGCAGGCAGCAGTGCAATGAGGCTGCAGGCAGCAGAGCAATAGGGCTGCATGCAGCAGTGCAATGAGGCTGCATGCAGCCCTTTCCCATCCCATTATGGGGACAAAAGGGACATCCCTGCTCCCCCTGCTCACCTCCTCAGGTGCTGCAGGAGGTATTGCAGCGTGGCCATGTTTTCCCATGGGAGCTCCTTCAGCAGCTCCTTCAGTTTCAGCACCAGGTTCACCACCACACGGTCCGTGTCGGCCCCTTTGTCCATCAGCTCCGGCCCTCCTTTCCCACTCCTCCCTTTGGCCTCATTGCTGCCCTGCAAGCTCTCTTTGGCTGCTCCCATCAGTGCATTGTACATCCGGAATGGCACAATGGGCTCCGGGAGCTGCAACAGTGCAAGAAAAAACCCTGTAGGGTTTCCAGCTAGAAAACATTCTTTTCCCCTCCAGAAATAACCCCGTCCTGGGGTGGGTGTGTGGTTTCCCCATAGATAAGAGGTTGTTAAATGGGATTAAATAGGAGGAGGTGAGATGCAATCAGTGCAGCCTGCAGCACTGGGGCTGTTGGGAGGAGAGCTTTGCTTTGCATCAAGCAACCCCGAGTGCATTCGTGCACCGCCTGGCAGCTCTGCAGCACTGCTGGTATTTGCAGAGTGCCTCCAGCAGGTGTGTGCTGGGGATGGGTTGCTTTGCAGCAGAGCAGCACTCCTGCAGAGGGGCTTTAAACTCTGCATTGCACTGAGCCTGGATGATAGCACAGGGCCGACCTCGTCATCTCTTTGCTCTCTGCTCTCCATGCAGGAGCTCAGAGCCCCCTTCTCTCCTTTGCCAGGAGACCAAAGCACAAAGGGTTAAGTGAGGTTGCAGAGAGAAGCTGCTTCCTCTTCTGCCCTGTTTGAGGATGTGGGTCGGGGTTTGAGTTTCGGAGCTGATGGCAGAGATACAGCACTGCAGGCAGAGGGTTGGGAGAAGTGAGCCCAGTCCAGCCCTGCTGCGGGGTGACCTTTATGGCCGCTTCCCTTTCTCCTGCTGCTTCCCCAGCTGCAAAAGGGGAGGGACGGTCCAGCACTTTGGGTTGTGTTGCCATGGGCAGGTGATGCACACGGTGAGGGCACACACCTCCACCCTGCCTGGACAGGAGGGGCTCTGACCCACCTTATCACCAGCAAGCAGCTGTCAGCCCCATTTGCAGCAGGTTTGCCCCCCTCCTGGCTTGCTGGCTCTGGAATCACCTCTGCCCTGACCAACCCCCCCCTTCCCAACCTGTCTCAGGTAGAGCTTCAGCACGTTGCTGATGTCGTGTGGGGAAGCCTGGGACAGTTCCACCAGCTCCTTCCCATTCTCAAAGGCCTGGCAGAGCTTCTCCACGCGGGTCTTCACACCATTCACCCGGTAGATGCCCTGCCAAGGGGAGAAAACCAAAGCTGAACGTTTCTCTTTGGGTTTTTAGCATCTCTCAGCTGCTCCTCTGGGGGGTGGAAATCCCTCTCAGGAGGTTCGGATGAGCTGTTCTAGCTCAGATCTCGCTGCTGTTCCCCTTTTGTAGGGAAGAGATGCAGCGCGGGATGTGGTTTTGTGTCAGCCTGTTTGTTCTGGGACCTGCTGCTTCAGAACCTGAGGGCTGTGCTGGTTCCCATAGCAAGATAAAACCCATTTGAAGGGCAAGCAGCCGGAGTAGAAGGGAGGGCAGAGGACTCACCTTGGTTTTCATTGCCCTCTTCTCAATCTCAGAGATGCATTTCTTGACGATGAAGGGGATGCCGTCCGCGCTGCCCTGAGACGCCTTCAGGAAGTCCTGCCCAAAAAGCTGCAGCTTCCCCTGGAGTTTCTTGTGCCCACATTGGATGGCCAAAGTCTCCAAGCACTTCTTATGGCACGCCAGGTAGCACTGGGACACAAGGGAAGGGTTTGGAGGTGGGAAGCAGCACGGGGTGGTCCCTCTCATCCTCCTCCCACATCCCCAGCATTACCTCCTCACACTCTGCCCCCTGGAAGTACACGTAGCTGTTACATTCCCGACACTTGGAGGGGGTCCTCAGCTTCCTTAACCGGTGGGTCTGGGCTGCTCTGGACAAGCCCACGTTCCGGAAGGGTCCTGTTGGAGCCGCCATCTCCGGGGTGATCCCATTGATGCCTATAGGTAGAGCACAGAGGGATACATCAGTATTCAGTCTCCTTTGGGGTCAGGCAGGTCTGTCCCTGCCTAGTGGAAATGGTGTTGTGTTCCATGTGGGCTCTCCTCCCAGCAAAGAGGGGGTGGGGTGGGCAGAGACCCCTGACAGCCCAGCACAGCACTGCAGCATCTCCATCACATACTCTGCTCAAAGGAGGCGGCGTTCTCATCCTTCTCTCCCAGCTCCTCGCTGGAGGACATGGTGCCATTGGATGACAACCGCTGCAGTTTGCGGCTGAACTCTCCTGCCAAAGCAAAACCAAAGCAAAACTCAAAGGCTTTGAGGTCCCCACCCCATCCCAATAGGAAAGACAAAGGAAAAGAGAATGAAGAAAATAAGTGCTGCTGCTGCCTGGCAATGAGATGCTGCCTTTGGATGGGATCTACCAGTAGGTGAAGGAAGGCCCAGGTGCTGCACCAACCTGTGCTGGAATCCAGGCTGCTGTCAGCTTCAGAGGTGGAGGTTGGCCAGGATTTGTGCACCTGGTGTCCCCTCCCTGCTGTGGGAGGAAGAGCTGTGTGTCTGGGGCTGTCCCACACAGAGCAGCTCCCATACCAGAAGCATTTGGAGGTGCCCATGGCCAGGCTTTTCTCACCTCTGCGCTCTGACCCACCCTGGGTCTCTCTGGGTCCCTCCGTGTTGCTCCCATCCCTGGGCAGCCCGGCCCCATCTGAGCCACCACTTGTGAAGTCACTGGAGTTGAAGCTGCCCTTCCGTGTGCGGGTGAAGGGGGACCTGGTGGTGGGGAGGGAGGAGAGGAGCCATGTCCAAAAGGACGTGGAAGGAGAGGGATGCTAGGAAAGCCACTCCAAAAGTAGTGACTATCCACCAGACTTGGCTTGGATAGTCACCAACACCAGCCCCTCTGCTCCAGCACCAAGCAGCCTCTGTATGCAATAGCCCTCCCTGCAAAGCAGCAGTGATTTCCCTCTCCTCTCCTACCAGGCGTTGTGGGACACGTAAGGCTCGAAGTCGTACTGCGTGTCGGGCTCATCTCCTCTCTGCAGCTGCTTGACATGCGAGGCGTATTGCTGCCCGGGGTCGTACAGCTTGCTGCTCTCACACAGAGTTTGGAAGTAGACGGGCAGCGGCGCCGTCTGCATGTGCATGATCTGGTAGAAGGCAATGGTGGCCTAAAAATAAAGGGGAGAAAATCAGGGCAGGAGTTAAGGGGAGACACAGGAGGGAGGAGAGACGTGGAGCTGCCAGGTGGAGAATCAGGAGTGCCGAGTGGGGCTGGGGCAGCTGCTTGTTCCCTGTACCCCCCTATCTATGGCACAGCCCCCAGCCCTCCCTGCAGTCTCAACTCACCAGCTTGATGACCTGGTCGCTCTGCTTGATCAGCTCGTGGATCTGCCTTAAGGAATTCACCTTGGTGTCCTCCAGCTCCTGCTTCTGCGTGTTGGCATCCGCCACGCAGGTCCGGTAGGTGGCCATGGCCTCTTCTGCCTGAGGGGTGGGAGAGGGGAGGTGGAATTGAATGGGAGCTACCTTTGCTCACCAAGGAGCAAGAAGGACCCTGCAAAGCAGCACCCGGAGCTGCTGGGCTCCCACCTTATTCTTGGCCTCCTCCTCCAGCCGCCTCTTCTTGTCCAGGGTTTTGGTGGTGACGCTGCTGGCTGTGCTTTGCTGCTCCTCCTCTGCTCTCACTGCCACGTATTTGGCCTTCTCGTGCTCCTCGCTGCGCTGCATGTACACCTGCTTGGCCTTCCGCAGGTTCACCTCTGCATCTTGCTGCCAATGGAGGAGAACCGGGGTGAGGGCTGAGCACTGCAAGGGTCACCCTGCACAAAGCCACCCAGGATGGATGGATGGGTGGGTGGGTGGATGGATGGATGGATGGGTGGATGGATGGATGGATGGATGGATGGGTGGATGGAAGGATGGATGGATGGATGGATGGATGGATGGATGGATGGATGGATGGATGGATGGATGGATGGATGGATGGATGGATGGATGGAAGGATGGATGGGTGGATGGATGGATGGAAGGATGGATGGGTGGATGGATGGATGGGTGGATGGATGGATGGATGGATGGATGGGTGGATGGATGGATGGATGGATGGATGGATGGATGGATGGATGGATGGATGGATGGGTGGATGGAAGGATGGATGGAAGGATGGATGGGTGGATGGGTGGGTGGATGGATGGATGGATGCCTTCATGCCTCACCAGCTTCCTCTGTGCGCGGTGCCACTGCTCCTTGATCTCCTTCCTCCTCTTCTCATGCTCCAGGCGCCTCACAGTCAGTGGCTGCAGGAGCAAATGGTGCAGCTGGCAAAGCACAGCCCTGCACAGAGCCCTGGCAGGAGCTGCATCACACACTGCCTGCTCACCTGCAGGAAGGTCTGGTGCTGCAGCGTGGTGACGGTCTGCAGCACCGACGTGCCGTACTCCATGTCCTGCTCCAGAGCCAACAGGTAGATGGACAGGAAGGGCATGCTGGTCTGAGGGATGACAAAAGCAGAACCCTGAGCCTCAGCATGAGACTGATGCTGTCAGCTCCAGGACATCTCGGAGCTGGGCAGCTCCAGCCTGGCTGTACCTCCTGGGTGAAGGTTTGCTTGCAGCTGTTTGCCATCTTCTGAAGCCCTTTGGCAAACTCCATTTCTGGAAGAGAAAGGTTGGAAGTGAAGAGAGACCAAGCAGAAGGGTTTCTGTGCTCTTAAACTTAAGTCAAGAGCTTCAGGAACCTCCCACTTCCAGATCCAACAGCTCTGACTCCCTCAGCCCCATGCAGTGCTCTCAGGACCCCCCACATCCCCCCCACATCTCACCCAGCGCCGTCCTTTTCTCCAGGTACCCAATGAGGTCCTTCATGTACTTGGAGATGTTCTTGGCATACTGCAGGGCAGCATCCACACCTCCCTCACAGCGCTGCAGCATCACGTCCACCTCCTCTGCTGCCGGACGGACTGTGATGTGAGGACAGAGGGGAAGGGGAGTGACTCCAACCCATGTTGCTGCTGATTGATGGGCTGGTCCCAGGACCCCCAAAGCAACCAGGAAGACCCCAATGCCCACAGCAGCAGCTCTGCTGTCTCCTCTCAGCTGTGCCCCCAGGAGCAGCTCAGCCCATGATGTCCATGTGTCCAAATGGTGATGACAGAGCCAGTTTCTGTTGTCTGACCGCCCCAAATCCCACTTCAATGGCTGCTTGCTCACCTGTGTCGTAGCTCTCCATGCCCGAGAGCACACCATCCCCTCCAGGCCCAGGGATCCCCCCATAGAGACTCTCCATAGACTTTAGGAAATCAGGAAAGGAAAGAATGCATCAGACAAACAGGAGTGGGCAGAGGGGAGCCCTGCACTCAGGGTTAGGGCTGAGACCCCAGAAGGTGGCACACACCTGGTTCTGGTCACTGGGTGGGATGGAGAGGATGGTGCTGCTGTCCACCTCCCCCATGAGGAACTCAGAGACGCTGTGACAAGAGGAACACAGTCAGCCAGGGGAGGAGCAGCAGTGACAAAGCAGGGTCACCTCCCAGCACCCAGAGATGGGGGTGCAAAGCCCTTACGTGCTGCTGAAGGACACGGCGATGGTCTCCACCGCCTTCTCAAACTCCCTCTTGTCTGTCTCATTGTTGGATTCATAATGGAAGCCTGAAGGTGGGGAAGAAGCAGGAGCTCCATCACCACTGTGCACCTTCCACCCCACAGCACGGACCCACTCACATGCATCCTAAGCAACTCCTGCCCATGGGGTTTGGGGGCACAAGGGGTTCCCTTGGCCAGGACAACAGAGGAACACGGTTCTGCCACGCTGGCTGCTGGGTGAGGACCCGGATCCTCATCATCACTCAGCTGCCTCCATCCCAGTGCCCCGTGTGGGGCCGGCCCCATGGCAGAGCACTGCCAGCTCTGAGGCTTCCTGTCCCTGCGTGGTTACAGCTCAGAGTCCAGGAAGTGGTGACGCAGTGTTGTGCTGTGCCTGCGGTTACAGCAGCCTCCCCCTCCCCCCCCACCCTCCCCACAGCTGTAACTGCTCTGCCCCGGGTGGGTCTGGGGCCCACAGACCCCGCTCACAACCACAGGGGTGTGGGACCGGAGCTGGGGGATGGCACAGGGCTGGGGCTTGGATGTCAGTGCCTTCATTCTGTGCTCCATCCATTGGCAGCCCAGCTGTGGGCAGCCTCAAAATGGGCTTCCCAGCATGGGGTGGGAATGGGACGGAGCTCCCCACTCTGGGCTCACCCTTCACTTTAGAGATGAGGGTCCCTGCTGCTGTCAGTGTCTCCAGCGTGTTGAGCAGTGGGTATTTGTTGATCACCTGGCGCAGCACCCGCAGTGTTTCACCCAGACACTCGTGGGCTTGAGGCCGCTGGGATTCCTTGGGGTCTGCAGGAGAAAGGGGGGGGTGAAGAGCTGCCCCTGTGTACACCCCATCCCTGGCAATTTGCTCCCCCTGGTGCAGACACACCTTGGAGGCATTTTTAACTCAGCGGTTTGGGAATTTCCTCCCCGTTTCCTCCCTGCTGGCCACACCATCCTGCCCCATCCATTGGCTTGGCTGTATCCTGTGGGGTCTGGCACCACGTCACAGCCCCCACCCAGTACCCACAACAAGGGGAAGCAGTGTGTGGGCTCAGGGCAGGGTGTGTGGGCTCACTGGCAGCCCCTTTGGGCAGCGCTCAGCATCCCATAGGGATGAACTGAGGACAACAGCCTGCCCTCCAGCTCCGGGTGAGGAAGGACTTTCCCCTGCTCCCTCTCTCATCTCCCACCCCACGTTCCCCATGGCTGGACACGGCTGTTTTCCACAATGAGTGAGGATGCGTCAACACGTCTGCTGAAAACAGGGCACCATGTGATCCCAGCAGCCCCACCTCACCGTGCACAGCAACCATAGCGGCTGCTTCCTGCACCCCCGGGGACCACGGCCCCACAACCCTGATTTGAGCATCATCCCCATCCCAAAGGGAGGGCCAAGGGATGGGGGCCTGGGCTGGGCTGGTGCCCCATAGGGTCCGGGGCTGCTGCCAGGCAGCTGGCACTGCTATACTGTAAACAGGAAAGCGGGTGGATGAAAATAGCTCGTGGGCAGGAAGCAGTGTTATCCTGGCTCTGAGCTCCCAGCAGCCACCCACCGCCCTCTGCCCCTGGGCCCCCAGCTCTGCGCAGCCCCCAGGGCAGGGACCCCATCCCACGGGGCCAGGCATGGGGTTCTTCTGCACCCATTGGAGCCTTCATCCCTGGAACCCCACAGCCCTGTGCCATGGGTTAGCAGGAGATGCCGGGGGGGTTCTGTGGTCCCCCAGCCCCATTCCCCCCCCTGTGTGACCACCTGGGGGGCACCCAGCCCAGCACTCACCATCACGCAGCACCACATCCCGCAGGCTCTCCAGGGCATCCGCAAACCGCGCCACGTCGGTCAGCAGCTGGGAGATATCCTCCACATCAATGAAGGGGCCATCCCCACCCTCCATGGGGCTGTAGGATGTGGGGGTCTTATGGCCCTTAGGGACAGCCCGGGGGCCAGCAGAGGTGAGAGGGAAGCCGGCGGCGCTGGCATGGCGGCTGAGGCTGGTGGGGCGCTTTAGGGTGCCCACGGCGCTGGGACTGCTGCTGAGTTTGGTGCTGGTGGGTGGCAGATCCCCAAGGCTGGGAGCTTCCAGGCAGTCCTTGCGGGACAGATCCTACAGAAGCACAGCACTGTGTGAGTGCCAACATGGGGATGGCATTGCCCGAGGATGGTGGGTTTCATTGGCAGCAGGATCTGATCACAAACATCCCTTCCTCTTTTTCTGCCTGCACTGTTTGTCCCCACATCCAGCACGTCCTTAGCACTGCAGGGATGGGGACGCCTCCCAGGTGACCAAAAGCAGACAATGCAGAGCTGTGGATGCACGGAGCCCTGATTTCTAGGGGTGAAATAGTCCTAAAGGAGAGGCTGATAGCAGCTCCCACGACCCCATGCCCCAAAGCCATCACTGATGGGAATGGGTCCGGCACCCCTCCAGCCCCACACAGCCTCGACTGTGACATAACCGTGCTGGGGCCAGCAGCAGGTTTGGCATCAACGGGGCAAACGCTGCGACACCTTCCTGCAATCCTACCCGGGAACACGAGGCCACGCAGGCGGCAGCACCCCGAGCAGAGCCGATGTGGGCACTGCAGACCCCACTGACGGCTCCCTCCCACCGTCCCCGTACCGTCAGCCGCACGGAGGGCGAGCGGGGCAGCGAATCCAAGGTGTGCTTTGGCGAGTTGGCCGCCCCCGTCCTGCGGCGCCCGGCAGCAGCGTAGGGGCTGTAGCTGTTCCGCCCCGCCGCCCGGCTGAGCATCCCACCGGCCCCGGCGCCCTCAGGCTGCGCCCACCCATAGACCCCTCAGCTGGGGAGCGCCGTAGGGAGGGGATGGGGATGGGTGACCCTGCGAGGAGCTGCGGGCGGGATGAAGCTGGTGGCCCCTTCCCGTGGGTTGGGGCGCAGCGCAGGCGCGGGGCGGGCTGAGGAGCCCCGTCTGCTGGCCGCCCCACAGAAGAGAAGCGCTTCCTCTTGCGCTCTGGGTCACCGATGAGTAAATAAACCCATAGCGGAGCCGTGGTGTGGGGCTGGCCAAGCCTCACTTCCCCTGCTCCTGCCCCTGCTGGGGTCTCCCGGTCCCTCCCACGTTCTGCTGCAGCCCCAGCCCTACCCGCTCTCCTCCCAGCCTTCCCCTTCGGCTGTTGCTGCATCCCCTTCATCTGGGGCAAAGTCTCCCCGGCTCCGTCGGCAGAATCCTTCCTCATTTCCTTCCTCCTCGCATCCCTCCAGCCATCCCATCCCATCCCATCCCATCCCATCCCATCCCATCCCATCCCATCCCATCCCATCCCATCCCATCCCATCCCATCCCATCCCATCCCATCCCATCCCATCCCATCCCATCCCATCCCTCCTTTCCCACCGCACTTACCGGCAAGGTCTGCGGGATGGGGCTCCCTGCGCGGCTCTTCTTGGAGATGGAGGGGGTCTTCATCAACTCACGCTTCTTCCTGGAGAACATGGCTATAGGGCGGCCCTGGGGGGGCCCCTCGCTGCCAGCACCGCTCCGCTACCCCTCCGGCAGCATTCGCTGGGGCCAACTGTCAGCGCAGCGCATGTGACACCGCCTTATTTCCTCATTGGGTTCGCAGGCAAAGCTGAAACAGGAAAAGCTAAATGTGCGGAGAGGGCACGAGGCTGGGAGGAAGGGGGTCTCCGGCCGCCCCCCCCGGTGCCGTGTGGGGCTCAGCGTGCGGGTACCGGGGGTTCCTCGTGGAGTTCTGCGATCCAGGGAGGGAGGATTCCCCGGGAATGGGGCAGCGGGGCCGTCGGGTCCCTCCGTTGACTGATGGATGCGCAGTGCAGGGTTGCCGGACTCCAGCTCTCGGTTCAGCCCAGCCCGGCTCTGCTCTCAGCTCGGGTCCCCGCCCACACCTGTGGGTCCCCTCCAGGACCCCACCCACCCACGACGCCCCCACCCACAACACAACGAGCCCTCGATCACCCTTCAGCAAAGCGAGCAGAGGGGCTCAGATGCCGGATGGGGACTCGGGGAGACGGTCGGAACGGGGACGGGACCGGGGGGTCGGACAGCGGGGGCGGGGCGTGCGGGTGGGTGTGCGTGGCCCGGTTGTGGGCATCACTGCGCGCACGTGTTCGGGACTTGCACACGCGGGTTGCGTGTCCGTAGTGCCTGGAGCTGCCCGTGGGGGTCTCCCCGTGCCGGGCTGTACACATCCGTGCCTGGGGAGGCTCCAACTCCGACCCCCTCCCCGAGAGCTCCCGGAGCCCCCCGGCTGTCCTTGTGGGGGTGCTCGGGTCCCCCAGCGGTCCGGCCGCTCCTGCCCTTATTTGGGCATTTCAGCCCCGTCCAATCAGCGCGGGGGGGCCGGGCCCGACACCCCCCCACTCCTCCCCCCCTGCTCCCCGCCGGGTCCCGCCCGGTCCCTCCCGGTCCCGCCGCCGATCCCCGCTCCGTCGCCGCTGCCGCGCCATGAGCAGCTCCCAGTTCAACAAGGGCCCCTCCTACGGCCTCTCCGCGGAGGTCAAGAACCGGGTGAGCCGAGCCGGGGGCGGGGGGTGTCCGGGGGCGGCGGGGTTTTGCGAGCAGAGAAGTGCCGGGGTTGTTCCGAGGGTCCCGATAACACCCGGAGGATGCGGAACCGGGTCCCGGGTTGCGGGGGGTGCCGGAGCTGCTCTCCGGTCGTGGGACGCTCTGACTCTGCCTCGTGGGGTCCCCGGGGTCTGGGAGGGGTCCGGGGTACCGCCCACCCCCACTCTCGCCCCGGTCCTGTGAATGGAGCGATGGCCCCGGCTCCGTGCAGCTCTGCTCCCGAGGTTTCCCTCCTCTGCTTCCCCATCACTTTGCATCCCTCGGGGGGGCGGCCCCGACCCAATCGTGTCCCTCTCGGTGGGCCCCAGGGCACGGACTTGGCCCTACTGTGAGACTGGAAGGGGAAAGTAGAACCCGGTTACTCCTCTGGGGCTGTTTGCACTCCAAGATGATGCGGGGTGCTGTGGGGAGGGCTGCCCTTCCCACCCTCAGATCATGGCTGGGTGCCTCTGGCTGGGTCCACAGCTCCAGCTGTGCCCCATTCCTGCTCTGGGAATGGTGCACAGCCATGGGGGGGTGCAGCGGCCCCTTCCTCTTCCGTGTGCATTGCTGCTCCCCATGCAGCACGGGGATGGGGTCAGTGGTCGGACGTCCAACGCAGGATGCGGGATGCACACAGAGCTCAGGTTGGACTCTCCCTCCCGGCCTCACAGGAGATTTGGGTTTCATCATCGTGTGAGGACAGGCTTCTGCCTGTACCCAGTGGGTGGACACGTGCTGGGGCCTCGCCGCTGCCTGCTCCCAGGTGCTTTAGCTTGGTTCAGCAAGAGCTGAGCCAGTCTGACGGCCCCACTGTGCAGGCTGTGGGCTGACATCACTGCTGGGAACCCGTCTGACCTGCAGCACTGTCCTGAGCTGTGATGGGGTCTGTTCATGGGCTGCTCCCGCTCCAGGATGACCCTCTGCTCCTCTGCTGCCTCCTCTGAGCTCTGCATATGGGGGGAGAAAGAGGAATCATTGCTGTGCCAGGTGTCAGCTGTGGGGGGGGGGGATCCCACCAGGACCCATGTGATGGCACGAGTGTGACCGTGGTGGCCACTGTCCGTGTTCCTGGTCAGCTCCAGCTTCCCCTTTAGGACTGGGCTGTGGGGCCATTGCCCTTGGGAACAGCTGGTGTCTCCCATGGGGGCAGCTCTGCAGCCATCCCAGGGTGTTCCTCTGAACCCTCTGATGTTCTGGGAGATCAACATCCCCCTCCCATCCCCCCAAGCTGTTTTCTGTGTGAGGAAGCACATCGCCAGGGCTACTAAGAGGGAAACTGAGGCACAGAGGCTGCAGGGCACTGCGCTCCCCCTCAGTTCTGTCTGTGCAAGGCTCCATAGAAGTGTCTGATGGAGCCTGGGGACCAGCTTGTTGACCCTACAGCAGCACCCCTCCTACAGGGGACAGCTGAGCCCCGTGGAGTCCCTTAGCTCTTGGCACAGGGTGGGCTGTGCTGTGTCCATGTGGGCAGCGGTGGCTCTCGGGGTTTTCAACCTCCGTTTGTGTCACCTTTCCCTGCCCCATTCAGGCTGAGCTCTGCTCTCTCTCCTCGTTCTGGCCGATGCGATGCCGTGCCCGGGCAGCTGCTCTGCATCTGGGAGGAGGCGGCCGCATTCCTGGCATAGCCGCGGTGGCCGAGGAATCCGCAGCGGCGCGATGGGCCCGGCGGGAGGGATGAACGCGGCGGGGTCGGTGCCGGGTCCCGTGGGCGGAGGTGGGAAGGAGCCTTGCCAGCAGCTCGTCCTCTTCCTCTTTGACAGTTGCAGAGTCTCGGGGTCACCGCATGAGAGACTGCGGGCTGTGCTGGATGAGGCCGTGCTGCTGATAGCACTGTGCAGGGCTGGGGGCGGCTCCTGTGTGCAGAGCAGCAGCCGGTGGTGCTGGATGTGCTCGGTGGCTTCGTTCTCCACCATCACCCTCCATCCTCGGGCACACCGTGCCCACCCCACAGGGCCCTGCAGCAGCTCTTGCTCTCCTTCCTCTCTGTACCGTTGAATCTGGGTTTCCTGTGCACCAGGAAATTGCAACTGATCTGCAACATATGGCTGTCCAAACTGCTCCTCTCACTGCGGTGTGCAATGGGACCGGCCTTCAGAGGTCTCCACATGGCCTGAGGGTGCACACAGGGCCGTATCTAACCACCCCACATCCCCCCCCCCCCCAGCTTGCCCAGAAGTATGACCCACAGAAGGAAGCAGAGCTGCGGACGTGGATCGAAAGCGTCACCGGGCGGCAGATCGGGGACGACTTCCAGAAGGGGCTGAAGGATGGGGTCATCCTCTGCGAGTGAGTCCCACGGCACCCATGGGAGGTGCCAGCACAGCCCCCAGGCACTGCATGGTTTGGGACACCCAGCTATGGGGAGGCCTTGGGGCAGCAGTGGGAAGGGGGCTCTGGGGTCTTTAGTGTTGTGGGGGTGCATCATTCCCAGCTGGGAGGAGCGAGCCCAGAGACCCCCAGGTGATGGCAGCATTCCCCTGGGGAGGGGAGACCCTCATACCCCCAAGCTCACCACCATCACCTCCCCCCCAGGCTGATGAACAAACTGCAGCCCAACTCGGTGAGGAAGATCAACCGCTCAGCACTGAACTGGCACCAGGTGGGTGCAAGCAGCCCCCAAGTTCTCCATGCCCCCAGCTGTAACCTGGCTGCCCTGTGCCCCCTCCCCACAACCTGACTGCTCTGTGCCTCCCTTCAGCTCGAGAACCTTTCCAACTTCATCAAGGCCATGGCCAGCTACGGCATGAACCCCGTGGACCTCTTTGAAGCCAACGACCTGTTTGAGAGTGGGAACCTGACTCAGGTGCAGGTGTCACTGCTGGCACTGGCAGGCATGGTGAGAACATGGGGAGGGACGAGAGCAGCTCCATGGGATGGGTGAGCACTAATCCATGTCCAGCAGCTCCCCAAGCCTGAGACCTCTCCTTCCTCGCTGCCTTTCCTCAGGCCAAGACCAAGGGGCTGCAGAGCGGTGTGGACATTGGTGTGAAATACTCGGAGCGGCAGCAAAGGAACTTCGATGAGGCCAAGATGAAGGCTGGGCAGTGCGTGATCGGGCTGCAGGTGGGCTGCTGCCAACCCCCAGAGCCCCACATCACAGCTGGGGGGTTCCTATGCCATCTCCTGTAGGAGGATGGGGATGGTGCTGGGGGGGGGGGGGGGATGTGGCATTTCCCACTTCTCACCACTCTCTGTTGCCCAGATGGGTACCAATAAGTGTGCCAGCCAGTCCGGCATGACAGCCTATGGCACCAGAAGGCACCTCTATGACCCCAAGAACCAGATCCTGCCTCCCATGGACCACTCTACCATCAGCCTGCAGATGGGCACCAACAAATGTGCCAGCCAGGTGAGCCGGGGGGAGGGAGGGAGCATGGCTGCAGGATAACATTGTGGGGAGCATCGTGCTGAGCCCCACTTGCTCCCCCCTTCCTTGCAGGTGGGTATGACAGCACCTGGCACCCGGCGGCACATCTACGATGCTAAGATGGGGCTGGAAAAGTGTGACAACTCCTCCATGTCGCTGCAGATGGGCTCCAACCAGGGCGCCAATCAGAGCGGGCAGGTCTTCGGTCTGGGTCGCCAGATCTATGACCCCAAATACTGCCCACAGGGCACCCCAGGGGATGCAGCCAACACTGCCTGTGAGCCAGGCACCGACCCCATCGGGTACCACTATTACCAGCAAGAGGAGAGCTGCTGAGCAGGGCTGTCCCCATGCAGTCCATCTCGCAGCCACATTCCAGCCTCAATTCATCATTCCCTCTTTTTAAACGTCGTGTCTTTGGTTTGAAATAATGTTAAAAGGAATCTCATTTGCTGGGAAGGGACCAGCCCTGCAGTTTCGCCCACCCCTTGTCCTGGTGCTTGGAAGGTCGTCCTGTGTGGGCATCTCATGCTCTCCTATGATTCCCTAAAAGCAAAGCTGGAGAACTCTTGGGACTCAAAGGTTCTGATTCCATCTCAGCCAGCTGCCCCCACGCTGCCAAGTGATGCTGTGTGAGGTGGGGGGCAGCCTCGGGCCGAGTTTGGGGGGGGGGTCTTCTTTTAACCACGTGGGGTTTTTAATACAGATGTTCTTATATTGAAAGGTGTTGTTGAAAAGAAAAAAGAAATAGAAAGAAACGAAAGGAATCGACCTTTTCTTTAAAACCCCTTTGAACAGGAAGCGCTCTCTGCTGCGCTCTGCTGGGGCGGTGCTGCAGGGCTGGGGGTGGCTCCCAGCACCGGGGCTGTGGGGCTGGAGGGGGGTCCTGGGAGCCGAGCCCGGCGTGACCCCTGGATCAGGGAGCGGGGAGGGGGATGCTTTGGGGTGAAGCTCCGCGCGTGGAGAGCGGCAGTTCGGCCCCATCCCTTCCCGCAGCCGCCCCGCATTACTCAGCAGTACCCGCAGCTGTAGCCGTTGCACTGCGAGGAGGGGGGCGACTTCGGGACCCTCGGGAAGCGGCGGGGCCCCTTTAAGACCCCTGGTCCATGACGCAGCTACTTTGCAAGACGGCCGGGGCGGAGCCCGCCGTGATAACGTGACGTGGGAACCGGCATCGGTAACGTGCTTCGGTGGGGACTCCGCATCTCCCCACTGAAGACCCCCTTATCATCTTTCGTGCTTCCATCTCCCCTTTGCTATGCGTATCCTTCCCCTCCCCCCCAACCAAGCGGCTGCCTGCCCCCCTGGACACTCCAGCTGGAGCTGAGGCCGTGTCCTGCTCCGTGCCGCTCCCCGGTGCCCCCCCGGCGCTCCTTGCCTCAGGTTCCCCCCGGTTGCAGGGTTGTCCTCCCTCCCCGCCCCCGCCGCTTCCCCCTCCCTATAGCAGCACGAAGCGAAGCCCTCCTTTCCTCCCCCCCACTCCCGTGGAGATCAGCGGGATTTGCCGCCCGAGATCCCATAATCCCGTCCGGTGCCTCCCACCCCTCCCCGGGCTCTGTAGGACCGGGCGGACAGGTGAGTGCGCGGCTCCGGGCACCGGGGGGGCGGCCCCGGCTGCAGCGGCTCTTTGCCCCCCCCCCCCCGCTCCTTTCCGGCTGCATTCAGGCACTTCCCCGCTCCGAGCGGGGCTGGCATCAGAGGTAACAGCGGGGAAACAGGAGGAGCCGGGCAGGGAGCGGGATGTGAGCACGCATTTCATCCTTGTGCGCAAGGGCTGGGAGCTGAGCTCCTGCATTTGGGATACTGAGGCACAGGCAGCGCCCTGGCCCATCCTGCACCCCTGGGCACCTGCAGCCCCGTGCGGGTGAAGCCATCTCCTGCATCCCAAGGGGCTCCTCGGAGCTCGTGCCTGTTTTGCTGGTTTTGCTTTGCGAAAGAACGGGATTTGGAGGCTTGAGTTGGGAAAAGAGCTTTGCTGGCTGAGATCCGGAGCCGACTCCTCCCGGCACCGCGGGGTTGTGCTGCTCGTGCCCAACCCAGCCCTGCTGTGCCGCGGGCAGCCTGGCAGGGGGATGGAGGCAGTGACTCAGGACTATGGGATGGTTCTCATCCCGCAGCACAACGCGATGGCCGTGGGGACGCAGCTGTGGCTGTTGCTCTGGAAGAACCTCGCCTACCGCCGGCGGCAGCGGGTGAGCAACGCCTGTATTTGGGGTAGGGGGTCCCTGCGGTGTCCCCGTGGTGCCGATGGTCCCCTCCAGCTGCAGTGTCCCCCAGGTGCAGTTGGCCATCGAGCTGCTGTGGCCGCTCTTCCTCTTCCTCGTGCTGGTGGCAGTGAGGAGCTCCCACCCGCCTTTCCAGCAGCACCAGTGTGAGTTGCCATGCCCTGCTCCTGGTGTCGTGCAGGGTGGGGGCCAGGGGCTCTCCATGGAAGCAGTGCAGCCCCCAGACTCATCTCTTTCCCCATCAGGCCATTTCCCCAACAAGGCCTTGCCGTCAGCCGGGATGCTGCCTTGGCTGCAGGGTATCCTCTGCAATGTGCACAACCCCTGCTTCCAGCAGCCCACCCCTGGAGAGACCCCCGGCACAGTGGGCAACTTCGGAGGCTCTATGTGAGCAGGGTGGGCAATGTGGGGTACCAGGCCGGGCTCTGCTCCTCTCACATCCCCCCTCATGCCTGCAGCCTGTCCCGCCTGCTGGCTGATGTCCGCCAGGCCCTGCACCGTGCTGATGGATGGCAGCTCCTGCAGCACCTCGCCCAGCTCCTGCCTGCACTGCGGGGCCGCACGCTGCCCATCTCATCCCGGCTGCTGCAGGACGATGCTCTCACACACCTCCTCCACAGCAACGCCTCACTGCTGCCCGTGCTGCAGCAGGCACTGCTGGAGGGGCTCAGCTCACGTGATGTGAGTGCTCAGCGTGCCCGGAGTAGCCAAACTTGTGCCACAGCTCGACCCCCTCCAACTGCTGGGGGGTCTTTGGGCTGGCTGTGAACCCTCTCTGTGACCCCTATAGGAGAGGATGAGCTCAGAGATGGATAATGCCCTGGCATCCCTAGGCCCCTTCCTGCAGAGCGCTGAGTCCCTGCTGCAGGAGGTACCGCATCCCCACATCATCCCCGCATCCCTGCCCCATCCTGGGCCCTCCCTGCAGCCCCTCTCTCTGCAGCTCTCCTCCATGGGCACAGTGGCTGAGCTGCAGCGTGAGGTCGCAGTGCTGACAGCCTCCGGTTCCTCCGCTGTGGGCACCTTTGAGGCTGTATCACGCATCGCCTGTGGGCACCCCGAGGGTGGAGGGCTGCAGGTGCCCTCCCTCAACTGGTATGAGGACAGCGATGTCGGTGCCTTCATGAACCGAAACGGCTCCAGGAGCAGCACGGAGACCCCTGACAACCACACCAGTGAGAGGGGACGGGGATCAGGGACCCTCAGGTGCCCCTCTGGGCACCTGGGCAATGCAAGCATTTGGTTCTCCCCCCCTTCCCCACCAGGTCCTTTCTGCCAGGAGCTGCTCCGCAGCCTGGAGGCTGCCCCGTTCTCACAGCTCATCTGGCGTGGCATCAAACCACTCTTCGTGGGCAAGATCCTGTACACACCACCCAGTCCTGCCACCGACCGCGTCATGGCCGAGGTGATTGTACACAGTGCTGGGGGGGGGCTGCAACCTGCTTCCCTTCCCTAATCCTTTCCCTGTGCAGGTGAACCACACCTTCCAGGAGCTGGCAGCACTGCGGGACACGGCTGCTGCTGCATTGGAGCTGGGAGCCCACATCCGTGCTATTCTCAATGGCAGCCAGGAGGTGCAGGTGCTGCGGGTGCGTGTCCAGAGTGGGGGCTGCATGGGGCCAGGAGGGGCTGTATGGGGCCACCTCCAAGGCTAGGTGGTTGTATGACACTGATGCTCTGCAGGAGCTGCTGCTGGCACCGGGCACAGCCCCGCTCCTGGATGGGCTTCTCAATGGCACCTCCCAGTCAGCGTTGGTCCAGTTGCTGGCTGGGCCAGCGGGGCTCAGCTGGCAGCAGGCACTGGATGAAGTGGAGCGGGCGCTGGGTGTGTTATCAAAGCTGCTGGGGTGCATCCAGCTGGACAAGATCGAGGCAGTGGGCAGCGAGGAGCAGCTGGTGGCCCGTGCCATGGAGCTGCTGGAGGACAGGCAGTTCTGGGCTGCTGTGGTCTTCCAGCCCCCTCTGAACACCACATCCACGGCGCTGCCCCCCCATGTGCACTACAAGATCCGCATGGATATCGACGACGTCACGAGGACCAACAAGATCAAGGACAGGTTGGGTTTATGCAGCCCCTCTGAGCATCCCAAGCCTCAGGTGGGCTGTTGTCTGCCTCCCTCCTCCCCCCATTCCTCAACGTGCTGCTCTACCCCAGGTTTTGGGACCCAGGCCCTGCAGCTGATCCATTCAGTGACCTGCGCTACGTGTGGGGTGGCTTTATCTACGTGCAGGACCTGGTGGAACAGGCGGTGGTGAGGGTACAGACAGGGGCTGCCCCACGGGTGGGGGTCTACCTGCAGCAGATGCCGTACCCCTGCTACGTGGATGATGTGTGAGTGCTGCAGGACCCCCCAGCGACCCCACACCTAACCCTAACCTTAGCGACCCCCCCAACCCTGACCCACTGCCCTGGGGTATGGACTGAGTGCTGCTGCAGGGCTGTGTCCCTGTTGGTGGTGGGACACTGGGGGGGGGGGAGGGGGTCAGACTGATGCCCCCCTCAGGTTCCTGCGGGTACTGAACCGCTCGCTGCCACTCTTCATGACGCTGGCGTGGATCTACTCGGTGGCCATGATCATCAAGGGGGTGGTGCATGAGAAGGAGGCGCGTCTCAAGGAGACCATGCGGAGCATGGGGCTGAGCAGCGGGATGCTCTGGCTCAGCTGGTTCCTCAGCAGCTTCATCCCCTTCCTCCTCAGCTCCGCTCTCCTCGTCCTCATCCTCAAGGCAGGTTGGGGGGGGGGGGGGGGGTGAGAGTCAGCATGGTAGGGGGGGTTCTGCAGCTCCAACCTGCCTCACTTTGCAGCTGGGAGACATCCTGCCCTATAGCAACCCAGCTGTCATCTTCCTCTTCCTCGGCACCTTCTCAGTGGCCACCATCTGTCAGTGCTTCCTCATCAGCACCTTCTTCCCCCGTGCCAACCTGGCCTCGGCGTGCGGTGGCATCCTTTACTTCTCTCTCTACCTGCCCTATGTGCTGTGTGTGGCATGGCGTGACCACGTCACCTTCCTGCTCCGAGTCCTCGTGGTGAGCAGCACCTCATTCCCTGCACCCCAATATCCCTTGGATGAGCTGGGTGTGGGGTTTGGGTGCTCAGGACCCCTGCAGACCCATAGCTGTGTCTTCCACCTGTGCCCCTGTTCTTGCTGCTGCAGAGCCTGCTGTCCCCAGTGGCCTTTGGCTTTGGTTGTGAGTACTTCTCGCTGTATGAGGAGCAGGGGGTGGGCATGCAGTGGTACAACCTGGGCACCAGCCCTGTGCCAGGAGACCACTACAGCTTTGCCATGGCCATGGGGCTGCTGCTGCTGGATGCTGTCCTCTATGGGCTGGCAGCCTGGTACATTGAGGGTGTCCTCCCAGGTGAGTGCAGAGCTTCTGCCCCTTGCAGCCCTTTGCCAGCCCTGCTGGGCCCTTCTCAGCCCCTGTGTCCCTGCCCACAGGTCAGTATGGTGTCCCCAAGCCCTGGAATTTCCCCTTCCTGAAGAGCTACTGGTTTGGAGAGCCGCCCTCAGCCGGATACCCCCCGTACCCCAGCAGTTCTCTCACTGCACCCCAAGGTGAGCCCCTGCCCGCAGTGATGGGTGCTGCCACGGGGTGGGTGCTGCCCCCATGGCCAAGGTCCTGCCTGGCTGTGACTTGACCGGTGGCTCCCAGTGCTGGTGGAGGAGCCGCCTGCCCAGCTGCAGCCCGGAGTCTCCATCCGCAACCTGGTGAAGGTTTACCGCAGCGGCAGCCATGTGGCCATCGATGGGCTGAGCCTGGACTTCTACGAGGGGCAGATCACCTCCTTCCTGGGCCACAACGGGGCCGGCAAGACCACCACTATGTGAGCTGGAATCCACTGGCACTGCCCCATCCCCCCCCCAGCTCCCCATGAGGTTGGGCTCAGAGCACAATCTGCCACATCCATTTTACCACCCCTTCCTCCCCAGGTCCATCCTGACCGGCCTGCTGCCCCCAACCTCCGGCACTGCCTATATCCTGGGCTGGGATATCCGCTCCGATATCGACAGCATCCGGAGGTCCATGGGGATGTGCCCGCAGCACAACGTGCTCTTTGACATGTATGCAGGGTAGCGGTGGGGGTGGGGAGAGCAGCAGGCAGGACCCCCCGCTGACCCCCCCCACCCCACAGCCTGACGGTGGAGGAGCACATCTGGTTCTACGGGAGGCTGAAGGGGCTGGAGGAGGAGCAGGTGCAAGCAGAGATGGAGCAGCTGCTCCAGGACACGGGGCTGCCCCACAAGCGCCAGGAGCAGACCAGGAACCTGTCGGGTGTGTGGGCTTTGCCATCCCTATTGCCATACCCATCATTACCCAATTCCCATCCCAATGCCGTCCCCAACGCCCCCTCCCCCGCAGGCGGCATGCAGCGGAAGCTCTCTGTGGCCATTGCCTTTGTGGGTGGCTCCAAGGTGGTGGTCCTGGATGAGCCCACGGCCGGTGTTGACCCCTACTCACGCCGTAGCATCTGGGAGCTGCTGCTCAAGTACCGCAAAGGTGAGGACTGGGGTGGGAGACCCCATTCCGTCTGTCTGCTGCGAGCCCCCAGCCCTACAGAAGCAGGGCATGGGGGGAGCACTGCGGGGTGAGATGGGATCTAGAGAGGGGAGACCGGATTGGGACGGTGGCTCTGTGCCCCCAGGGCGCACCATCATCCTCTCCACGCACTACATGGACGAGGCGGAGCTGCTGGGGGACCGCATTGCCATCATCTCGCAGGGCCGGCTCCGCTGTTGCGGGTCTCCTCTCTTCCTCAAAGCCAGGCTGGGCACGGGCTACTACCTCACCTTGGTCAAACGGGAACGCACAGAGCTGGGCGCCGACGGCCCCGGCTCCACCAAAAAGGTGCCTTCCCTTCTCCCTTCCCCTCCCGACTCTCCTTGCCCGCAGCCCCTCGTTGGATCCCACTGCAGCACCCACCCACCCTTTGCTGCCCTTTCCCGCAGGACGGCGGCACCTCCGAGGGCGGCGAGCGGGACAGCGAGGGCAGCACCGCGGGTAGCGTCCCCGCACAGCCCCGCAACGCGCCCTGGCCCCGCAAACCCTGAGCACCGCCCTCCCCGTCCTCAGATGTGCCGCAGCTGTCGGCACTGCTGCAGCAGCACGTCCCCGGCTCCCGGCTGGTGGAGGACATCGGGCGCGAGGTGCTTTTCGTGCTGCCCTACAGCGGGGCCAAGGATGGAGCTTTTGGGGAGCTTTTCCGGGAGCTGGATGCGCGCCTGGGCGAGCTGGGCATCTCTGGCTATGGCATCTCAGACACCACGTTGGAGGAGGTATTCACAGAGCCTCGGTGCCTGGAGATGTGCACAGAGGGTCCTACTGCTGGGGTGTGGGTGCCTGTGCTGTGTGTGAAGGCAGCTCCCTTCCCCTGCAGATCTTTCTGAAAGTGGCCGAGGACAACGGGGCGGATGGTGGCAGGGCAGGTAAAGGTGTCGGTCCCGGTTGGAATGGAGCTTTGGGACCCTGACATGCAGGGTGAGGAGGTACTGGGGGCTGTGGTCCCACTCCATCCCTTTTATGACTCCCATCCCTTTTATCAGGCAGCAGCAGCAGCAGAACAGCCCCTCTGGGCAGAGGAGCGGTCCCCAATAAGGATGGGGACACGGGAACAGCTGCAGAGGAGCCAGGTAAAGGGGGGAGCTGAGGCCGGGGGCTGGTAGCCCACCCCCAGGGCTGGGCATGGACCTTGGCATGCGTCTGTCCATGCAGGCGGGGCTGGATGGAGGTTTGCTGTGCAGCACTGAGCCTGTTCGACCTCGTGGTGTCCTTCGGGTTTTGGGAATGGTGGGAAGCTGAGATGGGAGTGGGTCTGGGGATGTGAATGCACTGGGGACGTGACCTGGCCCCCTCTGCTGGGGGCAGAGATTGGGCATGAGAGCATCGGCAGGCTTGGGGGGGTGGAGGGGCAATGGTAGCCACCGTGGCTATAACCCTGCTCTCCTTTTTCCTTACACTGAGCCCAAGGAGCCCGCAGAGGTAGGAACGGGGGGCTGGGGGGGTCCTTGGTGTCCCCGCATGCAGCACCCAGGCCCAGGGCCGTCCCTGCAGCAAGCCGTGCCCCCAGACTGGGGCCGAAGCCTTGCTTCTCGCTGCCGGGAGCCGGCTCAGGACCCATCTATGCTTTGCAGCAGAGGAGCCGCATGAGACGGACCTGCTGCGTGGAGCTGCCGAGGGCAGCCGGTGCGTGCAGGGCTGGGCGCTCACCCGGCAGCAGCTCCGTGCGCTCTTCACCAAGCGGCTGCTCCACGCCCGGCGCAGCACACGGGGCTTCTTCGCACAGGTACGGCCGTGGAGGGGCTGGGGGGGAACGACGACCCCGGGATGGGGCAGAGGCTACGGGGCGGGCCCTGACCCGCGGCCCCGCAGATCGTCCTGCCCGCTGTCTTCGTCTGCGTTGCGCTGCTCTTCAGCCTCATCGTGCCACCCGTCGGGAGGTACCCAGCGCTGCGCCTGGAGCCCGGGATGTACGGCCATCAATTCACCTTCTTCAGGTGCGCCCCCGTTCCCCGAATGCTCCGCCCATCCCGAATGATCCGCCGTCCCACCCCAGTGCTATTTTGCAGCAATGACGCTCCGGGGGACGCGGACACGTCCCGGTTGTTGGCCGCACTCCTGGCCGAGCCGGGCTTCGGCACCGCGTGCATGAAGGACGCGGCGGAGGGGTGAGCGTGGAGCTGGGGGGGCTCCGCTCCGCTTCGGTGCCACGTTCTGACTGGGGTCTCCTCTCCTTCGGTGCCTGTTGAGCAGGACGGGGCCGTGCCCACCTGCGTCCCACCCCGACGGCTTCAGGCAGCCCCCGATCCCCCTGACCATGCTGGAAGCGCTGCAGCTTGGGAACTGGACACGAGCTGAGCCGTCCCCCTCCTGCCAATGCAGCGGGCCGGGGACGCGCAGGATGCTGCCCGAGTGCCCCACGGCCGCTGGGGGGCTCCCACCACCCCAGGTACCCGCGGCTGCCGCTGGGGTCCAGGCAGGTGGTGGGGCTGTGCATCCATCTGTCCTTCCCCACCAGGTGCAAAGGGGCACGGGAGACATCCTGCTGAACCTGACAGGCAGGAACATCTCTGACTACCTGGTGAAAACCTACCCCCAGCTCATTCGCCAGGGGTGAGTGATCCCAGCACCTGTCCTGTGCATGGGGACAGCACTGGGATGCTATGGGGGGACCACGGGGAGGGCAGTGGGGAAGACAGGGTAGGGTAGAATGCGATCCAGCTCATGGCTGAGCTGTCACACACAGACGTGACGTCTCCTCACTGCTGTTTTCCCCTCTGCCCTTGTTTCTTCCAGGCTCAAAACCAAGAAGTGGGTGAACGAGCAGAGGTGGGTGTGGGGGCAGTGGGTCAGCTCGGGCAGGGTGGCTGTGCAGTGCCACGGGAGGGTTGGAAGCACCCAACTCTCCTGCACATCCAGGTATGGTGGCTTCTCCCTGAGTGCTGGTGGCTCCCAGCTCCTGCCATCAGCAGAGGAGGTGGGCAGTGCGGTGCAGGAGCTGAGAGAGCTCTTCAACGTCACCCAGGTATGGCCGGGTTCTGTGCCCACCTGAGTGAGCATGGGGAGGGCTGCTGCAATAGTTGCACCTCACCCCATGTCCTGCCCTAGGGCAGCCCCATGGATCGGCTCCTGGGCAACCTGAGCCACTTCTTTGAGGGCTTGGATGCACGCAGGAACATCAAGGTGAGCTCAGAACTGGAGGCACGGGGACATGTGGCACTGGCTGTGTCCCCTCTCTGGTGTGGGGCTGGCAGAAGGAAGTGGAACAGAGCCTAGTGAGCACCCTTGGGCTGCAGGTGTGGTTCAACAACAAGGGCTGGCACGCCATGGTCGCCTTCCTCAACGTGGCCAGCAATGGGCTGCTGAGGGCACAGCTGCCTGCAGGATCTGACCCCACTCTCTATGGCATCACAGCCATCAACCACCCCCTGAACCTCACCAAGGAGCAGCTCTCAGAGGCTGCACTGTGAGTGTTGGGTTTGGGCTCCTGTGGGTGCCCCGTTGCCCTCTTGACTCCCTTTCTGCTGCAGGATGGCCACATCGGTGGACGTGCTGGTCTCCATCTGTGTGATCTTCGCCATGTCCTTCGTCCCAGCCAGCTTTGTGCTCTTCCTCATTGAGGAGCGGGTCAGCAAGTCCAAACATCTGCAGTTCATCAGTGGGATGAAGCCCGTCACCTACTGGCTGGGCAACTTTGCTTGGGACATGGTGCGGGATGGGGACGGGGTCAGGATGGGGCACATTTGTGGCTCCTGATGGCCAGGACCTCTTTGTCACCCCCTACCTGGTTTCTCATGCCCATAGTGCAACTACCTGGTCCCCGCACTGCTGGTTGTCCTCATCTTCCTCTGCTTCCAGCAGAAGTCCTACGTGTCCTCAGCCAACCTGCCTGCTCTGGTGCTGCTGCTGCTGCTCTATGGGTGAAGGGCCGGTGGAACCAGGGATGGGATGGGGGGTGGGTGCCCCCAGGTGTGCCCACTCACCCCCTTCCTCTGCCTTCCAGGTGGTCCATCACCCCCCTGATGTACCCGGCCTCCTTCCTCTTCAGCATCCCCAGCACAGCCTATGTGGCCCTGACATGTGTCAACCTCTTCATTGGCATCAATGGCAGCGTGGCCACCTTCGTGCTGGAGCTCTTTGTAGACCAAGTGAGCCCCAGACCCCATCCCTCAATAGGGGCTGGTTGGCTCTGCCGGCTCTCCCATCCTTCCCTCACTACCCCATAGAAGCTCAACAACATCAACCGCATCCTGAAGAAAGTCTTCCTCATCTTCCCCCACTTCTGCCTGGGCCGAGGCCTCATTGACATGGTGAAGAACCAGGCGATGGCCGATGCCTTTGAGAGGTTCGGTGAGTGAAGAGGTGCAGAGCTGCTCCCCTGCCCAATCCCCCTCCCCTGGTGCTCCTCATCCTGCAGCTCCTTTCCCTTCCTTTTATAGGAGACAAGCGCTTCGTGTCCCCGCTGTCCTGGGACTTAGCAGGAAAGAACATGTTCGCCATGGCCATCGAGGGCGTCATCTTCTTCCTCTTCACCTTACTGCTGCAGTACCGCTTCTTCCTGCGGCTCCGGTGAGGGCCGGCCCAGGGGAGATGGGAGTGATGGGGGCAATGGGGATATAGGAGATCCTATAGGAGATCCTATAGGAGATCCTGGAGGTTCCCCACTGCTGCTCCCCCAGGCCACGTGCTCTGCAGCTGCCCTCACTGGGGGATGAGGATGAGGATGTAGCCCGGGAGCGGGTGCGGGTGGGCAGCACAGCACGGCGCAGTGCTGTCCTGCTGCTGAAGGACCTGACCAAGGTGTGTGGCTGCACCGTGCCCCGTTCCATGTCCCCCATCCCACTGATGGGTGCTGTGTGCCCTGGACGGGAGGTGCTGTGCCTCACAGTGATCCCACTCCCTGTAGGTGTACCGGTACCGGCGTACTCCAGCAGTGGACCGGCTGTGCCTGGCTGTCCCACCTGGTGAGGTGAGTGCTGGGGGCCATGCACTGTGAGGGGGGTCAGGGCTGCTGCTAAGCCCACTGCTCCCACAGTGCTTCGGGCTCCTTGGGGTGAATGGTGCTGGGAAGACATCCACCTTCAAGATGCTGACGGGGGACACAGAAGTGACCCTGGGGGAGGCCTGGCTAAAGGGACACAGGTGGGAACATCTGCGCCATCATCCCTCCTCACCATCTGCTCACACTTACCCTCATCCCTGCAGCCTGCGTGCTGGCTTCTTCATCCTCATCCTCATCCTCATCCTCATCCCTGCAGTTCGCTCATTCCTAACCCTGCTGCATGCTCAGCCTCACCCTTGTCCCTGCAGCTTGTCCCTGGTTCCTGCAGCTTGTCCTTGATCCCGCAGCGTACTCACCATGTCCCATCCTGCAGCGTGCTCACCGACCTGCAGGCCGTCCATCAGAACATGGGCTACTGCCCACAGTTCGATGCCATCACGGAGCTGCTGACGGGGAGGGAGCATCTGCAGTTCTACAGCCGTCTGCGTGGGGTGCCAGAGGAGGAGACCCCCAGGGTACAGCCCACAGCCCGGCCTCCCCACAGCCCCTCCAGCCCCATCCTCACCCCCACACCCACCCTCACAGGTGGCTCAATGGGGCATTGCCAAGCTGGGTTTGGGACCACATGCAGACCGCCTGGCAGGCACATACAGTGGGGGCAACAAGCGCAAGCTGTCCACAGCCATAGCCCTGCTCGGCAGCCCCCCCATCATCTTCCTGGTCAGTGGGGGCAGCTGGGGGGGTGGGGGAGGATGGCAGCTGTGGGGGCTGGAGCTGATGCTGTGGCTGCAGGATGAGCCCACGACGGGGATGGACCCAGGTGCCCGACGCTTCCTATGGGACTGCATCCTCAGCCTGGTCAGGGAGGGCCGCTCCGTGCTGCTCACATCCCACAGGTGGGTTCCCAGCACAGGGGATACCACGGGTGGTCTCTGCTGTGTGTCTCACACCTCACCCCCCCCCGGCAGCATGGAGGAGTGCGAGGCGCTGTGCACCAGGATGGCCATTATGGTCAACGGCCGCTTCCGCTGCCTGGGCAGCGTGCAGCACCTCAAGAACCGGTAATGGGTGGGGGGCGACCCCGCTGGATGGAGGAGGGGGGGCTGCGCTGGGGAGGAGCGCTGCCTGCATTGCCGTCCCTTCCTCGGTGCAGGTTTGGGGATGGGTACACGGTGGTGGTGCGGGCGGCGGGGCCCGGCCCTGCGCTGGGTACTGTGCAGCATCTGATGCAGTGCAGCTTCCCCGGCATCGCGCTGCAGGAGCAGCACGGCAGCATGCTGCAGTACCGCCTGCCTTCCAAAGCCTGTTCCTTGGCGCACGTGTTCGGCGTGTTGGCAGCGCACTGCGGGCACGGCCCCATCCAGGACTACTCTGTGTCCCAGACCACCCTTGACCAGGTGATGGCGGTGGGGGACGGAGACGGGGTCCTTCCTGCTGTTGCTGCTGCTGACAGCCCCCATCCCTGCAGGTCTTTGTGCACTTTGCCAGGGAGCAGAGCGACGGGGACCAGGTACAGGATGCAACCGCAGGGCAGGATGCAACCGCAGGGCAGGATATGGCCCCAGTGGCCGGGAGGACGCCGATGCCGTTCCTGGAGGACGACAGCTACCGGGAGAGCGTGGTCTGAGTGTGGCTGCAGGGACCCTGGACCCCCCCAGCCAACCCCAGCTCTGCTCCCGGCTGGTGCACAACCACTGGTCCCGGTCTGCTGCTGGCCTGGAGCCCGGCTGCAGCACGCCTGCTGGTCTGGGGTCACGATGCCCCGGGTCGGAACCGCAGGGGAAGGCTGGTCCGCTCCCTACAGCGGGGCTGAGTGCCGGGCTGTGCTGCTCGCTCTGCTGTCACATAGCGAATGGGATAATAAAGCGCTGCAGTGCCGCAGGCGGAGCGCCGTGCTTTGTGGCTGTGACAAAACGGGTCGGTGGGAGGGTGGGGAGAAAAAAAAGGGATGGGGAGCTGCAGCGGTGGGTGTCGGTGTGCAGCAAAAAATATGGAACGCTTCACGAATTTGCGTGTCATCCTTGCGCAGGGGCCATGCTAATCTTCTCTGTATCGTTCCAATTTTAGTATATGTGCTGCCGAAGCGAGCACGAATCTCCCTCTCTATCGGGGGCTATTTAAATCTCTTTTATTCAATAATTTTTAAGTAACGGTGAGTTTGCCTTTTATCTGTTTGTGTACTTCTTCTTCTGGTATTATCCCTCTAACAGAAGCTCTTACTTATTCCGCTCGGAGTTCTTTTTTCGCAGAAATTTTGTCTTTTTTTGTGCTGAACCGACCAAATTCTCTGCCGACCGCGCGCGGTGCACGTCGGGACGGTTTCTGTTTTGCATATCAGGGCGGGGCGGACGCCCTTCTTCCGGCCATCCCACAATTCCTCGCGGCGCTGCGTTGCGTCGGCGCTGTGTGTGCCGGAAGATGGCGGCGCGGCGCTGAGGGGCGGACGGGGCCCTGCGAGGAGGAGGAGGAGGAGGTACCGCCACCCTCCGGGCCGCCCATGGCCTCGGGAGCCTCGTCCCGTGCGAGCATCCCCGCTGCGGGGCCGTTTTGAGGGCCGCTGAGAGCCACGCCCGGGCCTGCAGCGCTCCGCGACCGGCGGTGGCTGTGGGGAGAGGCCGGGCCGGGCCCGAGCGGCGCGGGGCGCTCAGCGCCTCCCGTAGGCCCCGCCATGTCCGAAGCGCAGCCCCACGGCCAGCACCCCCCGGCCAACCACACCGGGGCCGCGGGGGGCACCAACAGGGCCGGGAGGAACGCGGCCCTCAATCAGAACCCTCTGATCAACGTCCGCGACCGCCTCTTCCACGCGCTCTTCTTCAAGATGGCAGTGACCTACGCGCGTCTCTTCCCTCCTTCCTTCCGTCGAGTCTTCGAGTTCTTCGTGCTGCTCAAGGTGAGGGCTCGGGGGGGCTCCCGGCTGTCCCTCTTTGTGCTCATCACACACGGGAGGTACCCGGCTGCTGCTGGGGCTCTGTTCCTTCTGGATACAGTCAGTGCACGGCTCTGTTTTAGCGCTGTTTCTTCAACACCCTCAGCTGTGTGTGAGGTGAAACCTGGCTGTGTGTTTGCTGTTGTGATCTGAGGCTCTTAGATGGGGTAGAGCGGCAAAGCTGAATCCTGCAGGGCTCTGCAAGTTACAGCTTCCCCTATGGGAATCAGGCTGCAGTGTGCAGGGCAGCCCGGTGCTGTGTGAGGTGAAGTGTTGCCCTGTGACTTCCAGAGCTCACTGTGTCCCTCCGTGCCTCTGCAAGTAAGAGAGAGGGACAAAGGAAAGGCAACGAGGTAACAGCAGGATGCTCGTACTGTGGGGTTCTAAAATCCAGCCCCTGTATTGTACTACATGGGCACTTTTTTTTCCCTGCCCAGTTCATGCAACCTGCCAGGAGAAACTCCTGCTGCCACCTGCTTTTAATTGAAGCACACTGAGAAAATTAAAGTTATTCCCACAGGAGATCCTTGCTTCTGCCCTTAGGGTTAGCAGGCAGCTGTGCTTTCAGCCTTCTTGTGGCTCTGTGTGAGGATAGAGGTGGGAGGCCAAGCCTGAAGCTGTGGCCTGCACACTGTGCTTGGCATTCTGGTGCTGCTCCTGGCTGCTTTCATCACCATTCCCCCTGCACCAGGGATCTGTTTTGGGAGTCCCTTCCTCAGTGTTTTCCTATGCAGCTCTTCTGCAGATGTGATGTTACCAGCCTGTTTATTCATAACAAATAGGTCAGGCACAGTGCATGGCGAGGACAGATACTGTAATCAAGAAAGAGCATCTTAATGCAGTTTGAAAGTGAATGCATGAAATGCAACCATGCAGCTTACAGCTGTTCTTTGGAGCTTGAACTTTGGACAGCGTTGGATAAACGGGTTTTATTAGTTCACTTTGTTTTGCTGTGACTTGTAGTTGAAAGCAGCTTTCAATTAGGAATGATGTGCTCCAGCCTGAAAGGTCTTTATAATGGAGGTCCCGTTGCTCGTTGGTAGACTGGCTATTGTCTGAGCTTTGGGCCAAATGCATACGTTTAAAGCAAGCTTTTGTACTGATAATAATGCTCCTTTGCATCCCAGCTCCTGGCGTTGGTTCTTGCTGCTGCCTTGGGTGTGTTTGTGTGGTTGGTACTTTAATGCTGAAACCCCATAGCCCAGAGCGTGGCTCTGTCCTGCTGGATGCGGCACAAACCCAAATAGTTCTCTGCAGCCTTTTATTTTTCAATACAGTCATGTTTATTTCCCTTCCATCATTAACATCTGCCTGGCTGAGAGCAGAAATCAAACACAAATTGATCTGAGTGTTTCACGACCTTTCTGAATAAGCCTTTCCTGGTGGTTGGCTTGAGTTGGCAGCGGGTCAGTTGACAAAAACCAATCTGGATTGGCAGTTTTCTTCCAAGCAATGCTTTGGCACATTGAAATGAGATAGGGAGCGAGTGGCCATTGGCCTGCTCTTTAGCTGTGCTGAATGCTTGCTGGAGCTCAAAGGAAATGCTGTGCCCTGATGCACGCAGTGGCAAGGCAGTAGGCACTTTGCACGTGGTTTTGTGCAAGTCAGCACTTCTTTGACCCTAGGCAGTGTATGTATTAACATGGCAGCGTGCCTCCTGGGTGGCAGCCAGCTGCACTCAGCCCCAACCCGGTGCGTTAATGGAGAAGTTTTGGTCACAGGCACTTTGGGAGCTCTCATTCCCAGGAAAAGCTTTAGGGCTCTTAGTGTTTAACCTCAGAAAGACGAGGTTTCAGCAGGTTAGCGAGGTATCAGAAGGACAAAGTACAAAGGGAGTGTTATATAAGCCGTGGAGCTGGAAGAAAAGTTGATTTGGGGCTGTTCTACTGTTTGATGCAAATACAGCCAGGGTTAGAAAGCTTAAAGGCTCTCATCCACCTGCAGCTGTACTATCTGTGCACGAAGAAGAGATGGCTATAACTGGGCAGCCTATCAACAGGCAATGTTTGGTTGGGCTGACAATCTCTGCTTTGTTTCTTGCTGTGTGTAGGCTCTCTTTGTGCTCTTCATCCTGGCTTATATTCACATCGCCTTCTCCCGCTCACCCATAAACTGTTTGGAGCATGTGAGGGACAAATGGCCACGTGATGGTATCCTGAGGGTGGAAATCCAGCGCAACTCCAGCCGGGCCCCCATCTTCCTGCAATTCTGTGGTGCTGAGAAGTTCCCAGGAATGGTAGTTGAGCCCACGGCTGAGGAAGAGGAGGAGGAAGAAGAGGAAATGACTGTGGATATGTTTGAAAACAGCTCTATCAAGGTAAAGATGTGTTTCCTTGTGTGCATGAGGGGAGGTGAGAGTGGGTTTGGGCTGGAGGAGTTTGGTGCTGTGAGTGTGCTGTGGTCCCTCCGTGTGCCTTCAGTCACTCCGAATCTGTGTGTGTTCCCTCAGTTTTTCCTGCATTTCTTCCAACATCTTAAGGTAGAAGTTAAAGCCTGAGCAAACAGCCTTGCTTATCCTCCTGTTGGTGGCCCAGGGCACAGAGGGGAGCACAGGAGCCTGGAACTGACCTGGCTTCTAACCCGACCTCCTCTGCCACTGTTCCTCAACAGTTTGAGCTGGATATAGAGCCCAAGGTGTTCCTCAAGCCATCCCGGATGAGCAGCACCGAGGCGCTGGCCCACAACGAAAGCCAGGAGTTCTCATTTAGCGAAGCAGCCACTAAAGGTATGCAGCCTCTGCGGGAGACTGTGTCCGAGTTTGAGATGCTAGCCAGAGCAGGTAAAGACAACTTACATCCCTATCTGTGCTCTTTCCTTTCCCTGCATCTTCCCTGCACTTCTCCTGGCTTCCCTGGGCCTGCACTTGGCATTGTCCCTTGCCTATCCCTGTTGCTTGAACCTGTGGTGGATCTTGTCACTCCTGACAGCAGATTTACAGCACTGTGTTTCCTTCTGTTGGAGGGAGGCTGGGAGTTGGGTGGGTGCATCTGGGCTATAAAATGTGCTGGAGGCTTCTGGTCTGGTGTCATGTTTCTGCAGCAATCAGTGCCAGGTATGTCAGATGAATGTGAATCTCCTTCTTCTGAGCAGTTCTGCATTTACTGTCCTCTTGAGACCCGTGGGGATCCAACTGACAGCGCACATTCCTCACTGTATTAACAGTATTTTGGGTCCCTGAGTCAACACCAGTGCCTGGAATAGCAAACTAATCCTGAAAGCCACCAAGCAAGTTGGAGTAGATTGCAAGATTGTGTTAATAGTCTGCTTCATTCGAAATATTGTCCTGCTCTATCCTTGTTTCAGCATAACTTGAGCTGCTTACGTTGAGGATTGTGAGCCTGGACATCACAACAGCACTGTTCATTTGGTCTTGCAGAGTTTTGCTTGATGCTGATCCACAACTCATTAGTCCTGTATTTGAGATCATTAAGTCTCTTAAGACTGGGCGATGTTTAAATATCCTTGATGCAACACCTTAATTAACAATTGCTTAAGCTCTATAAGAGGGTCACGTTGTACAGTGTTGTGTGTGCTGACTGCGCTTTGATTTGCAGAACACCAAACATGAAATGATCCAGCAATGTGGTAGGAGAGAGAACTGTGCCCCTTCTTAATGTAGTTAGAAAATCCCATCTTGTTAGCCTTTTTTTTTTTCAGCCCAGCTCTTCTGTGCTGTAAGTACACCAAGCTGAACGTTTAGACAGGGTGTGTTACTGTGATAAAATGATCTCTGGTACAAGTGAAGTGATTCATGCATTGATACTTCCAACGCCTTATTTGCATTTGAGCTTAAAACCATTTCGTAGTGAAAAACTAAAAGCAAAACAAACACCGGAGCCTGTTTTCTTCTTGCTGACTGCCTTCATACCCTTCTGTTGAGTCTCCTTTCCCACCTTCTCTTGCAGTGTGGCCACAGGAAGAATACATTGTGGAGTATTCCTTGGAGTATGGGTTCCTGCGCCTGTCCCAGAGCACACGGCAGCGCCTCAGCATCCCTGTGATGGTGGTGACTTTGGGTGAGTGAGGGAGCCAGCCCTGCCAGAGATGTGTCTGCAGAGATACCTCCATGCTGGGAGCTCCCTTCCAAACTTCACGCTCATCTCCTCTTTAGTCTTGTGGGAACTGTTTATAACAGTTGATGGCGCTCATTTTCCATGCAGGAGAGCTTTATGGAGCAGTTATTGCTTTAGCAGGTCACACCCTTTTCAAGAGGAATGCTCTGAAATGCTGGAGCCTGTTCTGGTACCTGAGCCTTCACGTTATGTCTAGCATAGCTTTCTCACTGGAGAAAGAGCTAGTATTAAATGCCTGTTTACTGACCTGGGCTTTCCAATTCACCTAGAGAAGTTCCTGCATGAGTATCTTAGTAACTTATTGAACAGTTGTTTCTGGGCTTCGTGTTTTACTTGTCCTTGGGGTATTTTTACAAGCTGATCAGTGTCCAGTAGAATACATGTACGTGCTTCATGAGTGCCCAGAACTGTGTGGAGGTGTTGGAGGGTGGGTGAGGTTCTGGGCCCCAGCAGCACCATGCAAAGTCCAGCTGGCTGCAGAAACATCTCTGCCAGCCCCTCTGAGCTACACACAGACTCATTCTGAGAGCTGTTACTAGAGGGAGAGCCCTTTGTTACTGGGGCTGCAGTCCAAGCCCAGGAGATGAATTCCCTGTGTATGTATGGCAGTGGAGAGTATAACTGGAATTCTTGAAGCCTGACTGGCATCAGCATTTTACCAGCGTGGCTATATTTGTCAGGGTGTGACATTTTGCTTCGCGGTCCTGCCCAGTTCAGTTACACTGCCAAAGGTTTGAGCTTAGCTGCAAGTCTGCTTTAAGTGATGGGAAGACTGTGCTCACATTTGAAAAGGATAAAGGTATAACTGCTCTGCTCTTCCGTTTAGATCCTACCAGGGATCAGTGCTTTGGGGACAGGTTCAGTCGTCTGTTGCTGGATGAGTTCCTGGGTTATGATGACATCCTGATGTCAAGTGTCAAAGCCTTAGCTGAAAATGAAGAAAACAAAGGTAAGAGTTGGAGCTCTTTAGCACAGTGAGTGCTGCTTTTCCACAGGTGCATGAATGTCATCTTCTGACTTTGATTAATCTCTAAGGCAGCTCGCTGTGTTATGTAGGGCTGTTATTGCTGAGGACAAAATGAAACGGGAGAGAAGAGACATCTGCAGACGTGATTTCCTATGGCCTTATTGCGCTGCATAACAATAAGAGTGCAGCTGTGAAGCAGTGCTGGCATAGATCTCAGACATTACAACCTGTTTCTTCAGAGGGCACTGGAAGTTTGCTCTTGTTCTGAGTTACTTACATGGGAATTGTGTGCTTTCTTTTTCCCTTTCTTCCTTCCCAGGTTTCCTTCGCAACGTGGTGTCTGGGGAGCACTATCGCTTTGTCAGCATGTGGATGGCTAGGACATCATACCTGGCAGCCTTTGTCATCATGGTTATATTTGTAAGTTGGGAGGAGCTGGGCATTCCCTGAACTCTGAGCCCAGCACACGGGCAAGGTTTGCTGTTACAATAGAGGCCTGAGCTCACAGTTGCTTTTAAAGCTACGCTGATGGAGTTCTGCTCTTCTTTCCTCCCCCATGTGTGGGTATTTAAGAGTTCTAAAAGCAAAGCACATATTGTGGCCAGTGAGAGAAGAAATGTGACTTTTGTCAGTCAGGCGGTTGGAGCTACTGGGAGGAGCACAGATGCAGAATAGGAAGAAACCTCCGTTCCAGCTCTGCTGCTGTTTGGTTTGGCCTCTGCTCAAATATTCAAAATCAGTCTCTTTGTGAACAAATTACTTACTGTCTATTTTACAGCAGCGATATGAAGATTAATTGCTGTTTGTGAAGTCCTAATTACTCTTTGAGAAATTGGCCCATGTAGCTCAAACTAACAAACATGGGAAATGCACAGCAACATTACGAGTCCGAGCTTGCCTGCCTGAGCCTCTGCTCTGTTGTGTTTCTGACAGTGGCTTCTGTTCTGTTTCAGACTCTGTCCGTTTCGATGCTCTTACGCTACTCACACCATCAGATCTTTGTCTTCATTGGTAGGTATTTTCTGTGTCACTTGGGGGCATCACAGTGCTCTGAATGTGGAGTGCTGTAGGGGGTTGGAGGGTTCATTGGCCTGGTGTTTGTGTTACACCGTTTTTCTTCTTGCAGTTGACCTTTTACAGATGCTGGAAATGAACATGACAATTGCATTCCCTGCAGCTCCCCTGCTCACTGTCATTCTGGCTCTAGTAGGTAAGGACATGCTCACCTCTTGTATTTGTGCTGCAAGTCCCTTTGGGATCTGTAGGAGGTATAATTCCCTTCTCTGACCCGGTCACAGCAGATGGTTGATGTGTCTGCCCTTCACAAGGTGGAAGGCTCTGGGATTTTTTTTTTTCCTGCTCTGCTTTTTGCCATGCAATCACACAGACTTTTGTTGCAGTGCAGCCATGCCCTGCAGTGTGCTGATGTCAGGCCCCTCTCTGTCCTGTAGGTATGGAGGCCATTATGTCAGAGTTCTTCAATGACACCACGACTGCATTTTACATCATCCTCATTGTGTGGCTGGCTGACCAGTATGATGCCATCTGTTGCCACACCAATACGAGTAAGAGGCATTGGCTCAGGTAAGAGACCTCCATTCCCTGCAGCTCCCAGTCTCTGGTGGGATCCTTCTTTACATCTCCAGCTGGAGGGGAGGACTTTCACTTCTGTGTATCTCCTTGGGAGCTGCCCTGTGTGTCACTGGGTCCAAAGTGCACTTACTTCCACTTTGGGTCTCTAGCATGACTGTCAGGATCCTCCCCTTTGATTGGCTCATCTGGAGACCTGCTCACATTGAAGCCATGCTAATTATACACTAATGGCAGTCTGCACCTCCCTGTGCAAAATGCACCAGCTCAGAATAGAGTTATGACCAGAAAGAAGCTCAGGTCTGCCCCGTCTACTGGTGTATCCTGATATTTACTGCTTTTCTGTGTGCAGGTTCTTTTATCTGTACCACTTTGCCTTCTATGCCTACCACTATCGCTTCAACGGGCAGTACAGCAGCCTGGCTCTGGTCACCTCATGGCTGTTCATCCAGGTGAGTAGCTGCTGTTCCTGCTAATATTGGTGCACCCACATGTAGGGGGCTGATGCCATCCTGTGAGTTCAGACCTGGTCTGTCTAACTGCAGTTGGAGTGGCAGCAGCACTGTGTGTGTGTGATCAGCAGTGTCCAAAAGTGGTGTAAAGCTGTGGTTTGGGAAGGATTCCCATCTCTTCTCTGGAATAAATCCCACTGAGACTCTCCCATGCAGAGGCTGAGGAGTGGATCAGATCTGTGCTGAGCTGCTCCCTGTCTATGCTGTGAGATGCAAACATGGAACTGAAGATGGGCCAGAGGGAAATGCCTTTAGCTTCACTCTCACCCTACAAAGAAAGGGGAGCTGTACTCCATCACCTGTCTGCAGAGCTCTGGGAGTTGCTCTTCAGAAATTGTCTAATAGAAGGGATAAATCTTTGCAGAATTTCAGATAAGGTCTTAAAAAGGGCATCCAAATTCTCCACTTACTGTCTTTACGTAGGGATGATGGAATAGTTTTGCGAGGTGTTTCTAGGCTTGCTGTTGAGTGATTCCTTTCCCTTTCCCATCCTCCAGCATTCAATGATTTACTTCTTCCACCACTATGAGCTGCCAGCTATCCTCCGGCAGATCAGAATCCAGGAGATGCTGCTGCAGAACCAGCAGGTGGGTCAGGGCACCCAAACGACTCTCCAAGACAACCTCAACAACAACACTACCCCAGTTGGGGCAGAGGTGGGCGGCCATCGTCCCCACCTGGCTGCTGGCCCCTCTGAAGAGAGCAGCAGCCCAGCAGCTCTGGCCCCTGGTGAGACCTCCAGTGTCATCGGCACCACCGCAGCCTCTTCTGTTGGGAGCGACCTGAACTGGGTTGCTGAGACAGCTGCCATCGTTACGGAGGCCTCATTTCTTTCTGACCTGAGCTCTTCTCTCCTGGAGCCAAATGTGATGCACGAAGCTGTGGCTGCTGGGAGCCCTCAGGATGCTGCTGCTGCCTCTGCTGCCTCTAGTTTGGTCGCACGCATCAGGGTGAGCAGCGACCACCCGGACACTGCTGTGGGTTCCATCACCATTGAGGTCACTTCAGCATCTGTGGTTGCTGCTGCAGATGGTCCCCCTGCTGCAGCTTCGCCCCCCATCCCTGTGCAGGAGGATGGGGCCTCCATCCCCAGCCCTTCCCCTGCTGATGAGCAGACTGAGGCTGTGGAGAGCTCGGACAGCCAAGCAAAACCCAGTGGCAAGAACTGCATTGCGAATGGCAGTGTGGCAGAATCCCCTCCAGCCTTTGTGGACAACACTGATCAGGGCAAACTCTTGGGCTGCACTCTTGGGGACCGGGGGGAAAGCGGCCCTTGCCCAGCACCAGCAGATAGTACAGCCAGCTCCAGGCCTTGCTCGGAGCCAGACTTAAGGAGCCTGTCTTGAGTCCTTGTTATTGTCACCCTGGACTGCCAGGAAGGCATTTGGATTTCGTTTGTTACTATTTCTCACTTCACCATCATCCTTAACCCATGAATTCCTCTTAACGGAGGCAGAGCAGCTGGGACAGAGAAAAGATGCTGCAGTGAACTCCCCAGAGAGCAGCACACGTGTGCATGTATGAGGCTGGCACACATGGGACTGCTCAGGGCCAGATTCTCCCTGCAGTGAGGAGAGAGTAAGGGCACGTTTGCTCCCTCTGCCTGCAAGGCACTGGGGGATCCCTGTGCCACAGCTGTGGGTAAGCAGGCTGGCCGTCATTGTGCTGTCACAGCTCTTCTTTGCCCCTTGAGGTTGTGTTGCAGTCTGGGTGTTGCTTGCAAACATGAGCTGATTTGTGATAAACCACGTGTGTGCACGGTGACCTTCTGGTTAGAATAGCAGCTGCGGGTGAGCAGGGAGAGCAACTTCAGACACACCTGGGAGAGCAACCAGCAGCCAAGGACAAACAAATCGCCTTCCCTTTGGTAGGGGGAAAAGAAGCTCAGTTACCTCCCTTCAACACTGGAGCTGCTCACAGCAGAGCAAAGCTGGGTAATAACCAAAGCAGAAACTGCATTTTAGCCCCATTTCTTTTTTTTCTCCTGACATTCAGCTTCCTTTAGTGGATTTTGGGGGTTGGGGGGGTGGGAGAGAAGTGTGCAGGTCCAGCTTAGAGCATCCACCCAAGGAAGGACGCATTTGCACGTGGAAGCAGTAAAGGATTTATTCAACCCTGGAGGAATTCCGTCCCCTCGTGGCTCTGCAATACCCTGGTGAGTTTGGCCCCTCTTTGGTGCATCAAGTGGGAGCTCCTGCTATGCCAAAGGCAAACAGTACCAATATCCTCTGGGAGCTGACCCGTATTCTCAGTATGTGTTTGGAGGAGGAGGAGGGCAGCAGCTCTGTCTCTGTCCAGCTCTGCTTTGGGCGCCTGCAGCTGCAGGTGAGGTCGGTTGTTTTTCAGTGCCTTGTCCCTTCAACGGGACACGTTTGTGTTTTAAGATCAGCCCCATCCCCGAGGTGAGGTTGGCATCGTGTTGGCTCAGCTGTCGTGTCGGGTGGTTTAGCAAAGAACCAAAACACTAAAGACAAATTTCAGCTCACTTGGCCCTCATTTCCTTGGCAGCAGAGATGAAGCTTGGATTTGTGCCCCAATCCTGTGTGTTACACCTGGTGCCCCAGGGCTCCATTGGACCCAGGTTGGGAGGGTGGAGGGAGGTAGGACTTTAAACCTGCAGGTAAAGCAGAGCGATGCAAGAGAGTGCCACATCTGCAGGGCTGGGGGGAGAGAAGCTCAGGGAGAAACAAGCTGGGAGGAAGCAGTGCTGGGAGGAGGCAGGGGGGCTGGTTGGGTTCTGCAGGGGCCTCCAGCCTCCCTCCAGCAGCATCATTGTGCCCTTAGAGGTGCTGCTGCCTTTTGCTTCCACCAGGGCTGGGTTTCCATGTTGGCAACGTGGGGACTCTTAGCCCTCTGGCTTCATTTTCTCTGCATTTCCCACATGGGTGCCCTCCTATTTCTTTCTCTTTTTGACTCGATGAGCCCTGGGTGCTGCTCTGGGGCACAGGGCAGGCACAGAACTGCTGCAGCTCTGCAGCTGCCTTCCTGGGAGTGCTGGGCAGCATCCTGGGCATGGATGTGCCAGGGTGCAAGGAGTGACCATAGGCTTCTAAGAGCAGAGGGTGGGTGGGAAGGGAAAGGTGGGAAAACAAACCAAATCAATTGATGAATGAGGAGTAGAGTTCATTCTATTTAATGTACAAAATGTGTTTGTATATAATAATAAATATTATATCTAACAGCTGTTTGGTGCTGCTCTCGTGTCCTGCTAGCACTGGGATGGGGCTCTGCTGGAAGGTGATGTGAGGATCCTGGAGGAGGGCTGAACCCACGCTGCTGTGCTCAGCAGTGCAGCCTCTGCACAAGTGAGGGGGCTGCAGGGAGTGCAGACGTGCCCGTGGCATCCCCGGCTGTTGACAGCTGCTCCTCATCTCTTGCATTTTGGGCTCAGTTCTTTCCTCTGCTGCCTCGGAGGGAGGTGAGTGCACCGAGCCTGTGCTCTTTGTGCAGCCCGAGGAAGGGCCAGCAGTGCTGATGTCCGTCCCTCTGCCCCAAGGGGCTGCACTCTCTGGCTGCGGCTCCAGCGCTCAGTGCGATGTCAGCTCCCTGCTGCTGGCTTCCCGGGGCTTGAGATCTCAGCCCTGACCCTGGGGCTGCTCCTTCCTCCTGGGCTCAGAGCGTGGGGGTCTCCTGTGGCTGCTGAGCCCTGTAGGCTGCTGTGCCGGGGCAGGGCTGGGACCTGACGGTGGAGCAGAGCTGTCAGCTGTTCTCTGCTGTGTTCGCAGTGCAGCTGGAAGAGAAAACGCAGGTTTGGTTGCTCTCCCGTGAACACGCTTCAAAACCCCTCGTGCTCACCTGTCCTCCTGCCTTTGCTCTGCGGCCGGGCTCCTCGTTGTACCCAATGCTGACACCAACTCGCTCTTCCTCAGCAGCGCCGCACGCAGCTGCTCCTTCATCGCCTCGATCTTCTCCTCCAGCTCCCTCAGCTCGCTCTCGCCCCCTGCCCGCTCCCCCTGCACCAACCCATTGCTGGGAGGCTCTGGGGGACCCTCGCTGGTGTCCAGCTGGAAGCGAACCCTGCGCGTCTCCTTCCGTCCGGCTGCTGGGTTCTGCTGGGGGCTTTGCCTGGGGGGAAGAGAGGGGGGCTGGGGCTGAGAGGCTCCTCTGCCTCCCCAGGGCTGCAGGGGGGAGGAGGAGGAGAGAGAGGCCGCTGCCTTTGCCACGCTTTACCTCCGCTCCAGGCTCAGCTTCTGCCTCCTCTGCTCCTCTGTGCCCATGTTGAGAGCGCGGTGGATTTTCTGCGGGTCGTTGGGAAGGTCGATAAGGGAGAGGTGGGGGGTTGTGGGAGGGAGGAAGGCAGCCGTGCCCTCCTCTTCCTCACCTGGCTGGTGTGCAGCCAGTAGCTGAACCGCTTCTGGCGGCGGATGCGGGGCAGGATGAGGCGGTAGAAGGCGTGTTCCCCCAGCGAGGTGAGCAGCGCTCCGCCCAGCCCGATGCACAGCAGCACAAACAGCCCCGAGAAATGGTAAATCCCCATCTGCAGGGTCTGCGGGATTGATGGGGTCGGCAGCGTGGAGGGGAGGGGACACCAGCAGAGCCCCCCACCCCCCCAACTTGAGCCAGGCTACCCCACCTCTGTGACAGCGAAGACGCGCTTGCCGCAGGGCACCATGCGGTACCACTTGTCGTGCAGCAGGTCCATGAAGCCGGCGGATTTGTAGCGGCTGATGAACTCCGACAGCTTGGAGGTCAGCGGTGAGTGCTGGGGGAGGCCGATGCCGTAGCCTGACCCCCACAAACAGGGGAGTAAAGAGGCAGCGCTGGGACTGGGGTGCATCCCTCAATAGCCAGAGACACCCCCCCCCCTGCAGCCCCAGCGCTGTGCACCTGCCCACCTTCAATAGCAAAAGGCTTCCCCACGGTCAGCAGCTTGCAGTCGGAGTCGATGGACACCTCGTAGTCCAGCAGGGACTTATCCATGATGAAGGCATTGAGCTTGGGGGGCTCCGTCCTGCATCAATGCGGGGGGCTCAGGGGGAGGGGGGTCACAGAGAGGGGGGGAACAGGAGGGTCCCCCTCCCTGTGCCCCTGACCCTCACTTGAGCATGGTGACGCCGGCGGGGGTGGTGGGGACATTGTAACGCCACATGTGCCCGTGCATTTCAGGGAAGCTCTTCTTGATGTATTCCTCAGCGCTGCTTTCCCATACGGTGCCAAAGCGGAAGCCCTGAGAGGGGTGGTGCAGCTGCAAAGGGCACCATGGGGTCAGAACCCCTCCTATGGGGCGAGGGGGTGCTGGGACCCCCCCCCCAAAGTGAAGCAGCAGCTCCTGCAGGGGGTCTGTAAGGACACCCCCACAAAGGCAGCCCAGCAGAGCTCCCACCTTGGGGTCGTGGATGCCCGAGAGCTCCTCGAAAGTCTTCTCTCCCACCATAACAGCTGCCAGGTTGGCCGTGTAGCTGGAGAGCACCAGGAGGCAGAAGATGGCCCAGAGGTTCATAAGGAAACGGCCGGTGCAGCACTTGGGTGTCTTGCTGGAGACGGTGCGGCCAAAGAGGATGGCATAGCAGAGGTTGAGGGCTGAGGAGTAGGAGAAGATCTTCATGCGGTTGCGGCCGTGGGGGGTCATTCCATAGGGGCTCTTCCACTCGTAAAGGGTGAGGAAGAGCGCGGTCATGTGCAGGGCCACGAAGATGCCCACCCACGTGGTCCAGTGCAGGGGCCACATGAAGGCCCCGATGGGCGACGCCGTGTCCTTGGTCCTCACCAAGATGCCCAAGCTGGTGGAGAAGAAGGGGCTGGTGAAGTCGATGACTTTGCTGCGTGCTGAGTTGATGCTGAAGGAGGTGACGGCCATGTGGGCTGTGCCGCTGAGCAGGTCCCCCACCAGCCCCGTCCAGCGCCCGTTCTTCCACGCTCCGTATTTCCCATCTCCCACAATGTAGAGCTCAAAATCAAAGGGCACGTCCTCGGCCAGCCGCTCCAGCAGGTCGATGCAGTACCCATAGCAGCACTTCTTGTACTCCCGCGGCACAGATCCATTCTCAGAGCTCAGCTCCTCAAAGAGCGCATCCAGCACAGCCGAGTCGTTGGTGCCGGGATCCAAGCAGAGCTGCCCGGCGGGGCAACTTCCATCCTCATCCACCTCCCGTGTGAAGACGAAGGGATGCTCCACCAGCGTCACCACCCGCAGCCGCGCACGCGTGCCGCCGTTCCCCTCGTGGGGGGCTTTATGCTGGAGGTGGCTGTGCCACGCGCCCTCCTCCAGCCGCAGCTTTCCATGCTGCCACGTGCCCACTGTCACCCAGGCAGGCCGTCCTTGCAGGTCACGTTGCAGGCTCCACACACGGTACTGCTGCTCCGTCTGCACCCGCGTCCCATCCTGCACCCGTACCAACCCCGTCCGCCCGTGGAAGGAGGTGTTGGATAGGAACCTGCAAAGGAGCAAGGGGTCACGGAGGGGGTCTTTGCTGGGGAGGGATGGGCAGGGGGTACCGCAGCACGATGCTCACCGGGACAAGAAGCTCCCTGAGGACCCAGTGCCGTCTCCACTGCCATCATTGCAGTTCACCATGGGGGGGTTGAGCACGAGGTCGGGGCGCACAGCGGCGGCGCTGCCCACGGCGCGGGTCACCAACTCCACTGCATCACGCACAAAGGCCTCCAACGGTGCGGCGCCCACCTCCCCAAAGGCCAGCAGCCCCATGGGCAGCCCCTCACCCTGCAGCTCAGCGGCGGGCAGTGGGGAGCCCAGCACCCAGCGCACCTCCTGCGCCCGCAGCCCCGCACGCTCTGCTGCCCTGAAGAGCCTCCGTGCACGCCGCAGGTCGCAGCCCAGCACCAGCGCGGGGCCGGAGAGGGCTCCAAGGTGCTCCCGGTGCTGCCGGAGGCACCGCTCAGCCCTGGGCTCATGAAGGCAGCGGAGGTCCAGCACAGTGTGCAGGGAGAGCTGTGCATGGTGGAGGAAGGCGGTGACGTCCCAGGGGCGGCACAGCAGCAGCGTGGCCTCGCGCCACTCGTGGGCCTGCAGGATGCTCACCAGCACCTCTGCCAGTGTCTCCAACGAGCTCTGCCGGTCCATGTGGAAGTGGAAGGGGCTCTGTGGGCACACAGGGCAGTGGGAGACCCTCTGCTTGATGCTGGCTGTCCCACCCTGCTCCCAGCTCCGCTCCCCAGCACCAGCATGGACTGAGGCCATGGTTTCCCCCCACCTCCTCGCTGTTGATGCAGCAGTGCAGGCGTGCAGAGCACATGAATGTGGTGCAGTGCTGAGGAGCAGCGCCCTGTGCTCCAGATGGAGGGTGGGGGCCGCCCCAGCCCTGAGCAGATATTGTGAGGAGGCAGCCAGCACTGAGGGTGGCACAGCCACTGCATGCCATGCACTGGGCCATGGAGTCACCTTCCCAGCAATGGAGCAGAGCTGTGGCCAAGCCCTACAACAGGTGAAGGAGCCTAAATGCTCCTGAGAGTACAAAGGGGATAACAGCCCCAAGTGGACGGGGTCTGACTCCAGAGGGGGGGGGGGGTGGCTAAGGAAAGAGAGGGGAACAAATCCACCCCCACGGGTACGGGGCTGGGGTTCAGCTCAGCTGTGAACAGTGGCACGGGAGGGGGTGAACATCACACATCCAAGGCTACCATCTGGGATTCAGAAGTGGGACTGGGTTGGGACAGAGCTGTGATGGGACTGGGACAGAGGCAGGAAAAGGGTGGGATGGGGTCCGGGATGAAGTTGAGGAGCCCTGACTGACCCCTCCAGGATGGGGACCACGATAGAGCTGGGACAGAGAGGAGATAAGAGCCGGGATAAGGGCGGAGATCGGGGGCTGGGATGAGGTGTGGGACGGTGCCGAGATGGGGATGGAGGTATAGCAGGTGGAGGGATGGAGCCGGGATGATGGCGGAGAGGAGACGGGACGGGAAGAGAGCGGAGAAGGGATGCGGGGGTCGGGGCGGAGCGCGTCGGGTCCCGTCGGGACGGACACTCACCTGAGCGCGGAACGGCGGAGCGCGGCCGCTGCCGACGACGCTGACGAAGGGAACGCGCAGAGCCGAAGCGAAGAAGTCGATCTGGAGCAGCTCGCGGCGAGATCGGGGCACGGCCAACACCGCCGCCACGCCGCGCCCCAGCAGCGCCCCGCACAACCACCGCAACAGCGAGACCGGGTCCCGCACAGCAGGACCGCCCGCCACCACCTCCAGGCTGCGGTTATACGGCAGCACCGCCCCGAGACCCCCCCAGGGACCCCCCCCTGACAGCGCAGCGCGGACGGGGCCGGAGGAGGAGGAGGGCAGCAGCGCTCCCAAGCGCACGGCGGGGCCGGGCCGGGTCGGACCGCGGCAGGGATGCGGGTGTCCCCCCGCAACCCCCAGCGCGGCCGCCAGCAGCCACAGCGCCCGCAGCCCCTCCATGGGGCCCCGCGCTGCGCCCGTCGGGCCGGGACGGGGAGGGACGGGGCGGGACGGGGGCGGGGGCTGCTCCGTTCGGCGGGGCGGGACGGGACCCGCAGCTCCGAGCGCGGTGGGGGGGAGCGGAGCCGCCGGGAGGGCTCCCGTGCCCCGCCCGCCCCGCAACACCCGGGCGGGGACGCGCATCCCTGGGAATCGGATGGAGGGGACCCCCCCGATCCCCCCGATCCCCCCCGTTCCATCCTGGAGCCGTTGCGGGGTAAAGCGGAGACCCCGAAAATGAGGCGCGATGCGGTGCGAGGATTGCTCGGTGCCAGAACGCTGCGCTGCCGGGGAGACGGGGAGGGAGAGGCTGCACTACATTAATAAGGAAAAGAAAACGAGCGAGAAAGCCAAGGAGCAGCTGGCAATAACAATATTGATCACCAGACAAATGTAATGAGTCAGAGCTAATGAGTTCCCTTAGTAGAGATCAGCGCGGGGGAGGGGGGAGGCTGGGACCTGCAAGGAGCAGCCCCGCAAACCCAGACCCCCGTGTGAGCCCCCGATGTGCGGTGCCCGAGTGGGATGAGGGGTGCGGAGGGCTCCGAGCGGAGCTCTGCTCCAAGCAATGCAGCCCAGGGGCGGTTGGGGCCGCCCTGCTGTGAGCACAACACGCTGCTCCGTGCTGCAGCTGATCAATGCCGATCCAAAATGTCATAAGGAAAGCAAGGAGCAAGAGGGGGAAAAAAAGAGTAATGTGGTTGATTAAACTAAAAGCATTATCTAAACGAGCTGGCATGAGAGCGAGCTGTACGGCCACACTTGTGTTATTAAAGTGCACTTTCAATCAGTTGAGCCCGGTGCTGGGGCATGTGGGGACAGCAGTGCCCTGAGATCCCACATGCAGTGCCCCAACTCCAGCCCCAAAGAGCCCCCGGGGGCTGCAGGGCACGGTGGGGGGGTGGGGGGGGAGGGCAGCAGGAATACAGCTGCCAACTGCTGCTCCTTGTTGCAATGAGACCCCTCTGCCACAGCACCCTGAGCTCCAGGAGCACAGATGTGGAGCATGAGGATGTTTTGGGGCTGCTGGAAGCTCATGGTGAGAGCTCTGGGCTGAGAACTCACCTCCTTGGGCTGGATGTGATGGTAAGTGACTGAGTGGGGGGGGAAGGGAAAGGGTTAAGAGAAACCTCAGGCACCTTTCACTATAAAAAACAAATCTTTTATGTAAAAAATAAACCTAAACAAAACCCACAACACCCCCCCCCCCCCCCCGCTGCCATGCTAGTGACAATACAAAAGGCTGATTTCCCCAGAACACCGTGGAAAAAAAAACCAAAATAGCTGGATCCAAATATATATAAATTGTCAACGTACGAGATTGGAAATAGCACCATGCTTCCCCTGCCCAGCCCCGTGCCCTGGGACACACACACACAGAGCCCCCCCCCCCCCAAGGGATGCAGGGCCCACAGCTTCAGGCTCAGTGCCCCCCACTGATGGCTGGGGGTGCCCAGGTGAGGGCAGGAACTGCACAGCCCCTGCAGCATGGGAGCAAACCAAGCCCCAAGTGGGGTCCAGGATGCAAAGGGTCCAACGGAACTGAGCGGCATCTCCAAGCCAGGGGTGGGCAGAAAGTGTCTCTAAAATCCAATCTCAAACTGGCAATCAGAGAGGTGAAAAAAAAACCACTTTTTTCTGTCCGTGCCTCAGGGTCGTGTAATGAAAAGAAACATAAAAAGGCCAGGGGAAGAGAGAGGAGAAGAGCAGGAGCTGCATCCTGAAGGGCACCGCAGCCAGGGACGCTCTGCCCGCAGTTGTCTGCACTGCAGCTGCGCTGCTCAGCTCCATCCCTGTGCCATCCTGCAGGCAGGCAGCTGGGACCACATTCAGCCCCATCTCAGTCCTGTGTGGTCAAAGGGATGCCAGAGGGAGTAGTCAAATGCTCCTTTGTGTGTTACGTGGCCTGACAGGTTTTGGCGAGGATGAGAGCCACGTGTGCTTGCCCATCTACACGTCCCCAGGAGCTGGGCAGAGAGAGGCAGAGGGGGGAGGAGGGGGGTGGAGAAAAAAGGGGTGGGGGCTGCCTCCTCATTTGGCTGGCTTGGTGATGATGCGAGCAGAGAAGTCAAAGAGGTTCTTGTTGATTTTCCGGAGGGTGCTCACCTCCTCTTCCAGCTCGCTCACCTGGATCGTCAGATGTTCCTGGTCTCCCATCAGGTTCTGTGGCAAAACAAATGTAACAGAAGAACTTCAGGGACCTGGAGCTGACAAGCTGAGGTTGGTGTTCCCCAGAACAGCAGCACATCCCTAACCGTTTTATCCCCTCCCTTCTTTATCTCCCATCCAAAAGCTGCAGGCCTTCCGACACCATCAGAGGGTTCCAGATTTGTTCCCCCATCCCAGCTCTGCTCCCATAGGAGCCCTGAAGGGATCTGGCTCAGAATAAAGTGCCTCTCCCCACCTTTTTTCCCCCCCCTCCAAGAGCAGCTCTCACCTTTTCTCTCGTTGAGCACATCTGAGAGTACATCTTCTCAGCCTTCTCTAGATAGCTCTCCCCAGACTCCTGCAAGGACCAGATGGGAACAATTAATACAGAGGACCTGAGCCCTCCCCCAGCAGCCCCAGCACATTGTGTGGGAAGGTGAAGATGTCCCCTTTCTCCTACACTCAGCCACACGGGGCAAAGCAAAAAGGTAACGACGCCATGGGTATGGCCAATAGCCTTTGCTGCAGCACCGGGAGAGCATGGCTGCAACTCCTCTTCAAAACAGAAAGCCTGTGCTTGGGGAGGGGTCCCAGAAGAGACCCCCTGAGGATGCCCATGCAGGGGACAGACAGCAGAGGAAGCTTGGAGGACAGCACAAGGCTCTGGGTTTGTCACGCTGCTGCTGCTCCCCCCCAGCACTGTGCTGCTGGCGTGCTGACATTTCCAAATCAGCTCCAGCCCCTCCGCTGAGCTGCAGGCAAACAGCCCCTCCTGGTTGGGCTGACACTGTGCTGCATGGAGCTCATCCATCAGCGGGGACAGGGCTGTCACTTCTCCCAGGGACAGATGCTGACAGAGGAAGGAAAAGCTCTGGGGCTGCTGGCAAACAGGACACGGACAGACAGACTGGTATGGCAGTGAGCCTGTGAGCATTCATGGCACAGGATAAGCCCTGTGCCTGGGGATGGTCCTGCTGGGGCTCAGCACTGATGTACAGCAGGGAGAGCCCAAACCACAGCACCAGGCGGGGAGGACAAATGACTGCACCAGCCAGGACTGCAAGGGGAGCACAAAGGGAGGGAGAATGGATTTCACTGCATTGGAGAATGGACTTTATGGAGTGGGGGAACAGCCTCTGGCAAAGAAAAAGGAAGAAAGAAAAGATGATGCTCAATAGAGGATCTCAGCATGCAGGACTCAGTGCAGCAGAGCTCCAGCTCCTCCGTGTCCCCACAGCTGGCACAGGGGTAGCTGCCAGAAGGACTCGAGCCCCCAGTCAGGGCAGCCCAACAGCTTTAGGAAACAGCACTGGGCAAAGCTGAGCAGCACCAGGGAAGGCAGAGAGAGAGGAGGGAGGAAAGGGGAGCACCGAAGGGACACAGTTCTGTGCAGGGACGGGCCCATGCTTTCCCAGGAGCTGGGAATGCTCTGGTCAGCTCATGAGCCCCATCCTTTGCCTCACTCCAAGCCATCCTACCAGCCCAGAGCCCACTGCAGGAACCCTCACAGCCCACTGGACACTACTCCACAAACAAGAATTGCACCAGGTCCTTCCCCAATGGCACGAGAGGAGCTCAGCAGACCCCATGGAGCTGCTGACAGTTCACAGCAATCAGGCTGGGGGTCAATCCTACACCACCCCCCCAATGCAAACCCTCCCCTGCCCAGTACCTGCTGGTGCAGCCCGAGGCGCAGCGTCACTCCCTCGCTGCCCTGCTCGTCAGTGCTTTCAGTGCCATAGAGGTGCTTGCTGAATTTAGGAAGAGGCACGCTGGGTTTCCCATCTGGGTTGAGCATGTTGGCTGGGGCCAGCACTATGAAGGCGTTCGTAACTGGACCTGGCAGGGACACACACACACACAAAGAGGTAGGGATGGGTCACTTCTCTATCCACCCCAGCATGTTTCTTGGGCAGAACAAACACAGCTGGAGGGATGGGTGGCAGCTGCAGGAGCCAGGACCCAGCACAGTGGGACAGCACAGCTCTCAGCTCCAGGGACACACCGTGCCCCCCCCTCCCATGCAGCTATCTGCCTGTCCTCTGCAGCATCAGCCATCCGTCAGCCCCTGCGGCTCATGCTGCTGCCTCCTGGTAATGATCTATCACATGCACTCGTTTGGCAGAGCTAACGAGCGCTTTAATTACTACATTTACCCACACAGGCTGCTGCTTTCTGTCAGCAGCCCCCTCCACCCCCTGCTGCGAGCTCACACTCCAATTCCCATTGCTTCCCATATCCCTGCATTGGCTGCAGGACCTCCGGCCCCTGTGGCTCTGAGCCCCCCCACAGCCCCTGGCTTGTGTGTGAATGGAGCTCCGGCACTGCTCATAAATCCTGGCCATCCATCTTCCCCACCTCAACTCGACCGCACAAAGGGAAAGGTTAAAAGGATCCAGATGCACCTGAGCGAAGGCAGGCTGCCACTGGAGGCACAGAAAGCTGCACAGCAGGGAAGGAGCCTGGCCTGGGGGCTGGAGCAGCCCAATGCTCTGGGTCTGTGCTAAGGAAACACCTCGGAAGTGGAAAGATCAGCAGCCCGAGTGAGAGCAGAGATGGCCCCAAAGCTCAGCCCTCCTTGCACACTTTGTCCTGCACACACTCTGTCCAGAGGGTGCTCAGCCAGGAGTCCCAGGCTGCTGTCTGCAGCTGCTCCTTGCCAATGCTTTGCTGTGTTGGAGTCACAGCTCATTACCAGCAGCAGCACAGCTCCTCGGTGCCCATCTCTGCCTGCTCTCAGCCCTAGCCAAGGACAAGCAAACCTTGGAGAAGCCCCCTGCATCCTTCCTGCCAGCACAGCCATGCTCCTCTCCAGCCCTGAGCCATGTCCAGTTCCTCTCATCTATTTCCAGCACCGTCATGTGGGGAGGCCACTGGTTTCTCTTTTGCCTGCAGCTGCCTCCTTTGCCCCCATGAGAAGGGCATCACTGTCCAGAGCACATCAGGCAGGGGGTGGCTGTCACATCAGCTGTGGCAGAGAAGCCAACGTCAGCAGTGTTTCACAAAGGGAACACGCTGGAGGGGCAGCAGAGCAGCAGCATGGAACAGACCTTGCCAGGAGGGCTGCGCTACAGCTTGGAGAGGCAGAGGGAAAGGCAAAGGGGAGGCCAAAACCTGCTGGAAGCCAGTGAGCAGGGCTGGGACAGCTCTAGGAGAGGGGCAGTGTCAAGGACAGAGGAGTCCCACGTTCCTGATACAGAAAAGCCACAATGAACCCCATTCCTGGGCTCCCAGCTCTTGCATTACATCCCACTCCCACGCTGCTCCCATGCTCAGATGAAGCATCCAAGCACCAACAGGGTGGTAATGGTGCCAGGGCTGCTGAGGAAGCCCAATCCCTGCCCATAGGAAGAAGCCAGTCTGCAAAGGATGCAAAAAGTCCCCTCGCCTCCCAGCCCTGGCACCCAACAGCACAGTGCTGCAGGGGCTCATGTCTGACTGTGCTCCCTTGAAGGCTTGAGGAGGGTTTTAATGCTTGGCTTGCAGTGAAAGCTTGGCCACCTCTTCTCTGATGACTCACACAGCTCAAGTTTTGCCTGCTTGCTCTTGTACTGCTAGCAGGGCAAGGCTGGATGGCTGCTGCAGCAGGTCCCTGGCAGAAAAGAAAAGCAGAAGGAAAGAAGAAACGGGTCTGCACACAGCCTGGGTCTCACTGCCTGCAACACGAGGGCTAAATCCCCCACTGCTCTGAGGCACCTCACTGCAGATCTGAGCTTATAAGCGTTGGTTTGTGTGGTTTATTGGAGCCATCCGCCTGAAATCCCAGCCTGCTGATATCAGATTCTCTTCAGGCCTAATGAGCTCATGGGTGCCTGCTGCTGGGGTCACGGTTTCTCCTTTAGATGCGTTCTCTCCCTCTCATTTCCTCCTCAGGTGCTTGGGTGTGACTGGGAGAATTGCTCCCTTTGGAAAACAAGAACCTGGACTTCCTCAACGGCCGGGTGAAATCTGTGACTCACTTTCTGACAGTGCACAGAGAGCTTGTTAACAGACATGAGCAAGGTCAAAACCCCACTCCAGACAGCTAAGGCATCCCTTTAATGCCTCTGCCCTTCCCAAAAGGGTGAAACAAGCAGCATAGAAATGCCTGAATTGCCGAGGGCAGCGTCAGAGCAAGACAGCAGCAGCTTTTAACAGACAAGGAGGGAAGGATCATGGAGATAAGGGCATGCCTACCTTTGTGATTCACCGTCTTCAGGCACTGCTTGCTCTGGATGTCCCATAGCCGCACCGTTTCATCATGTGAGCCAGAAAGCAACAGGCTGCCATCCGTGGAGACGGACAGACACGTCACCTGGTTCCTGGAATGGGGAAGGGATGTTTAAACTCGGGTTGACCCAAGGTCTGCCAGAAACCGGTGAGGTGGGCAGTCAAGGGCAGTGAAATACATGGCAGGTATGTCTGGTATCTCACCTGTGTCCTTTGAAGATCTTCCCATTCTCCCGCTCTGTCTGGAAGGTCCGGTCTCTCTGGACTGGCTGCAGACGTGGAGGATGGAAGGAAGAGTGAGAGGGGATTGAGTTCAGCAAGACTGAAGGCAGCAGATTCATTGCTGTGTCTGGACAGGGCAGAGGAGGTGCAGGGGAACACAGGGGTTCCCTGACAGATCACACTGTCACACAGGCAGGACGTGGCAGTGGCTCACAGTGCCATGTCAAGGCTGGGCCACACAATGGCAGTGCCAAGCAGTTCTTAAGCCCCAGCACTCACCCAGGCACAGAGATCAACCTGGAAGATGGATCCATCCATGCCGCCACAGAACATGTGATACTCGGAGAGGTCCAGGGTCACAGCCATGATCCCCACATCAAACAGGACTGAAAGCAGCAGATCCCCGGATGAGACTTCCCAGAGCTTGAAGAAGACAGTGCAGGAGAATTAGGGGCTTAAATATTCACTGCTTGACTGGAAGAACACGCTGCTGCTTACCAGCACTGACATGCCCAGCAACAAGCTGGCAGCACATACCAGCACCCCATCCCACTTGTGCATGGGGAAACTGAGGCACAAGTTGGCTTGCCCTGGGTCACTTGTTAAGTCCCATACTAACCAAGACAGAATCCAAATGAGACTCTGGAGGCAACAAGGCTCCTCAGAAGCTCTAAACCAGCCCCTGACCTCCCTGTGCCCGTCTTGTCTCTCAGGGTGGATCCCCGGAGCTGGTTATGCCCAGAGGAGCCAGCTCCGTGTTCCACATCCTTCCAGATCAAAGGGACAACAGCAAAGGGAGATGAGAGGAAACGATCCCCACACCCTCCAGGGACAAGAGAGATGACAAAGCACGAGGAGCCCTGGTCTGAGGGCAGGTGCAGAGAAACCGCTGGTGTTTGGAGAGGCAAAACTCATTAGGTCTGGCAGCTCTGAGTCATCACAGAGGCAGCCAAGAAACTGAGCTACTGCAACCTGCACGGACAGCTCTGCAGAAATTCAGCTTTAACCCTCTGGGGTGTGCAAACCTCCAGGATACTTTTGGTCCAGACTGGTCCAAGCCTTACCTTTGCTGTCTGGTCAAGGGATGCGGTGGCAGCTCGTGCCAAAGGTCCTCCAAAGCCACAGCATATATCTGTGATGGGGAGGCTGTGTCGGGACCACACGTGGCGAGGGTCTGGGATCTGGGAGGGCTCTGTCTGTAGAACACTAGAGGGGAGAGAACAAAGAAAAGGGTCAGCAGTGCTGGGGATACCAATGCAAAGCGGATGTGAGGGAAAGCTGGCCAAGGCTCTACTGCCTATGGAATGGCAATGTGTGTGTGTAGGAATCAAGCTGAAGGCAGAAGTGGTCAGCAGCCACAGCACAAGGAGAGCGGGCACCAGAGAGATGCCCCATCCCAAGGGACAGAGCACTCTGCTGCCATTACCTGGGGAAGGGCACAACCCACCCTTTGTTAAAAGGAGAAAGGCAGTCAGAGGGATACGCTGTGATAGGATAACACTGGAACAACTTGCCTAAGGAGGGCACAGACTCATCACCACTAGTCAGCTTTAAGAACAGCTTAGAGATGTAGGCTTAAGCAGAGCCGATCCTGCCTCCAGGACGTGGTGGCTGATCTCATGCTGTATTCCTTGTCCACATGCTCTCTGCTCCCAGAATGGCCAGACCAAGATCTCCCTGAGGCCACTGTTACCTGTACAGGTTCCACACCAGCGCCAGGCAGTCCTTTGCCCCCGAGAGAAAGTGGCTGCTGTCATCAGTGAAGCAGAGGCATGTGAGGTCCTGGTAGTGTCGGTTCAGGATGGCCAGGAGGTTCCCATTGGAGACCTGAGGAAAGGGCAGGAGAACACTCAGCAGGGAGTAAACACATCAAGAAGCAGTTTGAGCAGATCCTGGCCACGGTGACGCTGGAATCCGGTGACAGCACTGCAGTTTCTCTGGTCAGGACAGAAGCACGCAGTAAAGATTTCCTGTTTATTGTTAGTATTACTCTGATGGCTTCCTCCAACCTCCTGTGGCATCTCAGCACTCAGTTTGAAGGCACGCGATGGCTGCAGGAGTTACAAAGCCATAGGGGGCTGCTGCATTCCAGCCAGGGTGGGCGCTCTTGGACCAAGAGGACACTCCAGGATGGACAAAGAGTTCCCCAAAGCCAGAGCTTTTCTTGTTAGAAGGCAACACTGAGGATAGGGAGGGAGCTAAGGAGGTGGTGAGGGAGCCCTGGAGGAAAAGAACAGAATCAACTCCCTCTCGTTGTCTGAATTATATCTAAAAATAAAAGCTAACTGCAGTTCAACAGTGAACAAGGGGTTTCGCAGAGCAGGTGGATAACTGAGGCTCTTGGAGACCATTTCCAGCTCTATGATGGTTTCCATGCGGCCTCTCCAACGTGTGCCTGTTTGCTCTGCCATCACCCACTGCTGCCAGCTGCTCTGAAACACTGCCAAGGCGAAGCTAACTGGAAACAAGGAGAAAGGGCCACGCTTTGCAGATGAAGCAGAGAAGAAACCAGCTCAGAGCATCACAAGCAACTCCCACTTGCTGCAGTCTCAGCCCCAGTGTTCCCTGATGAATTAAGATAGAGCCACCCACGTAACAAGGCTCAAAAACATTCCCCCCAAGATTGAGAGGTTTACAGGTTAGACATCTTGGTTTTTAACCCCGGGGCTAGGAACAAGCTGTGTTCTTTTATTTACTTGGTGAAGTTCTTAGAACACAGCATAATCCCCACATAAACACCACCACTAACTGAAAATAGGATGATGACCCTCCAGCAGAGCCAGCCCTGCAAATCTCTACTGCTCCATTCCCTTCAGCCCAGCAGACCTTTAATAATCCATCATGGATATAACCACAAACCTTTTTCTCTCCAGGACTGCTGGGATTTTTCACTTCCTTCAGATCCAAATCACTTTGACCTACACTGATTTACGGGAGCCTTCAAACTGACACTTCAACCGTGCGCAGTTTTGAAGCCAGAAAGAACAGCACCAACAAGATGCCAAAAGATGACCACAAATAAGTGCCATGTCTTACTGCAAACGTGAGGAGTCAGACCCCAGGCCCAAAAAGGTGAGGAAGGAAGTGCTGTGCTGGAACACCCTCAGCATGGGTATCATGCAAACCCATTCCTGCACCTTGAGAAGCTGTGAGCTCAGGAGCTCCACATTGAGTCCTGCATGGGCAGGGTGTGTTCCTCACCTCCCATAGGTAGATGGTCTCAGCAACACCAGCCAGGATGTAGAGCCCATTGGGAGAAGCTGTTAGGCAGGTCACTGGTCCAGGGCAAATGATCTTCTGCTGAAGCTGGTCCTGGGAACACAAAGACAACAGCAGGCATTTAGTAGGGGTGGGAATTCGAGGAGGAAAAGAGAAAGCAGAGCGTGGTTCAGCTCAGATTGGAACACAGCAGAAGAGGCAGTGGAGAAGTGCAGACTCTAGGACTTGGCATTTTGCTTTGTGTTTAAACCCATAGATGGAAGAGAAATTCCCCTTCTTCCCACCTGCATCCACACAACTCCAGCCAAAGGCAGCAGGTACCAAAGGCAAGAAACTTGGATAGAATTACGCTCCATGACTGGGAATCCTGGAGATTCAGCGGAAAACAAGCTAAGATTACTCCAAAATAGCATGAATTTAAAAGGGAAAAAAAAAAGAAAGGAAGAAAGAAAAAGAAAAGATGATAATCTGAGCTCACAGACTGGGAGGAGAAATAAGAAGCTCTGCCACCAGCTCTTGGTTTGGGGGAACCAAAGAGGGTAGGAACAGACCCTGAGCTGCAGCAATGAAGGGGCTGCGTGTGCACCCAAACTTATGGGCTGCTGCTGCTCCCTGCAGCAAAACAGAAGGCAATGACAAGAAGCAGGGAGATCGTAGCTGTGGGGCAAAGGGTCGCTGTCCTGTTGTCCCAGCTGATACATGGGGTGGTCCTGGAGGGATGGGGGGGGTGGTCTGCCAGGCAAGGTGTGAACCTGAAGATTTCCCATTCTCAGTAGCATAAAGAGAAGAGGAGGAGCTGAAGGGGGGTTTTGAGGCAGAGCTTCTCTCCATAATCCTCCTGGACCAGAGAAAACCCTCAGGGCTCCATGGGGTTCCATGTAGGGACCCCACAGTGTGGGGGCACAGAGCCCAGCAGTGCTGCTGTCTCATGGTGGGTGTCCACCTGGTGTGGGGGCAGTTGGGGGCAAGGCTGCATCTGGGAAAGGGAACCCCAGAATTAATCTGTCTTTCAGAACAGTTGCTTTATAGCAGTTCCTATGCAATGTGTGGGGATCTCCTCTGTGAGAGAGCTCAGGGCCCTCCCTATGATCTGGGTGGGGGGAGAAGGGTGAATGGGATCCAGGGCTGGACCCATGGGGGGGTTCTGTGGGGTGTAGGGGGGGGGGGGGCTCAGGCACCTAATCAGGATGTGGGGCTGTACAGAGGAGGGGGAGATCTGACCATGGGGACATCCATAGGGAGAGTGTCTCACCAAAGAGATGGAGGTCCTGATGGGGGGCTCCCATCACTGAGGTCGGGGGGGGGGGGGGTCTATGGAGGAGTCCTGCGGACAAGAGGGCCCTGAGGGCACCTCAACACAGGGACCGGAGGGACCCTAAGGAGGGGGGGGGGTCTGACCATAGAGATCTACGGATAGAGGGACCCTGCGGGAGCTCGATGGAGGCTGAGTCTCTTCCGGAGGGGTCCCCCGGGTCGCCCCCCCCATAAGCTGCCCCCACGCCGGTACCTTCCTCTGCAGCTCCCACACGTTGATGTAGCTCTTGCCCAGCTGGGCCCCCAGCAGGTGTTCGCCTCCCAACAACGCCAACCCGCGCGGACCGGTGTTCCCACCGCGGTAACCGGGTAACGCGGAACCCGAATGCAGCTCCCAAACCGAGCAGTTACAAAGCGGCCCGGCGGCGTCCGACACCAACGCCACCTCCATGGGCGCCGCCATCTTCGCGGTCCGCCAGGGCCAGAGAGAGCGCGGCTTGCGCGCAGAGCGCCGCCCTTCCGCTGAGAGGCCCAATCAAAAGCCAGACCGCTAGTGGGCGGAGCCAAGCGGGACGGAAGCTCAGCAGGCTCCAGCGTGTTCAGGGTGTGGATGGGTGACCGCTAGGTATCTTATATCCCCCCACAACCCTGAATTATGGGGGGGGGGGGGGACACAAAAACTTCACACAACAATATATATTTTTAATTACTTTTTTTTTTAATATCTCATCAACTTTACAGGGTTACAATCGTCTTAAATATTCTGCAGCTTAAATACAATCTGTATAATAATGTTATTATAAAATGTAAACTTTCAGTGTTTTTTTTTATTTCCTCTTTTTTTTAATATATATATATTCTTTTTTTGTGTGTGTTTTTCTTTCAATAATCAAAAGGTTTCAATACCTGAACGTATGCAAAACTGAAATAACCCGCCAGCTGTGGGATGGAGCCCCTCCAGCCGCCGCTCTCAGAGGTAGAAATGTGGTTTTATGTCTTTTTTTTTGCCTTTCTTTCATCATTTTTTACCTTTTTTTTTCCTTATTTTTTCCTTATTTTTTCATTTTTTTTTCCTTTTTTTTTTCTTGTTTTCTTGTTTTTTTTCCTTTGTTTCTATCTGTTTCATTTACCTGAGTTAAGATGTGCCCGTTGGATGAATACCTGCAGCTGTTCCCCTTATGTTCCTTTCCTAAACCCCATTGAAAAACCTCTTCCTCCTTAATTTCCCACTTCATTGATATGCATTAGAAAGATGGGAGGCCACACACGCTCTCTCCAAGAAAGGGGGGGGCTGAAGGAAAGGGGGGGGGGGTGAAGATCATTCGAACCCCAAATCCCATTGGCTGTTTGTATAGAACACATGCAACGCTGCAGCCCTAAAAGTGCCCAACCCAAGGCAAGGGGGGGGAGCCTGGGATGGACCCTCAGAGTGCAACTCTGCTGGGTGTAATGCAACCAAAGGGCACTTCCAGCCTTTGGGGGGGGGGGGGGGAGAAGGGAGGGGGGGGGCTCCCTCCCCACCAGCAAAAAGGGGCTGAATAAAACCCCCAATCCCCTGAGTTTGCCACGTTCCCATCCCAAGGTTGGGGGTGGGGGGACACCTGTGCTGCTGGGGGGGGGGATGGAGGGGGATCCATGCAGGGTTTGGGGGGGGGGGGGAACCCTGTGCTCCCATCTGAACCTGAGGAATTGAGATACCACCGAGGGGGGGGGGCATTGGGACGTGATTGTGTCTCACGCAGATGTGCATGGGGGGGGGGGTGATGTGGGGCTGGGGAGGGGGGGGGGCTGCTGGGATGTGGCTATGGGGAAAGGAACGCTGCAACCCGTGTGGGTAAAGCAGAGTAAAATGGCTGTGCTGGGGTGTTGGGGGATCACTTTGGGAGGAGTTTAGAGCTGTGCCATTCAGAACAGGCATCTCCAACAGCATCCTGAAGCACCATGTGCACAAACCCGATCCAGAAGGGGCATCTTTGTGAGCTCGTAATGCACAAATGTGACCTGAGTGTCACCCACAATTGCATCATGCACATATCCCAGCCGGGCTGCATTGCACACCCTTGGATGAGGACATCACCTCTGAGCTTTTGGCTTTAAAGCATTGCTTGGGGAGCACAAGTGATGCCTCCAGACTGGGTGGGATGCTGGGATCCCTTCCTGCCCCCCATGCAAAGCTGTGTGGGTGCTGCTGTGGCAGAAGCGATGCCCAGGGCATGGGGAGCAGCAGGGAACGGATTCTGTCCCTGGAGCTGCAGCAGTGCTGACACCACCCAATTTTCCTGCTTCCTCCGGCACCACCATGCAAACAAAACAGCCCCGTCCGTCCCATCATCACCCAACAAAACCAGTTTGCTGTTGGAAGCGTGAACAGCAGATCGGGTGTCACCTCGCCCTGAGTGTTGGGGAGGGGGGGAAAATGTGCCCAAACTGGATCTGCACAGTAGTATCACCTTACAGGGGAGGGGAATAAAAACAACAGAAAAGCACAGAGGGGAAAAAAAAAGCCACCTGACAATGGAAGGAGAGTTCAGGAGAGCGCTGGGAACAAGGGGATGAGTGGCACGTGTTAGCAGCCACAGCACCCCATAGCACTGCCTGTCCCTGTGGGGCTGCTGCAGGACCCCATTGCTGCACCCATCCCATCCCTGAGCACTGCTTTCCTGCACTGAGAACTAAAGCCACGAGCTGGAGGCTCCGTGGTCCCCATTGCCACTGCAGCCCTGAGCTCACAGCGCATCCCAGAGCCTCGGCTACAACTGGGAGGGAGAAGAAAAAGGAGGTGATGGGTTCCCCCGGCTCCTGCTTCCCTGACAACGTCCATATATATCATTTTGCATGTTAAAAGTTTGATTCACTTCTTTTTTTCTTCTTCTTTTCTTTTTAGAGAATAAAATAGAAGCTATTTACAACAGAAACAATCCAAACGACAACCTCTGAAAATCCCATATAGTTAAGTGTAGTTCTCCAAATAGAAAGGGGGTGAAGGTGTGTGGGGGGGGGGGGGCAGAGAAATAGGATCTAATGGATAATATATCTCCTGATTTCCAACTTTTTGGGTTGGTTTGTTTGGTTTTTGTTTTGCTTTTTTTTTGCCTTTTCACGAGTGCCGGGAGGTTTCAATTAAAGCTCGCGTCCGTACGTCTGTCTTGGAGGTCACACGAGTTCAAAAACGAATAATAATAATAATTAATAATAATAATAATAAATGTACAGTGCAAAGTGTGATGTGTGTGAGGTAAACAGGTTGGGGAGGGGGTGGGGGGGGGGCGCACTGGGTGGCCCTGAAGGAAAGCCTCGAGGCTGAGCAACCCCCCCCCTCCCACCCCTTCTTTCCCTTCCCCCCCCCCCTTATCCCATCCCCCAGCACCACCCTGGCCCACTCGCAGCCCCCCCCCCCGGCACCTCGGGTGGTTTTGGTGAGGTGGGGTGTTAAGGCGAAGCGTTGTTGGAGGTAGAGCTGGGGGGGGGCACAGGCACGGTGGGTGGAGCGGCGGGGGGGACGTTGCCCATGCTGCTCCCACTGCCCCCCGTCCCACTGCTGGTGGTGCTGTTGCCACTGGTGCGGCTGCTGCTGCCGTTGCCTTTGCTGTAGGAGGAGGAGGATGAGGAGGAGGAAGGGCCGGGCGTCTGGGCGAACAGCACACCTAGGGGGAGAGCAATGCTGGGCTGGGGGGCACCTGGCGCCCTTCTGTAGGTGAAAAGAGGGTGATGCCACGCTCGGACCGTGGCAAAAGCACTGAGTCGTGCCTTTACCTGTATAGACGATACCGTTGATCTCAACCGACATGCTGATGCTGTTGGTGCCGTTGTTGGCTGTGCTGCTGGAGCTGTCCTGGCGGTTCTCTGCAGGAGAAAGTGAAGGTGATGGACCTTTCTGAGGTCCCCGTGCCCCCGATCCCACCCTGATCCCCACACAGCAGCACCCACCTGGCGAGCGCGTGCCCTGGCTGTTGATGCGGATGCTCATGGGCAGCTGTGCTGTCATGGCCAGCAGGTTCTGCTGCAGAGCACGCTGCATCAGCCGCTGCTGCTCGTCCGTCACCAGCGCCATCTTCTTCTCTGGGGGTTCCCCTGATTCCAGCTTCTCCCGTAGCTGCTCCAGTGCTACGGCCTGGGCTGCTGCTGCCACTTGCACGGCTGCAGCCTGAGCTGCCACCACTGGGTGTCCGGCCAGCGACACCGGCAGCCGGCTGGGCATGGAGATGGGGATGGGAGCATCCTCCTCTGTGGGGCAGAGAGTGGGTCAGCTCCCCAGCTACGCTGCCCCAGACCTCATCACTAGGAGCTGATGGCTGGGGCTCTACCCTATTGGAGCGGGGTAGGGTGATTGCAGCCTTAAACCAACATAGACTGGGGTTAAAGGGACACAGAGCAGCCCTATGGAGAGGACTTGGGGATGCTGGTGGATGAAAAGCTGGACGTGAGCTGGTGGCATGTGCCTGCTGCTTAACATCCAGCATGCAGCCCATGCAGGGGTCAGAGCTGGGTGACCATCACAATCCCAACCCAATGTAACTCAATGCAATGGTCTCCATAAGCCTTGGACCCCCAGGGGAACCCAACTTGCTGGTGCCCTTAGCCCGCAGCAGCTGTTACCTTTCTTGATCTTCTGGACGGGAGCAATGGCACCGCCGTTGGTGGCCGAGGCCAAGCCCAGGGCTGGCACTGGCAGCTTGGGTGAGGAGAGGAGCCCATGGGTGCCACCAGGTGAGTAGGTGAAGAGCGAGCTGCCAAATCCCTGCCGGCGACCCTCCCTCCGGTTGCTATCGATGGCCGCCTGCAGCTCGTTGGGGTTGCTCAGGCCCCGCTTCTCACATTCATAGGGGTACAGGTACTTCATGTACCTATGGAACAGTGCAGTGAGACACAGCACAGTGAGGCCCCATCCCCACCCGGGGTCCCTAAATCACCCCCTCCCCCCCCCCCCGTGCCCCATTGATGCTCACTGGGTGCGGAGCGTGAAGGCCGCGCTGGTGATGGAGGTGGGCAGGTTGAGCCCTTTGGTGATCTCTCGCCACAGCTTCTTGTTGATGACCTCCACCAGGCCGCCCTTCTCTGTCACCAGCATGTAGAGCATGTACAGGTCCAGCACCTGCTTGGCCATGATGGGGATCCGGTTCACAGGGGTCCCTAAAGAGGGCAGAGAGTGGGCTGGGGCTGTGCAGGGAAGTAGAGGCAAAGGGGGGTCCTGCTGCTGCCTCTCCCTCCCCCTAACACCTTACTTCCCTCTGTGTGCACCCCCACTTCATCTTGCTCAGCACCAGTCCGCACATGGAGGAAAAAGAAAGTCGAAAGGGGCCGGCTGTGGTTTGACAGCAGAGGCAGCTGCACTCAGCAACAGCAGATATTTATAACAGCAGCCATGGGGTGAGGGTCGCACTGTGGCCGGGCTGCATGCAAGCAGGGCCCCCCAGTCCCAGCAAGCTGGAGCTGTGGGGGGAGTCATCAGGAATCACACAGACCTGGGCTGGAAGGGGCTCATGGAGCACCCTGTGGGGCAGAGCTGAACTTGGGGGTGCTGGAGGGCTGCTGCAGCCCATGCACACACACATACATGCACACACACACACACACATGCACACACACACACATACATGCACACACACATACACACACACACACACACACATGCACACACACACACACACACACACATGCTTCCCCAAATGCCTCTTTAGGCAGAAAACTGTATGCACTCACACAACAGAGTTTCCAGCACTGGAACCCCCAGCTCCAGCACTGCACTGTGGGTCCTTGCAGTGATTCTCCCCAGCCTGGTGCCGGGAGGTGGCAGCAGCTGACATGGCCACACACAGCACTGCACCGGGCTGTGGATCCATTCCATGAGCAGCACCCGAGCCCTTCTGCCCCCTCCTAAGGCACCCCATAGCAGCGTCCCACCGCACACAGCCCTGCAGCTGCCCCAATGGGAGCAGAGTGCTATCCTGGAGCAGGGCTGAGCTGCACTGCTACAACCAGCATAGGTGCCCACCCGCTGCCCCCATCCCACCCCAGGGCAGGGCTGTGTGCAGGACACCAAGCTTTACACCAGGCCAAAAAGTGCAGCAGGATGAAGCAGTAGTTACAGTTACACCCAGACCTCCCCTGCAGCACGGAGCTATGGGTGCGTACACACACATATACACACAGATATTTGGCATTCTCCTTTTGAATACCACAGGTCAACATTTTCCAGATGCTGACTGTGATCTGGGTGCCCCCATTGGCCCTGAGAGCAGAGCTGGGCTTCGGATTGGGGCTGATCTGGACCCACCATAAGCTGGGGATGGGGCAGCACAGGGGGAGGCTGAGGGCAAAGCCACCCCGAAAGGGGATGGACCTGATGAAATCAACCCCGTGGGGCCAGCAATGGGGCGGGAATCACTGCATTGAGCTCAAGGCACGGATTCCAGCAGAGCAGGTTTGACCCCGGTTTGCAAGGAGGTTAAAAATTAACTACCAGTCTGGCCGGAGCATTAACCTTGGGTTACAATGACATGAGAGAAAATAAAACCCATGGACAGAGAGGGGAGGGTGCAGAAATGGGGGTTGGGAGGGGGGAGAGGGGGGGGGTCTCACCTCGCTTCTGCATGAAGCTGAAGAGGTCATCCAGGAACTCCTTCCTCCGTGGGTCACCATCCAACTCGTAGAGCTGTGCAACAAGAGGAAAACGCTGCTCACACCTCACCAGGCAACCCCATGCCTCCCCAAAGCCTGCCCTAAGGATCCCCCCCCTGAGCCCACATGCAGCAGATGGGGGTCTGTGATCACAATGTGCAGAACAGCAAGGGCGGCTTGTGGCCAGCAGCACTGAGAGCAGGTGCCCAGCCCCCATGAGTCGGCTCCAAGCTGTGCACCAACCCAAAGCCCACCCAAGGGCTGGGGCAGCTCTCAGGGGGCAATCAGAGATCACTATGGGGTGCCACGCAGCAGCCCCAGTTGGGTCCCAAAGTCCCTGCAGCTCAGGGCAGGTACGCTCTGCTCTGCACCGCAGCTGTGGAGCAACTGGGGTAGTGGGAACCGGGGCAAAGCAGGACAGCCCCATTGGGAGCAGTGCCGCCTTCCCTGCCATGACCCATCCTTGTCTCTGTGCCAAGGCTCTGGCAGGCAGCTCCCAGTTGGCAGACAGGAGGACAGCCCCACAGAGGGTGCATCAATGCTCAGAAAAGCCCACTCGGTGGGAACCAGGTGCAAAATGAGAGAAGGCAGCCATGAATGAGGCCGTGCCACAGCCAAGACAAGAGCGAGTGCAGGCGTTTGCAGTGCTCAGGTCCCAGCCCCGAAACCACAGCTCTGCCCCCAGCCTGGCCGGGAGGCTGAGTGGCTGCAATCAGCCCTGGGATCCTCCCAGCACAACAGGGATCCTGGTTATTTTTAGCAATACAACACGCTCTTGGCACAGAGTGGAGCAATGCTTTGGTGTGATCCCTCCTCTGCACCTGCAGTGCCCGAGGGAGCCGGGCTGCAGTGAGCTGTGTGTGGGGTGCATGCTGTAGTGTGAGCTCTTGTGTAACTAACTGCTTCAGCGTGCTCAGGGAGCAGCCAGAGCTCCAGCCCCAAAAAAGGACGGTGGTAAGAATGCTTGGGAGCTTTGGGATGGGGTTACACCGGGATGAGGAACCTGGAGCTGCTTTGCACCCTGCGCCCACTCAGCATCCGCAACTGGGAAATGCTTTTATGAGCCAGGACAGGAAGATCCGTGCACAGACGCTCCTTGGAGCTCTCGTTCCTGCTGGGGCCAGCTTTTGTCTTGGGACCCCACCCTTTGTTTGACAGCCCGACACATTCCTGCCCTGATTTATGGCAGCAGATCTGCAGAGCAAATCACGCCCTCCGCACGCATGCCGTGCTCCGATGCTGCACCGCAGCCCTGTGCCATGAGAGAGGAATGGAGCTGGGGGGGGGACACCATGCAGTGGCCATGTGGGGGTGGATGCTGCACTTCCAGCCCCCCCTCCCAGCCTTCTTTACTCAAGGGCAATCCTGAACAACTGCAGGCTGTGGGGAGGGGGCTATAAATACGAGTGTGTCACGCTGCAGGCACGCACCGTCAGGCTGTGCTAACCGGGTAAGCGATACGGCCACCATCCTGCCGGCATGCCTGGACCTGGAGGCACCGAGCAGGGAGAAGGATGACCCTCCCCAAAACCCCACCCCAGGAGGGTCCCCGTGGGGCCGAATTCCTCCTCAGCCGGCGCCGATCAAAGGGATCAATGGGGCTGAGCCGATAACAGGGAAGGGCTCTACAGGAAAGCCATAAACCTGCAGTTCCCCTGGAAACCTTGCAAAAGCTCGGCCAGCCCTTGAGCAAACAGCCGGGGAGAGGTCAGGAGCCGTCGTTACCGCTGACCCCTTTGCAGCCCCCCCAGGAGCCCTAAGGCAGCACGGGGCAGTGTGTGTGCAGGATGCAGCCGGCGTGGAGTTGGGCAGAGGCTGCTCCAGATCAGCTGAAGGATGCTGGGCCAACGCCAAGCCAGCCTGCCCCGTTTCCTCGAGCGCACAGAAAGCCGCATGCAGACGCACGGAGGAGGAAGGGCTTCCCCGGTGCTGCTGCTGAGTGCCTCAAGCCCATGGATCCATGCATGGGGTGAGCTGGTGCCCCCTGAGCCCTGCTAACAAGAGCTGTGCCCATGGCTGGATCTGAGGGTGCTGGGAACTGGCATGCTGCACTGAGCTCAAGGCACAGCATCACCCCTTGTTTTGCCTTTCCCATGGGGAGCTTGAAGCTGTGTGTGCCTTGGGAGCACTGCAGCTGCTTCCCCATGCTCCAGCATCGAGGAGACCCCCAAGCTTGTGGGGACCCAGAGCCTGTGGGGCTGCAGAGCACAGAGTCCCATTGCCAGCGTGCGCCCTCGGCATCTCAGACAAAGGAGAGGAGGAGGTGGGATGGGGGCGGCCGAGGCTTTCTCAGCACAGAGCCAGCTGATTAAACACAAATCCAGGGAGGGAGAGGGGGAGGCTGGGAAAACATCGCCCTGCTGCTGGGCTCTGCTGGAGCGGGGGAGGAAAAAAGGAAATGCAAAGAAACAAAAGTGCTGGGAAAGGGGCCACAGCGAGTGCCTGGTGCCCATGGAGCAGTGTCCAAACCCAGCACGGCTGTCCCAGAGCAGCAACCAGCATGAGGGTCACATGCAGCCTATTAACCTGCAGGGCTCTAACCATCGATTAGCCATTTATTAAAGCATTCCATTTTTATGAGGGCGGCTCTTAAAGAAAGTTTCCAGAGGTCTCTCTTCAGGCTGCTGGGCTGCATTGGGATGCACCAAATCCATGTTTGGGTCCAGAAACAGCCCAAGAACCCCAGCAAGGCAGTGGTGACTGGAGTCCCATGGGAGCTTTCCACACCACAGGCATCACCCCGGCCAGGTGCCCCCTGAGCTGGGAGGTTCAATCCTATAGGAAACGTTGGCCATCCGCATTTAAGAGGATGAAAGAAAATTAACCATCAGCTGAGGAAAACGTGCATCTGCTCAGCTGCGGGGGATTAGTGATGCAGGGAGGGCTGCCCGGCCGCGTGCGCCCGATCGTTACATGCACCTTTGATCCATGGGTTCCCGACGGGGGAAAGTGCTGACGGGGCTGAGAGCTGGCGATCCCGTGCCAAAGTCCTGCAATGGGGCGGGTGCTGCCGGCCTGTGCTCACCCAAACACTGAGGTGAAGCCATGTGGGATGCTCAGCACTGTCTGTGAGCAGCCCTGGCCACGCTGCCTTGAGTCCGAGTGCTTCCAGCCTAACACTGTGAGGGCTGGGGGGCACCATGGAAGCATAGAATCACAGAGTCATTAAGGAAAAGAGCTCTACCATCATCTAATCCGACCATTCCTTGGCCCCTCGCAGGATTTCCTTGCATTGAAAGCATCTCGTTTTGCTTCGGACACCTCTGACCCACAGGCACCCATCCCCTCTTCACGGCTCACACAGAGATGGGAGCTAAAATAAACCACGAGGAACTGAAACTCATTTCAGCAACGTGTGAAACCGTGAGCCGGCTGGACCGAGAGCAGCAGGTGCTGCAGTGCAATGTGTGCCAACCCGGCACGATGGCAACAGGAAACACAGCCCGGCCACTCTGAGCTGACAGATTTACATCTCGTCATTAAGGGAGGTGGAAATGGCTTTAATCTGTCACACAGCTGCCCCCACAATATCCTCTTAGAGCGGAGCCACCCCCAGGACACCGGGGATGAAGGTGCCCACACACTTCAGCTCCTTCAGCCCACGAATGGTGTCATGGTCACCATCATAATGTTCCGGGCGCATCATGGTGCTGTTGTGGCTGTTTCCTGGGCAGGAGAAGTGCTGAGCTTCATCCTGCGGGATCCAGGCATGGTGTGGATGGCCAGATTAACCCTTCAAACCAGATTACATGAAAATCCTGACCCGTTGGCTTCCAAAGGACTCATGGAAAGCAGCCTCTTGGCAATGCCAGGAATGCCGGAGAGCGGCAGCGGGAAGTGCTGGGCTCTGCCAAGATAACAAACGCATTGGGAGGCCTCCCTGTGAGCACCCATGGCAATTAAAGCCAGGAGGTGGCTGTTAACGAGGCTGCTGGTAATGAGGCTCCTGCAGTGCGGCCCCTGCGGGACCTGTGCCGATCTCACCGGGCTCACTGTGCCCTGAACTGCAAACTCCACAGCGCTGCGGTTCTGGGTTTCCAAGCCCCAGGGAATCATTTTCCATGGCCTTTTCTTCCCCCCCCCCCCACCACCAGGACAGTTCCACACTCACTGCTTTCCTCCTTTCTCTTCCCAGCCCGTTGTGACCTGCATGTTGGTGGGGAAAACCCTCCCCCCAGGTGCCCTGAAATCCCCACCAGCAACAAGCCGAGCGCTATGGGGAATAAAGCAGTCAGGTTAGGGAGAAACAAAAACAACAAGCCATACAAATAAAGCACGATGCAGGAGCTTTCTGGGAGCAGAGGGAAACCCAGCGGCCAGCAGAGCTGAGCACGTTGTGAATGTGTTTCAACATGGCTGGTGTGAGCGAGGGCTTTGCTCTGCCCTTCTCCTTCCCTGCTGACAGCAGAGGGGCAAAGCAGGGAGCAACCAGGTGGTGCTGCATGGGGAGTATACACTTTCCCTGCAGCTCTTAACTAGGCTGCACGTGAGGACCCCCACCCGCCCTTTGGCATCCCCCAGTGCCCCCCAGTGCTGCCCCCATCCCACTGCAAAGCACTGGCCCTGTGCTTCTCATATGGCTGCCTGGTTTCGGGACACAGAGCTGGTTTGGGGGGTGGGGAGGTGGAATTCTTTAGAAAAAGAAAGTCATTAGTAAAAACTAAAGTTCTGGTGGTGAGCCCTGAAATAAAGTGTTTCGGATGACGCTGCTCCAACACGGTTTCCCGTAAAGCTGTGCTGCTGCTTTGGTGCACCTGGGACCCCACAGTGCAGTTTGCACATCTCGGGGTCCACAGGCATGATATAGGCATACCCAGGGGGACAACAGCGTGACCCTCCCAGCCCCATGGGTGTTCAGCTGCCAGGGGGACTGCGGAAGGGGCTGCTGCCCGCCCAGCAGCTGTGCTGGGGTATCAGGTTCGTATCGGCTGACCGCGTGATGAGCACGGCTGGCTCCTTTCCACCCATCCCTTGAGCAGCAGGAAGGGTGAACATCCCCGATCCTGTGGGCAGATAAAGCGCTCAGCTTAGGGACGGGGTCACTTCCCACCACGGGGCTGTCCCCATCCCTGCTCTATGCAGGGATCCCAAAGGGATGCGGCGTGCTTGGGCTCAACCCCCTCCCCCAAAAGCAGGGTCCAGCAGAGCCTGGAAGCAGCATAGAGGCAAAGCTGCTCATGGGTGGGGGTCTGCACAGGGCTGGGGCAGCCTCACCGGAGGCACTGCAGGCAGCCGTGCTGCAGGAGCCTGCTGACTGGCCTGGCTGGATTCCTGCTGCCTGAGCTCAGTGCTTGGGGCGCATGGGGGGGGGGGCAAGGGCACTCCCCATCCCTGGGGCAGCCCAGAGAGGGCCCCTTTCCGGAGGGGGAGCCTGGGTACGTTTGCTGGGAGAGGTTTACAGGGTCATCAGTGCTGTGTTTCCCGTTGGCTCTATTGTTCCCTCTGGTTCCCAGCATTGTCCCCTTCACTGATCGGCCACCTCCCGGAGTGGGGGCATGGGGCTGACACGCAGGTGCCTGTCCTGCCATACCCTTGGGCTGGGGGCAGCAGCACCCATAAGGTGGCAGATCCCAGAGGCACCCTTGGCTGTGTCATGGCTCTCATCCCACGTGCGTAATCCTGCTCCTGATCTCTCAGAAGGGCTGCAAACCCCTCCTGATGCCACCAGCAGTAAAATCCCCCAGTGCTGCTACAACCACATCCCCTCTGCGGTGCCTCGAGGCATCCAACCCAAGCCCAGCTACTGCTGCATGCTGAAGCCCTCCTACAGTGACAAACCAAAGCCATCCCCATAGGACACGGGGCAGGGGACAGGGATGAACAGGAGCCCATCACACCATCTCCAACTCAGCCGTCCAGCATATCCTGCCCTCCCTAACCTGATCTCCTGCTGGGCTGGGGGTCTCAACCCCTTTCCGTGCTGCTCCTGCACTGCTGTCCCTGCCACAGGGCACTGCATGGGGACACATCCCATCACCGCCAGCTGGAGGACGCGGGCCGGTGTCAGCGCCAACAATGCGGGTGTCACCAGGACGCAGAGGGAGACACTGAAAGAGCGAATTAGTCGCCGTTTAACCTCCCTGACCCCCCATTGTCTGCCCCGTGTCAGCCACCCGCCCCACATATAGAGGGGCTGATCCTGCCCCCCTTCTATGCCAAGCACCACGAAGTCACCGGGGCTGGAGGTGGCGGAAAAGGCGCCCAGCACCCGTCTGAGATGGGAACGGCTCAGCCGGTTCTGTCGGCTTAAGCAGCAGGGAGGGGAGAAACAGAAGGAACAGCCCAGATCCCTGCCTGCACTGCATGGCTCTCCCCAAGGGTCTGAGCCACCCCAGGCCTGGAGCATCACGCTGTGCCATGCAGGGACCGCTGGCCGAGGGCTCGGTGCCACTCAGTGCCACTCGGTGCCACTGTGGTTTCAGCATAGCAGGGTTCAGACCCAGTTCCAGCACCGTGGGGACAGTTGGGTGGTTGCTTGTTTCCCTCTTATTTTTTTGCAAAGGAGGAAGTGAATTCTGCTGCAACTGCATTTTTAAACGACTATTTTGGACTGGTGGTGGCAGCTCGCGGGGCTCCTGCTCCAATTAAAGCACAGAGGGTTCACGGCTGGAATGCAAACGGCACAGTGCAGTGTGGGATGCTGAGAGGTCACCACGGAGCCCCTCTCCACCCCATACCAGAGCAACCCGGCTGCTACAGCCACCCCACAACATAGGGCAGCCCTGGCAGCACGTTGCTTAGGGGCAGTTTCTCTCTTTCCAGCCAAAAGCTGCCGCCCAGGAGAGGTCATTTGGAAGTCAGCACCCACCAGCAGCTCCCACAGCCCTTAGCCACGTATGTGTTTGTGCATGCCCTTGACACATGCTCTCTATCACACCTGACCCTGTGCAAATATTAATTCAGTGCCGTCAGTAAGTATTGAGAAAGCGTGTCCAAGGCAGCAACACCCCTGCACCGCGAGTGCGTGGCTTTGTGGGGGAACCCACCCCAGAGATGAGACCGTATAGGGGGGGCACTGCTGGCTGCATGCACATGCATGGCTGTGCAGGCATGGTGCATGGGCAAGGGTGCATGGGCAGAGCACCTGCACGGGCAGAGGTGAGAAGGGGCAGAAGCTCGGCTGAATTAGCCGTTGTAGGCAAGCTGGGGTTTAAATTCCACCATATGTAAATGATCGTCTTAGAAAGGAGATCATTGTAAGCCAAAGCAGATGAGTCACCCAGGGTTTCCACTCTCAGCCCCAGCAGGGCTGGGGATTTGTGTAATTGCAAATCTGTTCCTGAAATGCGAGGCGGCCTCGTGCCTCTCCGTGTCCTGGCAGGCGCTGCACAACGGGCTGCCCATGGGGGAGGAGAGGGGGGTCTGGTCTTGGTCACTATGTGCCACCCCCAGCCCTTTAGGGGAGGCTCAGTGGCTGTGGATGGCCCTGCCAGCAGCCAGCTGTGGGTGTCAGCCCCACGAACCATCGCTGCCGATCTGCTGAGGTGCACATCAGAACCGTTTCCATGAGCAGCAATGCACTGCTGATGGCTGGGATGCTCAGATGGGAAGCGAGGCAGGAGGCCAAACCTCCCGTCTCTGTCCCCATAGCATCCTGCAGAGCACAGGTACCAGCAGGGCCCCCCCTCCACCCTGGGGAGCAGAGTCCCTGCCCAGGAGCAGCCACGACAAAGGCAGGATTATCATCAGCTCCACTTTACAGACAAGAGACCCAGGCGTGGAGAGATTAAGGGACTTATACTGAGGGTCACAGAGGGGGTCAGGGGCTGCGCCCACGGCTCCCGGCACGGCGGCCATGCAGGCAGGTGCCTTATCAGGGCTGAGCACACGGGGAGCGGCCGCCCCCCACCCAAGGGCCCCCCACCCCATGATTGCAGCACGTCCGGCCGCCCCCAGCAGCCCAGCATTTCTGCTGTGGTTTCAGCCAGAAATAGGGTGATGGAGCAACGCTGCACCCTTGCCCAACTGCTCTCCTCCCGGCGAGGCTGTTTGCTTTGCTGACAAAAGGGTTTGTGCTCTATTCTTTGCAACATTTCTCCTTTTTCTCTCTCTCTCTCTTTTAAATAAGCCCTTATTCCTGTTGGTTCAGCTGTGCAGGAGCCGTGGGGCTGCTGCCTCCTCTGCAGCACTGTGAATCAGCCCTGGGGCTACAAAGGAGGATGGGAGGCTGTTGGATCAGGCAACAGTTTGGGACCCCAAGAGCCAAGACACAGAGTGTGATAATCAGCAGCAGGGCTCTCCCTGCTCCGTCCTCTCCTCCCACCCCTGCTTTTAACATTGGGTCTCTCTGGCACAGCACCAACCGGGCATCCCAGTGTGATCCAGGGAGCAACGTGCCTGGGTCGAAGGTGGCACCTCCAGGGCAATGACCTGTCGGCTGAGATGCCTGAGCCAGGGCTGCCAGGAGGCACTTTGTGGCTAAGCTGAGGAGAAGTCCCTGACCCCCGGCTGGGATTGGGGGGATTACAGCTGCGGGAAGGCTCCCGGAGCACCCTGAGCTGATTACCATGCTGGATCCCTCACCAGGAACACCCTTCAGTGGGTGGCAAGGAGCAGGATGGGGGACAGAGAGGAGCTGGGGGGGGGGGTCCTTCAACCTCTCCCCCCCTCCCCTGACAGTGGATTTGCAGCTTTGCACTTTAGAGCAAACAAAACCCTACAAAGGAGCAAACCCGGTGTCTTTGGAAGCGACTCATTCCCACTCATTCCTGCTAACCCCCCCCTTCTGCCATACCCCCCCAACCCCCCCCCCATTTCCTCCTCAGCCCTGTTATCTGCCCGCCAGGCGCTGCAATCGCTGTCCTCCGGGTGCAGGAGTGCCTGGGGTTGGGGCCTCACCATATCTGCCCAACTCCCCCCCTACCACCACCACCACCACAGGGTATGTGTGGGAGGGCCTGGTGGGGGGGACCCCCCGAGGAAGAGGCCCCCTTTGCCTCCCTGGGGGCAGCTCATCCGCTCGGCTCGCTAACGCAATAAAGCTCCAATCGATATCCTCAAAGAAAGTAAATGGACTCTTCCACTGTTGTTAAGAGAGGCATATCCCCCTCAAGGGGGGGAAATCTGCCCCCCTCAACCCCATCGTGGTGACCCCCACCAAGCAGAGGTTGTGCTGCTGTGGGGCTCACTTATGGGGAGCACCCAGCACCCATCAGGAGCAGCGGTTGGCACTTTGCTGTGCTGTGGAGCTGATGGAAATCCGCAGCTGGGGTTTCTTTGCCACTCTCACACCCTCCCAACGCAGCCCCTGGTGCACTACAGCTGCTGGCACTGCTTGGGCAAGTTGGGATGCACGGAGCAACCAAAGAAGCAGCAGCATAAGGAACAACACAAACGGCCACGGGAGGGGATTGCTGTGCTCCCCATAGAAGCCATGAACACCCCAGGGGCTGCACAACCAACTGCACACCCCCTCCCCATCCCCAAGAGCCATCAGCGGGGGCCGATCCGGAACAAAAGCAGAGTTGGAGCCCAGCGTGCTGCACAGCACCGGCTGCATTCAAAGGGCGCCTTTGAGCGAGAAATCACCATTTCCTCTGCCTCCTCGGCCCCCTCTTGCATTTCCCCCTTTTCAGTTTTAATTGCTGCCTGAGTCATGTGAACAGCATGAAACCATTGAAGGCACCTGCCCCGGGGGCTGCGGCCCCAGCGCCATGCAGGCGGATGGACAGACAGACCTGATGGACAGACCGTAAGGCTCAGCTACTGCATGAGGTTGCAGGGTGAATCCCACCCAGGAGCCAGCACCGGTTGTGTTGCAACCACCCAGTTCTGTGGGCTGAACCCCCCCCCGATCCAACACCACAGTCTACCCCAGTGTGTTTTTCCCTCTTCAGCCCCATCCATGGAGATGGGGAGTGGGCTGGATGCTGTACCAGCCCCGTGCTGGGGTTACCGAGTTGCTTTCAGTTTGTTTGTATTCTAACCGTTGCACTTTGAAACCCCGTATCTCGGGCAGGCTCTGCTCAGCAGCAGATAAGGATTGAGGTTTTCGTCTTACCAGTGAGTTTGAGGCATCCCAATTTGGAACGCTTCAGAAACCTCCCGTCTCCTCTAAAAGCACCAGCAGCTCGCCACAAGCCAACCTCCCCCCAACTCCGTGGGCTCTTTCAAGCAGGAATAGAAGTACAGGGCTCCAGCACCTGCCTGCACCACTGAGCCTCATGTTATGGCACTGAGCTCCTACCAACTGTGACAGCAGGCAAAGAGAGGCAAAGTGACCCTGAGTGCGTGCAGGGCACAATCAGCTCATCCTCCCAACCCCATCCCTGCTGTTAGCTCTGAGATGTGATACGTGCACACCTCTGTGACTGGGCAGCCCTGCAGGGTGATGGGGTGCACACACCTGGCTTGCTGCTGAATCAGAGCCGTGCGCCTGCCCACGCTGCACAGCCAGCAGCTGGCTTTCACATTCAGCACAGGAAACTCCAAAAGGGGCAGGGACAGGAAACTCCAATGGCGTGGGCTGTGAGAGCACCCCCGGTTCAGGCTCCTGGTATTAATGGGGTGCAAGTCATATCCTAACCCGAAACAGAAAGGTCAGGAGAGGGGTTCTCCCGGGGCATTGCACTGCACGCTGGGGCCCTTTGCTGAGGTTCTTCCAGCTCCGTGCTCCCCAGGGCAGCATTACGCAGCACTTTGTTGTTTGCAGGCACTGAGCTGGCCGTGCTCAGCAATTGACCCAAGAACAGCCCAGCATGGGCACGGCCAGAGCCTGCGGTGTCACTGGGCATGGGGAGGGTCCCCAGGGGTCCAGGACTGTCCTATCCCAGTTGCCCATGTTAGGCTGAGAGCTCCAAGCTCGATGCTGAGAGCTCAGATGTGGTGACATTGCCCGACCGATGCCAGCCCTGATCTCGGCATCCCACTTGGGGTGAGATGAAAGGCAACCAGCACAAACCTCTTCCTGCCCCACAGGGCACAGGGGATCAGCCCCACACTGCAGGCTTTTATAGGAAGGAAGGAAGAGGGAGGGAGGTGAAATGAAGAGTGAGGGCCACACGTTGCTCTCTGTTACTGGGGAGGGATGCGCACAGTGGGTTGGGGTCACTTTGTGCTCTCCTTGAGTTGAGCCCTGCGCTGGATAAAGGACCCAAAGAACCACACGGGTCCCAGGAATGGGGGTTCCCAAATGCATTCCGATTGCCTCCATCCATGCCCTGCCCCAGGCACTGGTTGCTGCGGGTCTCATCATCCTGCAAAGGGGATTTTCCTCTGCAGGAAAAGACACATTCCTGACCCAGCCCGGCACAAGCACAGCAGCAAGCTTATACCCTGCAGGAGCAAAGGGTTTTAGCACTACCCTGGCACCGGCAACAAGCTGAGCCCCCAGCCTGCACCCCCCAGCCACAGCCTGCTCCCCACTGAGGAGCCCCCAGCCGCCCCCAGCCCCGCAGGCTCCTTTGTTCTGCTGCTGCTCGGGCAGCGCCCGGGTCATCAGGAGCTGACCTCTGCCTCGCAGTGGCCGTCCCCAGGGATGGGGAGGTGCCACACATTGGCTTCCCGACCCCGTGTGCTTCCCTTTCACCCCATTACACCACAGCTTCCAGTGGGCCGATTTGCAGGAATCTGCCCCAAATGAGTCAATAAACAGCCCCTGGCAGAGAGGAGAGCAGAGCCCCCCAGGCAACACAGGAGGGAGGGAATGGGTGCAGGGGGCTGCCGGAGCTGCGTCCCAGCAGAGCTTGCTTGCAAGGAGCTCGGCTGCAAAATAAAGAGGAACCCAGAAATAGCACGCCTTCCTCGAGATGCACATCCCCATCATAGCGACACCATCGCTGCACGGCCGCGCTCACAGCAGGCGAGCAAATAAAAGAACCCCCCCTCAGCACCCAGGGATTGTTCCCCAGCAGCAGAATCCCCCTCCATTCAATCCCTGGGCTGCAGCGCTGTGTTTGCAGTCGGGTCATCCCGCACTGCACCTCAATTCTGGCTTAAGGCAGAGTGAGTGCAGCCCCCCTCACCCCACGGAGCTGAGCGCATCCTGCCTTGCTTCTGTGTTTACATTCCTGCTGCTCCTTCCCAGCCCGTCAGCTGGACCGGGGCAAGCTGGGAGGCACGCGTTGGAGGGCGGCCAGGAGGAGCTCCCGGGCGGGCGCTGCAATGCACGCAGCCCCTGGCCTCAATCCAGAGGCTGGGATCCAAGCTGACGTGCCGGGGGAAGCCTCTCCCCGAGAGGGAGCTTTGCTTCCTTGCCTCCACCCACGGGAGGCATCAAGCACCTTCCTACAGCTCTGGGTGCTTCCAGCACAACCCAGTGTCCAAATGGTGCCGGGAAGGATGGAAGCATGGACCTTCCGTACCCAGCTGGGGTGGGAGAGGTGGGACTGAGCCCCACGTTGTGCTGCTGGGTATCGACGGCTGGGAGCTCCCAGGGCTGGGATACGCTCATACGGTGACAAACAGGAAGATCACAGTCGCGGTATCTGAAAGCTCTTTTCACAGATAAAAAGATTACGTCCCCCACTCTCTAATTACAGGAAGTACAAAAGAGAGAAACCACAAGAAGAAAGACGATGCAGCGCCAGGAGGTGAGGATATGTACGCACTCGAGACAGCACAGGAAAAGTTCAGTGTGTTCATCAAACCCACACGGACGTATGGTAGGGTTACCGAGGAGCACCAAAGGCACCAGGGCTGCTGTGAAGCACACAGGGAAGGGGCAGCAGGGGCTGAGTGCTGCCCTCGGTGCGTGCCGTGCTGGGGATGGTGGGCATAGGGATGGCAGCAGTGCAGGGAGCTCAGCCACGTGCTGTGCCCAATGGTACCAAGTGGCCTCTTCTCTACCAAAGCTCACCAGGAGCTGAGCACAGGCACTGTGGGACGCACACAGCTCCTGTCCTGCTGCAGGGCAGCCCCCAGACCCAACAGCACAGCTCGCCCAGGAGGTGAGTGCAGCCCAGGGCGTTCCCCTCCGTGCCACAGCATGCTGCAAAAGCCTGGCTCTATGCTGTTAGGGAGGCTGGGAGTTGTGCAACAGCCTCCAGCCCCGAGCGGCCGTTTTCCACCCACAGCACAGAGGCAGTGGGATGGCACAGAGCTGCCCTTGCTCCAGCAGCAGCCCCCAGCCCCTCTCCCCAAGCTGAGCGAGGGGCAGCGGTCACCACACCCCTCCCAAAACACCGCACTCTCCATCTGGGTCCCATCTGCTGCTGTTTGCTCTCACTCCCCCCCCCTCCCCTCCCCCCAACCCTAAACTCAGATGTACTTAAACACACACATCAAAGGGCCGGGGCAGCCCCCGGGGAGCCCCGCTTTACACGCGTTTCCTTCTATTAGCCCCGAGCTCAGGTTTGTGCAGCCCATGGCCGGGCACGTGGAAGGGAGTCCAGAGCTTGGGGGGGGGGGCTGCAGCCTCTGCTGGCACAGAGCCCACCAAAACAGCCCCAGGATTGTGAAGAAGAGCAAACCTAAGAACTAATTCACATTTGCAAATCCAGAGTGACATTTCCCTCCCCCACACACACACACCATCTCCATTCCCAACAACGAGCCAAAGGACTCAAAAACCCCCATAGGAACCTGGCCGTTTCCTTAGCCGCACCAAAACCCAGCTCTCAACCCAAGGATCCAGCCCTCCAACCCCCACGTCCCCTCAGCTCCTACCTGCTTGAACTGCTCCTCGTAGGTCCAGTCTCCGTGGTCGGGTGCAGGCTGTGGGAGCTGTGAGTGGCCCTGGGGGCCCAGTCCAGCTGGGAGCCTCTCCTGTGCACCCTGCAGCCGCTGTGCTTCACCCCTGCAGTGCTGCGGTGCCGGAGGCTTTCGGAGCAGCAGGGACCCCGTGCCCGTCCGCGCTGCCTCTGCTGAGCCCAGCCCCTCCTCGCCCATGTCTTCCTCCTCCTCGTAGTCTTCCTCTTCTTCTTCCTCCTCCTCCTCCTCTTCTTCTTCTTCCTCCTCCTCTTCCTCCTCGCCCAGGTCCTCTTCAAATTCTTCTTCATCCCATTTGCCCTTCCTAGAGAAGGGAAAAAGAGGGGGAGATGTGTGATTAGCACCCTTAAGCTGCACAGCGCTCCTGCAACGTCAGACCCACGGGCAGGAGATGGGAAGACATTTCCACGAGCATTCCCTACTTCCAAAAGCCTTTCCCAGACCCTCAGCAGCATCTGGATGAGGTTCTCTGGGCTTCCAGCCATCCCTGTGGGCTGCCCCTCATCTTGGGAGCCTGTGATCTGCCCAGGGATCTGCAGCCGGGCAGAGGCACCACCGATGGCTTTGCATCATTCAGAGCCAGGCTGGCATCCCATATCACAGCCCCACGTGGCTCACAGCGAGAGCTAGTGCCCAACCAGTGCCAGGAACCAGCACCAGGATGCAGATGGCTCCACATGGGTCTGGGAAGGGTGAAAACAGCTGATTCCAGTGTCTGCTCACAGAGCAGCAGCTCTGGCCGAGCCCAGGCACCATGTATGACCTCCAGGGGAAGGCCCAGTGCTGCAGGCTCTGGCCCCACTCCTCCTCCCTGAGCCCCCATGTGCTGCCATGTACTTACAGCTCCTCCTCCTCCTCGGAGCCCATCTCCTGCTGGTAGCCGCCACCATCCTCTTCCTCTTCCTCCTCCTCACCGCGCTCCTCCTCCTCCTGGCTCTCCTCCGACAGCCCTGGGCTGGATGAGTGGCTGAGGCCGGCGGCTGCGGCCCTCATGGCAGCCAGGGCGGCCATCTGTGCCCTCTGGATGTGTGCGCTCTCAGGCTCCGTGCCTTCCTCCAAAGGGGCTGGGGCCAAATCAGAGCCTCGTCCCCGGGCAGGGGTCTGTCCTGTGGCCGGCGAGGGCTGCGCCGGGGGGGGTGTGGAGCGTTGCTGCTGCTGCTGCTCCTGCTGCCGTGCTTCCAGAGCCTGCTGCAGCCGGGCACGCTGCTGTCGCTGCAGGTTCTCCATCACTGCCTGCAGCTTCATGGCTCTGCCGGCGGGCGGCAGGGCCCCGCTGGGGTGAGGGGGGATGCCCTGGGGGCGCGGGGGGCAGCGCCCGGCAGGGTGTCGCGCTCCAGCAGGGCGGGAGGCCAAGGCGAGGGTGATGGGGCAGGCAGCCCTGTAAGGGGGCTGCCGGGCCCCCAGGAGGGCGGCAGAGGCACTGGGGGGCTCCGCGAGGCCGTGGGGGGCACGAGGTGGGTCAAGAGGGGACGATGCAGCCCCCCGGCCCACCCCAGGCTTTGTTTTGCCACAGGGCTCCTGTTGGGGATGTGGGCTGGGGGACTCTCAGCCACTGTCAGCAGGTTGGAGGGGTTAGCAGGCGGCCGCCAGGCGCATGGCTCCGTCCTCACTGCCAGGCACTTCCAGGGGCTGCCTTCAGCCCAGGGGCTGCCTTCAGCCCTTGGCCCCCCCCCGTTTGGCTGCAGTGTCCTCAGTCCTCAGGCAGCTGAGCCTTGGCCAGGCGTGGGCGCAAACCTGCACAGGGTGAAGTGAAAGAAGAGGGTTAGGAGACAGGCGAGCAGGAAGGAGTTAAAGACAGCCCGTGAGCCTCATTAATCTCGAGCTAATGAGATAGGGAGGCTGGGCCCTGCTGCTGCAGGGGGAAGGGGCCTGCATCCCGATAGCCCAGCCGGGCCTCCAGGCAGCTCGGATAGCAGCAGCACAGATAACAGACCCTGCTGGGGCCACACAGGGATCATCACCGCCTGCCTCTTGCTGCTGGGACCAAGCAGGACACTCAGGGACACACACAGGGAGCAGAACCCCCATCCTCAGGGCAGACACTGCTCCCCACAGTCGCAGATGCCACATGTGAGCAGCACCCATAGCCGGCACCCCAAATATGGTCCCAAAACACAGAGTCCTGTAGGGGTCCCATGCATGTTGTGCTGCAGAGCAGGGCAGCCCTTCCCCAGGAAAGCCACCCACAAGGTCACTCGTCCCACAGCTAATCCCCGTCCAGAAACACGCAGGTGTCTGACCTGCCACCATCCGACAGCAAAGGGGGAAGGGGGGGAGGGGGGTCAGCTCAGCCAGCAGCACACCGGGAGCCCCCTCCCCTCATCTAACTGCATTGCTGCGGGTTCATTCGGGAAAGGGGAAATCGCCTCGAGCCCACGAGGGTTGGCAACCAGATCTCATCCACTTCCCTGCTATGGCTCATAGTGGGGAACGCCTACACAGCCCGGAGGGTGGAGGGGTAACCAGCTGCCATAGGGGTAACCAGCTGCCCCCCACTATTCCTACTGGAGACATTTGGGGCCAATTTATGCTGCAGCCACAGAGATGGAGGGTTGTGGGGTAACCATGTGAGCTCCCACAGCCCACAGACCCCCGTGTTGGGAGTCCTGCTGACCCCCAGCCCCTTTGTCTGGCCCCGTTCCGTGCCTGCAGCCCCGCGGGGGGAGTGAGGACGGAGTCGGAACCGAACGCTCGCAGGTCGCGCACAGAGATGAGGACGGATCCCGGCCGTGGGGGTGGGCAGGGCGAGCCCACGGGGACACGGCGGAGGGTGAAGGGGGGGGGAAGAGGGGGCGGGCACGGCCGAAGGGGGGGGGGGGGGGGTCGCGGTCCGGGGCACGTGGCAGCAGCCGGGAAGGAGGCACGGCGAGGGGGGGAACGGGGAGCATAGAAAGGGGTCGGGGCCGCTCTGTGAGCTCTGCCCGGCCGCAGCAGATCACGGTGCGTGGATCAGCGCGGTGCCCACCGGCCCCAACGGCACCAACGGGGTCCGGTAACCGACCGTGGGAGGGGGGCAGCCGGCGGCTGGAGGGGGAAGCCCCAGGGCTGAGCTGCATTGCGGCCGTTACCGGACACGGAAAGCCGGGGTTGGGGAGGAGGGAGGGGGGGTAAAGGGAGGACCCCGCGGTCCGCCGGTAACGAGCCGCGGGAGAAGCGCGTCCGAGTTGGCGATAGCGGGGCAGCGCAGCGCGTCCCACCGCGAGGAGACGAACCCTAATCGGCGCTCGGCGGCCCCGGTGCGCTCCTTCTTACCCGGTGGAGGCCGCACGCCGCGAAGCCACATAGCAGCCACGGCCGGCCGGGTCGGGCTGCAGCGGGGCCGGCCGGGGCTGCGCTCGGTGCCCGCACGGCGGCTGCTCTCCGGGCAGGGGGGCCCGGCGCTGCCCCGCCCCTTTCTGCTATTGGTCCGCAGCTCCCGCCACGCCTCGTTCGGCCCCGCCTCGCGTTCTTATTGGTTGTCTCCTGTCTCTTCGCCCCGCCCCGCTTTTTGATTGGAGCACAGCGGGCGCCGCATGCAAATATCGCGGCGCGGAGGCGCGCGGCCGGTTGGGGGCGTTGTTAGAGCGCCGCCTTGCGGATGGGGCGGGGAGAGCGCTTCGGTTCCGCCCCCGTGAGTGACGTCACTTCCGATCGGACCGAGCAGGGCCCGGTTCCGCGGTCCCTTTAAGGCCGGAGCGGCGGTACCGAGCCATGGTGGTGCTGCCGGGCGGTGCGGCGGGGCGAGGCTCCACCGAGCCCTTCCCGTGAGTGTGGCGGGGCTGCGGGGCGCTCCGGGTGGTGCTGCTGCTATGGCTGGGGGCGGCTGGACCGGGCTGTCAGCGGCCGCTCCCCTCCGCCGGTACCGGGCCTGAACCCGGAAGGCCGCTATGAGGGCCTGGGTCTGGTTGGGCTGCGGCCTGTCCTAGCGCTGTGCTAAAGGCGACCCAGCACAGGCCTGAAGGGAAACTGCTGCTGCTGCAGGGGGTTAGATAGCGAGCTAATAGGCAGCGAAACCTCCCGTGCTCTGCTGGGCTTCGGTCGGCAATGAAAGCAAAACCAGTTGCTGTAGGTGCTTCGTGCTGATCTCGGTTGAACCTTCGTGTTAAATCCACCCATTTACGATCGTTCTTATGACTCTCGGTGTCTCACCAACACCCTGACTGCGTAACCGTGACTAATAAAAGCCTCGGTGGAGCTCAGGGTTGTTGCCTTATTGCAGCCGTGGTGCTGGAGGCTGGTTAGTTTGCATTGCTTTGCCGTCTCTATGGGCCCCGGGGGTCTCAGGAGCTCAGCCCTTCTGTCACATCCCTGTAGGAGGATTGAGGACTGCCTGCCGCCGCTGGAAAGCTCCCCGTCCAAACGCTTCTCTCCCTCCAAGAGGAAGCAGTACTACATCAACAAGGCCATCCGCAACTCCGACCTCATCCCTAAAGCCAAGGGCCGCAAGAGCCTGCAGAGGCTGGAGAACAGTAAGGCCTGGGTGGCTGCAGGCTACCCCCCAGCTCCTTACACTGCCTGCAGTGCCTTCTGTGAGGACCCTGCCCCCAGACTCAAGGGCTCTGCTGTTGCTTTCCTCCCCAGCTCGCTACTTGATGACGCTCCTGGAGCGAGATGAATGTGGCAGCAATGAGGCAGAGCCTTCGCACTCTGCCACCCCGAGCATCTTCACTGAGGCTTGCAACAACGAGACCTACGTGGAGGTAGGATGTGGCTGCCTGTCTTGCTGCCCCTCAGTGTGTGGAGTGCTTGTAGTGTGCTGCCCCAGACAGAGGGGCTGCTTGCATTCCACTGGGAGTCCATACGTGTGTTTAGCCTGGCATTGGGTGCTTTGCTTTGGCTGGTTTGGGGTCAGCTGCTGTTCCTGTTGTACTTGAATTGCTGCTGGGAGCTCCTTTGGGCAAGCTGCAGAGGGTAATCTTGAGTGAGCTGCAGCACTTCCTCCTCACCAGGCCTCTTGCCAAACAGCTCGGTTGCTCCATACAGCCTGGCTGGTGTTGCTGCACCTCCTCCATGACCTCGTCTTCTGAAACTTGGCACCTCCGCTGCGTTAGGTGTTCAGAGTTCTGGCTGCAGGGCTATCCGTGTGGTCTCTGTGCACTCTGGGTGCTCTTCCACTCTTACTCAATCCAGGCTTAGAAAGCCTGATGTCTATCTGGCTGCGTTGCGTGGATGGATGGGAGCTGTCATCACTTGGACTCCCTGCAGAAAGCCACCTTCTTGTTGGCTCTGAGTGCCAAACATCCATCTCCTCGAGGCACAGGCTTGGGCATTCTGGGGAGCTCCATGTGATGTCTGCATTGGGGCTTCATGCTTGTGTTGTCAGATCTGGAATGACTTCATGAACCGGTCAGGAGAAGAGCAAGAGCGTGTCCTGCTTTACCTGGAGGAGGAGGCCAGGAAGAAGCACAAGAGGAAGCTGCCCTTGAAGAGCAAAGAGAAGTGGAAAGGTGCTGGGAGGGGAAGCCGGGTGGGGAGAGCCTCTCCCTTCCCTCCCTTACGTGCACTTTGGGAAGGGTGCTTTTTCCTGAGGTGCTCCCTACATCATCCAGTCATGGCAGGGCTGGGCTACGACAGCGCCTGAAGGGATCAGGGGCATCATAAAACCCCATCATGAACCTGAATGGGAACTTGTGTGGGCCTGTTGTCTGGGGTCAGGCTGAGCACCTCAATGAGGTGATGCCACAGGGCTGCAGACCCTGTCTAAGACCCTTCTTTTCTTCCCTCTGCTGGCTCCAGAGCACCCTGCCTACACCCCCAAGGAGTGCTTCCAGCGCATCAGCCGCCGCCTGCGCTCCACCTTGAAGAGGGGCAGGATCCCCATGGTGAGCTGGGGACGTGGGTGGTGTGGGCAGTGCTTTGGGATGAGTTTTGCTGCTGTTCCTGAGCTGCGAGCAGGTGCTGAGCTCCTGGGAACACACACCTGCTCTCCTGTGACCTCTGGAGCAGAGCTTTGCTGGCAGCAGATGTTCAGCTCCCCACACAGAGAGGTTTTCCTGGGTTAGATGAGGTTTTCTGGGACTTATAGGTTGTTTTTAACCTGGTTGTTTCCCCGTCTCGGTTCAGTAAGTGATGGGGAAACCGAGTATGCTTGTGCACTGGAGCCGCAGCCTGATCTTAGGGGTCTTCAGACTTGTCTACACAGGGATACTTTGGAAGAACTCAATTGCCTTTTGAAAGGGGTCGAACTGCACAATGTACTGAGCAGGCAAACCCGTGCTGCAACACAGTGTCCTTGTGCCCAAGCCCAGGGTGCCTGGCTCCCTGCTCTATTCTCAGCGGTGCTGTTTTCCTGCTGTTTGTTTTCCATGCTCTAATTAGAGCCCTGTCTCTAAAAGCAGCCTCGGCTCCTCCTGCCTCTTGGCTTCTTCTCAATTTGCTCTCAACTGAGACTCTGCTGCTTCTCTCTGGGGTCACAGTGCTCTGAGCTGCACTCCAGCTGAACTTTGGCTGTCAGGAGAGGAGGAGATGGAAGGCTCAAGGCTCTTCTGGCTGTTCCTGCTTCATGTGTGAGGGATGATGCCAGCATTTGGCATGCAAACTGTTGAGCTGGCAGGGCTGGATTCCCTTCTGCTCTGGGCCTCAGTGCCACGTGCCTCCCTGCTGTCCTGCATGTAGCAGAGGATAATGGTTGGGATAGCCAAGTATTTGCTGGCTGAGTCTGCAGTTCTTCAAAGGCAAAGCTGTGGGGTATGGAGCTACCTGGGGCCAGGCAGCTTGGACATGGCCCACTGTCTTCCCTTCATGGGATTTGCCTTCTCCTCACTGATTCTTTTGCTTGTTCCTTGCAGGGGATGCTGGAGTGCCTGGAGGAGGAGCTGCTAACCTTCTTTTCTGTCACTCCACACTCCGTGTACACGGCATTGATGGACAACAGGTATCCCTGTGGTGGGCACACAAGGGAGGGCTGAGCCCAGAGCTCTTTGTGCTCCCACTGATCCTCGGGCTCCCTGGCACAGCTCAGGGAAGGGCAGTGCTGGTGTGAAGCACATCAGCTCTAACCCAGTCCCCTGCCTCCCCCCAGCTTTGAGCGACTCCTGCTCCACGCACTCTGCCAGTACATGGACCTCGTCTCTGCCAGTAAGATCCTCACGTTTGGTTTTGTTTGTTGTTTTTCCTTTTTGTTGCTATCTCCCCTCTCCAGCCCAGCTTCTTCCTCCCTGCTTTCCCCGGCCCCACCTCTCACTGCAGCTTGCAGATAACCATATTCTGCTTCTTCCATGCACCAGGCTACAATCTCTGGGCCAAGACTGTGGCCAGAGCAACTCTACCTCATGATGCCACATGCAGCAGTTCTTACTTTCCCTCTTGTTTCTGGGCTTGGGTGGCCCAAAGCAGCTCACTGTGCTCAGCCCCACTCACTGCCTCCTTCCACAGAGCCTGGTCCTGGGTTTCTATGTAGGTGTTGTTGCCACAGCAGGGGAAGGGAAGCTCTAGGCTCTGTCTTTGCAGAGTTAACTGCTTGTTCAAAACAGCATGAGAGCCTTGATAATAGGAAGCAGAGTGAGTGCCAGTGGAGGGGGCTGGAGGCGGCAGCTCCTCTGCAGGGCATGAAACAGAACCATAGGAACCCAGTGGGCTGCTGAGAGGGGCTGGGCTGTGGGTTGCAGCATGGTGTTAACTCTTCCATCTTGCTCCCAGGTTCGGATATCGAAGGGAAACGCCAAATGAAAGTGAGCAACAAGCACCACGTCTTCCTGCCCCCAGAGCTGCTGCTTTCGGACTACCTGGAGCAGTTCAGCTGACAGCAAGGGGCTGCCCTGCCCCACACTCAGCGCGCTGAAGGCTTTGCTTGCCCACTGATGGCCCCCGTGGGCCCAGCTCCTTGTGACCTGCACATGGGGTTCCGTCCCTTCCCTACTGCGTGGGCTGAGCCTCCCTGTAGGCACTGCAGTGTGTTGTGGGGCTGCAGATGGGTTCTGGCAGGAGCCACGCTTCCTGGCCCTGTCAGTGTCAGTGCAGCCCATGTGCTTTTAATGATGCCAGGCTTGTGGCATGCTGCTGGCCTGGATGCTTCTGGGATCAGCCAGCGGAAGCGCCCAGGGCCTGTGGGATGATGGCTCTGTGTTCTGACACCTCCATGGCAGCCGTAGCCCTCAGGCACTGCTGGAGCTGGCTGATCACAGCCCTGCCTGCATAGAGCAGGGCTGTTTTTAAGTGTAACATAGGTGTCTTTTTATGTGTATATTTGTATGGGGGGGCGGGAGGGGGGAGGGAAGGGAGAAGTGCTTGCCCCAGGTGTGTGCTCTGAGCAGCAGGCTGGGATGTGAGCAAGGGTGGTGCCTCGTGTTCGTGTGTGTGTGTGTGTGTGTGCATCAGGAACGGGCGGCATTCCTGCCGGGACAATAAAAATGTGGTGCTCCAATCATTTGTGGTCTGTGTGTTGGGGTTTGTTGGGGGGGGGGAAATGGAGGGGCCAGGGTGGGTTTGGGGCCTGCGGTGCGGAGTGAAAAGGGGACGAGGCTGTGTAAAAAGCAGTAAAAAATATGGAACGCTTCACGAATTTGCGTGTCATCCTTGCGCAGGGGCCATGCTAATCTTCTCTGTATCGTTCCAATTTTAGTATATGTGCTGCCGAAGCGAGCACGATATGCCCCACCTACACGGCGGTATATAAAGGCTCATATAGAAATCTTTTTTATAATAGGGTGAATTTTATAATTTACCTCACAAAAATTTTCGCCTTATTCACACTTGTTTTATCCATAAATCTGTCATTTTTGATGTTTTTTACCGCAGTTTTAAGACTTTTTTTCTATTCTTCGCACCGCCGGGATTCTGGGTAAGTCTTTATGCAAATCACCACCCGGCCGTAAGGACCTCCGTCTGGGCTGTCTTCAGCAGTGCCGGGCAACCCGCGGGGTCCTGACAGACGGCGCATGCGCGGTACCGCTCCAGTCTCCATCCCCGCTTCGGGCCTTTCCCCATCGCCCCCCGCCGCCCCCGGGAGGGTTGAGGGGTCTCTGCGATGGATTTAGCTTACGTGTGCGAGTGGGAGAAGCGGCCTAAAAGCGACCACTGCCCGTCCATCCCATTAGTGTGCGCCTGGTCCTGCCGCAACCTCATCGCCTTCACCACCGACCTGAGGAACGAGGAGGAGCGCGGTGCGGCCTACACCCCCCCCCCCACCCCCCATAGTGACAGCAGGCCCCATTCCCTGCTGCAGGCCGGTAACGGGGTGGGCTTCGTTTCTTGCTTCCTATAGATCTCACCCATATGGTTCACATCATCGACACGGAGCACCCGTGGGACGTCTATTCAGTCAACTCGGGCCATGTGGAAGCCATCACCTGCCTGGAGTGGGATCAGTCCGGTGAGCATGAGGCCTCATGGTTAACATCACCTCCTTCCAACCCCCTGCTATAGGCAGGGACACCTCCCTCTTAACCAGGTTGCTCATCCAGCCTGACCCTGTGCCAGCGTCTCACCACCCTCATAGTAAAGAATTTCTCCCTCATATCCAGTCTAAATCGACCCTCTTCCCGTTTAAAACCATTTCCTTTCCCTGCCCTTATAAAGAGTTCCTCCCCAGCTTTCCCCTTTCAGGTCCTGAAAGGCCACCCCAGCTTTCCTGTAGCTCCCCTTCAGGTCCTGAAAGGCCACTTTCCACAGTGGTTCTTTGTGATTCAATGTGATTTGGTGTTGTCTCACACCTACAAAGTGATAGGCTCCATCAGAGAGCTGCGTGGGGTGGCTTGATTCCTCACCTGGTGGTGGGCAGCACCCAGGGTTCTTACAGGGCTGTGTCTCTGCAGGCTCCAGGCTGCTCTCAGCGGATGCAGACGGTCACATCAAGTGCTGGAGCATGACTGACCACCTGGCCAACAGCTGGGAGAACACGGTGGGCAGTATGGTGGAGGGAGATCCCGTGGTGGCCCTATCCTGGCTGCACAATGGTGTAAAGCTGGCACTGCACGTGGAGAAGGTTCGTCATGGGATGGCTTGGGTCATTGGTGGGGGAGCTGGGAAACCCCTCTGTGTGTCTCTGCTCTGCCATGGGCTTCTTCTGTAGTGCTGGGCACGTCAGGCAGGGGAATCTTTCAAGTTAGAAAGCTTCCTAGCTCCAGCCTGAGAAATGCAGGTGGGGTGCTTCATTTCTCTTGTTTTAGTCAGCCTGTTTCAATCTCCATGGCTGTAAAATGGAGATAAAAGCACATGCTTGCCTACCAGTGGTACTCCAGTCGTCGAAGTAAGGAGGTTTGTTGCTGTAGGTATACGGAGACCAGCTGCTTGTTTTGAAGCATGTCTTAATTCTGATTCAAAAATGAGAAAGTCTGTCAGGTGCAGATTAACATCCTGCATTCTCAACTGTTAACTCTTCATAGTATCATCATAGTATCATAGTATCGTGCGAGTTGGAAGGGACCTTAGAGAACTCTTGCAGGGTACAGAAACATAATGGGGCTGTGCATTGTGTTGGGCAGCAGCTGGCACTGCTCATAGGGTAGATACTAGGGGAGAAGCACATCTCAGAGCTGGGTGTATGAGCTCGATGCCTGGGCTCCGTTTATCTCTGCTGACCTTGCTGCAGTGACTCAGAGGAGCAGAACTCTGCAGCCCTGGGTGCACTGCAGGCATCAGATGCTGACATCTTTGCATTGTTGATCTTCATTCGCAGTCTGGAGCATCAAACTTCGGGGAGAAGTTTTCCAGGGTCAAATTCTCTCCGTCGCTGACGCTGTTTGGTGGGAAGCCTATGGAGGGCTGGATTGCTGTGACCATCAGTGGGCTGGTGACAGTCTCCCTCCTCAAGCCCAACGGGCAAGTGCTGACATCCACAGAAAGCCTTTGCCGCCTGCGTTGCCGCGTTGCCTTGGCAGACGTCGCCTTCACTGGTGGGGGAAACATCGTGGTGGCCACTTCGGATGGTAGCAGTGCCTCCCCTGTCCAGTTCTACAAAGTCTGTGTGAGCGTGGTGAATGAGAAATGCAAGATAGACACCGAAATCCTACCTTCCCTCTTCATGCGCTGCACCACCGACCCTGCCCGCAAGGACAAATACCCAGCAATCACTCACCTGAAGTTCCTTGCTCGGGATATGTCAGAACAGGTGAGCACCTGCTGTTTAAAACAAGCAGGAATGAAGTGAATAACAAAGGAGACAGTTTATTCTGTGTTTGTTCCTCCTCTTGGCTTCATCTCACAGCTCTAGGAGGGAGCAATCATGTCCTGCAGTGATTCTCTGCTGGTTTTGGAGTGGCTGCTTGTTCAGCTTCATTCAAGCAGGCTGCATTTGAGAGGTCTGGGAGTATCATGGCTGACTGAAAAGGCCCATTCTTCATTAACCTGATTATGTGTTGCTTTTATTTTATGGCTCTGCCATTGGTTACTGTGGGTGTTTTGCTGGGCGATCCGAGGAGGTTCTGAGATATGAAGTCTTTCATCTTTGAGTCTTGACTTCAAAGCAGTCCCTCTCCAGAACACTTGGAGCTCTTGATCCATGTGACTCAATTTAGCAGCTTAACTCTATTTGCCAGGGTGAGGTGACTGTGGAAACCCAAGTGGTTCAATGAAGCTGAAAAACTCTTCTGTTCCCTGTGGTTAGGATGGAGTGCTGTGTTGGAGAACACAGTGTCTGTTTTGGCTTTGGAGTCAGTTCTTTTCCTGCCCTTTTCTTCACGTTTATTCTGTGATGTATGGGGCAGCATTGGCAGGTTACAGATCTGTGTGAGATGAGATCGTTAGTGATGTGAAGAAGCACAGGCTGTGATACCACTGCACAGTTCTGCCTCTCTTTCATTCCAGCTAGAGCCAGGGCCTTCTCCATTGTGTGTTGCTGATACAATCCTTTGCTATTCGTTAGTGGTGTACTGGCTAATTAGGAAAAAGAGCCTCAGAGCAGAGAAGGGAGAGGGGCTGAAAATACTACCAGGTAATGTGGTTCCCTATTGCGAATGCTGTGCCTACAAACAGCATGACTTTCCCTTCTACAGGTGTTGCTTTGTGCTTCCAACCAGAACAACAGCATTGTGGAGTGCTGGTCTCTGCGGAAAGAAGGCTTGCCTGTCAACAACATCTTCCAGCAAATCTCTCCTGTGGGTGAGTTCCAGCACCAAGGACTTAAGGAGTGTGGTGTGAATGAGGGTGGTAAGGCAGGGCCTGCAATCCATTATCACCTATTTATTTGTATTTCGGGTGTTCTCAGCCACACGCTCTGTTCCATCCCATTTCTTTGCATCTTAGGCAACAAATGAGATGGTTTCCAGGAAGTGGTTTACGGTTGTTACTTTCACTCAATAAAAGGCATTTTCTGTTTTGCTGTGCAACCGCTTTTCCTGCTGGGAGCAGAGCAAGCTGAGCCTTGTGAAGGAAGAAATGGTGCATTGTGGCTTCACTGAGCTCCCTTGCCTGCACATCTCTTCTACTTCAGTTCATATATAACAGCATCACACCTGTGCTGTTTGCTCTGCTGAAATGCAAAGGGTTCTTTAACATAAAGAATTGTCGATCGCCTCCAGCAGAGCCTTCCATCAAAACTGATACAGCGAAACGAGTCACTATTTGTGTGGTTACTGAGCTCAGAAGAACGTGGGGAGATACAGGGGAAATACACTGGTCTGCATAGAGAAGCGTGGGCAGAAGTCAGGGAGGGGCTCTGTTTTCTGACCCCTTCAGACAATGATGTCTCACTTTTCTTTCTCAAGTTGGAGACAAGCAACCCATGATCCTGAAATGGCGAATTCTCTCTGCAACCAATGATTTGGATCGTGTCTCAGCTGTGGCTCTGCCCAAGTTGCCCATCTCCCTCACAAATACTGACCTGAAGGTGGCAAATGACACCAAATTCTTCCCTGGACTGGGTAAGGAATCTCTGTTGGGTTTTTTTTTCCTCTTAAATATTAGACTTCTGCTTGAAACTCCTCTTCTTTGTCTTCTAAACTGTACCTGAAGGAAGAATTCACAACAGTTTCATTTCCATGGGAGGATTCATACCTCTGCAGTGCTGGGGTGGCCTCGAGGCATGAATGTACCTGCAAGCCCACAGCCTTTGGGTGCTGTGTTGTTGCCACGTGTGCTTTCAGTGTCTGTTTTGCTGGACAAGGTCAGGGTTATACCAGCATTTGCTTAGCTTTGGTTCTTATCTCTCCCCAGGTCTGGCATTGGCTTTTCATGATGGCAGTGTCCACATCGTTCATCGCCTGTCCCTGCAAATGATGGCTGTCTTCCATGGCTCTTCTTCCCAGCGCCCAGTGGATGAGCAGACTATCAAAAGGCAACGAACTACTGGGCCCCTGGTTCACTTCAAAGCCATGCAGCTCTCCTGGACGTCTCTGGCCTTGGCTGGCATTGACAGTCATGGGAAGGTAATGTGTTCTGTTATGTGGGCTGCTTTCCTGGGATATCTCTTCATTTCTCTAAATGGTGATGGATCATTCTGGAAAGCTCTGGGAATGTCATTTCCAGCTGTGTGACCCATGTTAAACAAGGCGTGATTCATCCCTTTACTGTAGGGTTTGTATCTTTGGGCCAGCAATGAGCTCCAGGTCACCCTATGTTGTGCAGTAGCTTTTGTGGAAAGCTTTCAAGTCCGTTCTTGATGGGGATTTTCCTTTGCCTCCTCCATTCAGCTGAGCATGCTTCGTATCTCCCCTTCTATGGGTCATGTGCTGGACATGAACACCTCCCTCCGCCACTTGCTGTTCCTCTTGGAGTACTGCATGGTGACTGGCTATGACTGGTGGGACATCCTGCTCCACGTCCAGCCCAACATGGTCCAAAACCTGGTGGAGAAGCTGCATGAAGAGTACACACGGCAGAGTGCAGCCCTGCAGCAGGTCAGCAAGAGTGGGAACTCCCTGATTCACAGCAGAGGGAGAGATCTCAGCAACATGGAGAGGGCTGCAACAGCCTGTCTGTGCTGTCTTTGATCGCTCTACTTAAGCAATGCTTGAGGTGTGAAGAACCACATTTGACACAGCGTTTGTTGTCACTCATCTCTATCTGTTGGGAAGTTCTGGTGAGCTGTCAGAGCATCCTGGGAGCAATAGGGCTGTTTGTACGTGAATCAAACAGCATTCACTATTCCAGTTGTTCACATGGCAGAGAATAAAGCAGTTTGTGAGCTGATCCTCATTCTACCTTCACACCTGAATGTTCTCTCGTGCCTCTGTCCCTCAGGTCCTCGCCACACGCATTGTTGCCATGAAGGCTTCTCTTTGCAAGCTCTCCTCCAGCACGATAGCCCGTGTTTGTGACTACCATGCCAAGCTGTTCCTGATTGCCATCAGCTGCACCCTGAAGTCTCTGTTGCGCCCACACTTCCTCAACACCCCAGATAAGAGTCCTGGGGACCGACTCACAGAGATCTGCTCCAAGATCACAGATGTAGGTGAGGGTTGCTGGTGATATCAGGCACAGCTCTCTGAAAGTCCTGCATCAGCTCCTTGTAGACTCAATGTGAAACGTCATAAGCTCACAGTTGCTTCCTGGGTTTGAGGAAGGGGGAAGTGATGTCTTTTTGCACCAGAGGGTGGAGTGTGGGTCCATCTCCTGACTGAACCACACGTTTTGTTCCTGTTTCAGACATTGACAAGGTAATGATCAACTTAAAGACAGAGGAGTTTGTCCTGGAGATGAACACGTTGCAATCTCTGCAGCAACTCATCCAGTGGGTGGGGGACTTTGTGCTTTATCTACTGGCCAGCCTGCCTAACCAGGTGAGAGAGGCTGGGCTTCCAAGAACGATCTTCATGAACCTCTTATACCTCTAACCTCCGTGGCATCCTCTACAAGCCTGTCTACTGTCCTGTAAGTGGAACAGCAGCTCCAACAGGCTGAGTTTAAGCCTCAACCCCCAAATGTTTCTCCCCTTTGCAGGGCTCTCCTGTGAGGCCAGGCCACAGCTTCCTGCGAGATGGAGCATCCCTGGGCATGTTCAGGGAGCTGATGGTGGTGATCCGTATTTGGGGGCTGCTGAAGCCAAGCTGCCTCCCTGTCTACACAGCAACCTCTGACACTCAGGACAGCATGTCCCTCCTCTTCAGGCTTCTGACTAAACTCTGGCTGTGCTGTGAGTGTTTGCCAGTTCCCTCAAACAAAAGGATCTTCCTTAATTTGGATTGTGCACGGTAGAAATAATTACAGGGGGTAACTCTGTAGTGTTTAGAAAGGGCAAGTGCAGCTGCCAGCTTTATTGTTCCCTGTGCTGCGTTGGCGGATGGAGGGGGGGGGAACTGCATCCACTTCTCTCCATCTGTAAATGAGATGTGTAAAGATCACGCTGGTTTTTCTCTCTTTCTGCTTCATTTTTCCATGCAGGTCGTGAAGAAAATCACATAACAGAACCAGATGATACCCTGATAGATGAATGTTGCCTCCTGCCCAGCCAGTTGCTCATTCCCAATATTGATTGGTTGCCTATCAACGATGGCATTATCAGCAAGCTGCAGAACAAACAGCTCGTCAGGCTGCAGTTTGGAAAAGCTCCTGGGCTCATTGGTCACACTGTCTCTTCCCAGTTTGATGCCTTTGTGAGGTACAAAGATCTGAAACAAATAGATGGTTTGGTTGGGATCTCTCCAGCTCTGAGAGGTCGTTGGATCTGGGATGCTTGTGCCACAAGAGGGTTTATTCTCTGTGCTTGAGTTCCCAGTCATCACTGAGTTATAAAGAACTGAAATGAGATGGCAGGAGGGGAGGGGGAAAGGTGCCCGTTTGTGTTTAGATTGATGTCAGCATGCCTTTGAATCCGGTGGCACTTTACAGAGCATGCAGTCAAAACCTGGGCCCCACTGGCCATTGAAATGCAGCTCACTGTCCTGGCAACAGCTTGTAGAAAGTGATACCCTAGTAACGATCCCGTTCTTCTTCCTGCATAGGGCACCTGGTCAGCCCAAAATTGATCATCTGAGAAGGCTTCATTTAGGAGCATACCCGACAGAAGAATGCAAGTCATGTACCAGGTAAGTGATGAGGGTGAAATCCCTTCTATGCAGAGAAGGTCTTGGCAGAAACTCAAACTGCCTTTTGTCATTCAAAAGCTCCCTTGGTCTCTGTTTACCATCCCGGCTGGCATCCCAGTAACTTGTGGTGTGATTTACGCCTGCAGGAGGAAATTCTGCTTCTAAATTAAGGGCTGTTCATTTATGGAGCTGCCGCTTTGCATTTAAAGAAAGCACTTGTGGGTAGGTTTCAGATATCCCTGATGTGGAAGACGAAGATCCTTAAGAGAGCTGACTCAGGATAGCTGCTACTATCATTGCAGCGTGGCTGTTCAATTTAAGCCTTAGCACTGTGCCTTGCAGAGTACCCACAGCTCAATGTATGGGGGTAATCAGCTCACACAGGCAAACAGAGCCCACAGAACAGAGCCTGTAGGGTCTTTATTGGTGACGAGAGCCTGGAGGCTGTTGCTGGGGAGGAGGCAATGAGTGCAAATGATGACAGCACCCACAGTGCTGGTTTGGGGATGATCATTCAGACTTCACTTTGCATCGATCCATCGACTCCCTGCTCAGTGTGTGACCAGAAGTGCCAGCATTGCTGCTTTGTTTCCTGGCCTTCCCATCTTTGTGCCAGGCTGTACCTTCCTTGTTTTCTTCCTTTCCAGGTGCGGCTGCGTTACGATGCTGAAATCTCCAAACAAAGTCACTGCTGTGAAGCAATGGGAGCAACGCTGGGTCAAAAACTGCCTGTGTGGGGGGCTGTGGAGGAGGATGCCCCTCAGCTATTCCTGAAGCACCTCTGTGAGGCATGGAGAAAGCAGTGGGTGCTAAGTGGAAGAGCTGGATGTGCTTTGGGAGCCAGGAGCTGCAGCCCTTGTGAGAACAGTGCCCAATGGTTGGCTGGGAGTGCTGATACCTTTTACTTACATTGGTCTTTCAGCTTCAACCCTAAAAGGAAAGGAAGGAAGGAAAGGAACTTTTGAGGGGTTCCCTTTAGGCTCCACCCTGTAAAGCTTTCCCATTGCCACCAAAGGCGATATCAGCTGGAAGCCAAAGGCCAGGGAAGGGGGAAACCTCCATGTGTCTCTGGGCTGACCAAGCAGAATGGCTGAGCCCTGCAGTCAGCACAGGCTGAGTGGTGATGGGGGGCTCTGAGGGTACACAGAGAATCTCCAAGGAGAGAGGAGCAAACTCTTGGTTCCTTGTGTTTCTCCTTTGCTGTGGGCTGCTTGGGAAGCATGGCGTGGGTCAGTCAGTTTCCTTCTGCATCTCCGTGCTTCGAATGAACTTGGCTCCTCTGATGGGAGCCTTCATCATCACATATATCTGTGTGTGCTGATGGATGGAGGAGAAGAGGCCTGAGGCTGCCTGGAGCAAACCCAGGCAAGGAACTCTGAGCTCTTTTGGAAATAAAAGTTCCCTTAATTTCGTACACAGAATGTTTGGTTTGTTTGCAGAACTTCAGCACTCTGTCATGTGACTTGGAAACCCAGGGCTGCTGATGCATCAGTGCACAAGAAAAGCAGGAAACTGGTGTGAATTGCACCTCTGTTAAGAAAGGAGCTGCAAACACTCGCAGAATCAACTGGTTTTCAACCTCCTATCAGGTTATTGTGGGCAGAAGAGAGAAGAGGCGGGGTGATGGAGGTGGCTGTGGGGTGATGGAGGTGGCTGTGGGGTGATGGAGGTGGCTGTGGGGTGATGGGGGTGGCTGTGGGGTGATGGGGGTGGCTGTGGGGTGATGGGGGTGGCTGTGGGGTGATGGGGGTGGCTGTGGGGTGATGGGGGTGGCTGTGGGGTGATGGAAGTGCCTGTTGGGGTTAAGTCTGAGTGCTTTTAGCAGCTCTGTGTGGGTACTTGGAGCCAATGTGGGGCCTGGCTGAGTTCCTGCTCAGCTGGATCCACCTCTGTGTGTCCTCTGAGACCATTTAAGGGAAGGATGATGCCATGTTGTTAATATTCATATCCCTCTGGGAGCGAGTTTTCATTTATTAGTGAAGAATTGAGCTGAGGGTGAAGAGCTCAGCCCTCAGCTCTGAGGTTTTGCTGCAGAGCTGGGCTGTGCCTTGCTGTTCTTCTTGTAATTAAGGCCAGTCGGGTGGCTCATTAGGAAACTCCAACTCCTTGTCAAGGGGGTTTTTCCCTGTAAGTAAAGCTTATCAGCATGGGACCTTGCTCATCTCCTTCCTTTGGAGGAGCACTTTGGGGTTATTTGATGTCTATGGCACACAGAGCTGCGTTCCTGCAGCCTGCCCATGCCATGTGCATGTGGGCAGTCCCTGCTCCAGTGAGCAGCATCCAACCCTGCCGTGCTGTGGGGTGCAGCATTGCTCCTTCAGGGTGCTCAGAGCAGTGCTGGGAAGGGAATGTGGGGTCCAACACCCAGGGATGGGGTCAGGGAGGGTGGGGACATGGGGCTGTCCTGGTTGTGCCACCTGCAGAGCTCAGCATCCCCCCCTTCCTTATCACTGCCCCCCACCCCACTCAGTGCAGTCCTACCTGCAGCAATTGGCGTTGCTTTATTGTGGTGGTTGCAATACAGATGTGTCCAGCAAAGCCTCCAGCAGTGCCTCCCCCTCCCTGAGCATCATTCAGCCCCCCTGGATCCCAGCATTCAGGATCCCCATCCCCTCTATGCCCAGCAGTGTGAGCTCAACGTGTGGCCACGTCCTCATCCACGTCCCCATCCCTGGAGGCCATGATGCTGTCGATCCATTCAGCATAGGGTGCAATGCGGGTGTAGATGGCCGGCTTCTTGTAGTTGCCACACACACGAGATCCAGCCGTCACCACCCCCTCAGCCACACCATTGCAGACCAAAGGACCCCCGGAGTCACCCTGTGGGGGGACAAAACTCATTGCTATGTGATAAAACTCATTGCTATGGGACAGAACTCATTGCTATGGGACAGAACTCATTGCTATGGGACAGAACTCATTGCTATGTGATAAAACTCATTGCTATGGGACAAAACTCATTGCTATGGGACAAAACTCATTGCTATGGGACAGAACTCATTGCTATGGGACAAAACTCATTGCTATGGGACAAAACTCATTGCTATGGGACAGAACTCATTGCTATGGGACAGAACTCATTGCTATGGGACAGAACTCATTGCTATGGGACAAAACTCATTGCTATGGGACAAAACTCATTGCTATGGGACAGAACTCATTGCTATGGGACAAAACTCATTGCTATGTGATAAAACTCATTGCCACGTGGCTCAGGCTGCAGCTTTGGCTCAGAGTCGCTGCCATCCCCCCCCACCAGCCTCTTCTCACCCAGGTTTGGGGAGCAGGGATCCCAACAGGGATGCAGCCCCATCCCACCCCACACCCCCATCCTTCCCCAGCATCCTCCCACTCCATTCCCAAGCCCCGCATGGGGTCTCCCTTTCCCCCTCCCCCTTCCCAAGGCTCCGACCTTGCACGTGTCCTTCTTGTGGGAGTCGGTGCACATCATCTTCTCGGTGATGGTGCGGTCGTGTCGTGTGCGATGGTTGCAGAGCTCTCTGCTTATCACCGGCCTTTGAACCTCTTGCAACCGATCCGGTTTCTTCCCGCTGTGAGTCACCGTCCCCCATCCCGCTGTATCGCAAAGCGTGTCGGCCGCCACCTCCCGGTCCTCGCGTTGAAATGGCAGCACCTGCACGTGCTCGTTCAGCTCCGCTTTCTCTTCCAGCTGCCACCAGCAGAGAAAGGCGATGATGGGGTCAGAAGGATGCGGCACAGAGATGAGCCCCCTCCTGCAGCCCCCAGGGGATGGATGGAGTCGTTCCGATCCGGCTTAGAACGGGATGCTCCGTGCGATGCAAAGGGACCGAGAGGAGACGGCAGGTGGATGCGGTTTGGGTGGTGGGGAGGGGGGGGATGTGGGAGGAGCCCACCTGGAGCAGCAGGAGATCGTCCTTGTTGTTATGGATGTTGCTGCCGGGATGGGAGATTTGTGCCTTCACGTTGTAAAGCCGCTTGTGGGGCTCCGGAGCTGTCAGTGAATGAGCACCGAGCAGCACCTGGAAGTGTTCATCTCCCCTGTGGGGGTTCAGCCCAATGAGCTGGGGGGGCTGCAGGGCTTGAAGCCCCCCCCCCCCCCATCCCCCTCTACTCACATCTGCTCGGTGCAGTGCGCTGCGCTCAGCACCCACTGCGGGGCGATGAGGAATCCCCCACAGACGTGCTTCCCATCCAGCTGCAGTGAGGCCATATAGGGCCGCAGGTGGGGTTGAGCCTCCCAACCCCTCAGGATCCGCCCCCGGGGCTGTGCTGGTGGTGCGGGATGGGGAAAGGCAGCGTTAGTTTGGGGGGGGGGGACACCGGAATGAGAGACCCCTTGAGACCCCTCCCCACACCCTTATGGACAGCAGTGGGGTTTCCTGACCCCACACGAGGTCTCCCTTCTCTAAGTGCCTCAGTTTCCCTCGCAGCCACCCCCAGTGTGACCCCAAGATGGGTCAGTGCCCACCAACCAAGAGCCCACAGCCCTCCTGGGGGCATCCAGCTCTGTTCCCATCCCAATCCCATGCTCACCATCTACCGCAGCCCCCAGCAGCAGCAGCAGGACGAGGACAGAGCTTGCAGCATTGCACGGCCCCATGGCTGCAGTGAGCTGCTCCAGGGTGGGGATAAGGGTTGGTTTTATATCCAGTTTGGGGCCCACGGGGAGGGCAGGAAGGGGAAAAGGAGGGGATTTCCAAAGCGAGGCGATGCCAAACGTGCTTTAATTTAATTCTCCGTTATAAAACAGGTCAAATATTCCCGGACAAACAAGTTTAGGAGGAAACAGCTGTTCCCAGCTGCCAGGTCTGGCAACAGCAGGAGGGGATTTCTGCAGCACTGAGGGGTTGGAGGGATAATGGGGTCGGGGTTCACCAAGCAGAGCAACACTGGGGTGGAGGTCCCGGGGAGGCCAACCCAACCCTATAGCACAGCCCTCACCCCATACAAGCCCATTCTCTGCTGCTCTGCGATGTTAAATGGAGCATTGAGAAGGGAACCTCTTGCTGGAACAGCGTTTGGTTTTCTGGCTTGTTATCAGTATTAAATCCCTTTGGGGTTTATTTCAGGCTACCTTGTAGTTGTCCTGAGCTGTGCCAAAGCCATCGCTCCGGAGTGTGAACCCGGCTATGTCTGTCCCCATCCACGTGGGGAGGGGTCGGTGCTATGGGAGCAGAACCTGACACCGGGATTTCTGCACTCAGGGTCCGGGCAGAGCGGCTTATCTGGAATGATTCGGGATTTAACGTTAAATACGCCAAGAGATTTTTACCCACTTAGGGTCAAAAATGGAACGGAGGCAGAGAACGTGGGGGCACCGAGCTGCTCTCAGATGCCTCGGCCGTGAACGGGGGGAGATATTGAATGCGGGAGCCGGGCTGAGCCTCGGGGCGGTGCGGGGGAGCGGCTCCGGGTCTGACCCCACTTGAGGGGAGCAATGGGGCTGGGGGGGGGGGGGGGAGGGGGGGGGGGGGTCCCTGGGCAGAGCGCTGGGGGCTGCGTGGGGGGGCAGGAGGCCGATGCCCTTGGGGGGGGGTTTGGGGTGGGATGGGGTCCCAGAGTGGGGTGGGAAATGGGGTCTCGCCGCAGCTCCGGACCCTTTGCAAAGCCCGGGGGACAGAGCCGCCTTACGGGGGTGCGGAGCAGCGCGGGGGGGGGGTTGGATGCGGCGCACGGTGGGGGACATAAAGCAGCACGGGGGCACCGCCTCCACTCGGTGCCGCCCCCCCCCCCTCCCCACCGATCCCTTTGTCTCACACCCGTCCCCCGCCCGCTCCCTTTACCCCCCCCCCTCCCCTTCCCCGCGTCCCCGCAGCGGTTCAGCGCCCCGAGAGCGGCCGGGAGCGGCGGGGCGGGGCGGGGGGCGGTGGGGAGGGGGCGGAGGAGGAGGAGGCGGCGGCGGCGGCGGAGGATACAGCCGCGTTCCGCCGAACAGCCCCGCGCTGCGGGAGCCCCGCGGACATCCCCGGCCCCGCCCGTGTCCCCCCCCCCAGCCCGGATTCCCCCCCCCAGGGGCGGCTGCAGCCGAGGTGAGTGGGGGGCGGTTGCGGCCGCGGGGACACAAAGGGCCGCGCCCCCTCCTCTCCAGCTCCGCGCCCCCCCCCCCCCCCTTCCCTTCCCAGCCCCCGCCCGGGGCTGCGGCACGGCGCTACGATCGACCCCGGCTGCAGCGGGGCTGCCTCCCTACCGCTCTCCCCCCGCCCGGTGCTGCACCCCGTAGTGTCCCTCCGTGTTGCCATCCCCCGGTACAGCCCCCAACCCCGGTACTGCCCCCCCTATATTGCCCCCCGCCCCCCCCCCCCTCCATCCCTCATTGCACTCAGCACTTGTTGGAAGTTTCTGGGAACTGAAGCTGGGGGGGCTCCCCGGGCCCCCACCCCCCGTTGTGCCCTGCGGGTGTCACGACCCCTCCCCACATCCCCTGTGACCCCAAGTCCCCCCCCGACCTGTTGCCACAGCCAACCCCCATACAGGACCCCTCCAGGACCATGATCTCCCCGAAGGACAAGGCCAAGGCTCCCAAGGACAGCATGACGCTCCTGCCCTGCTTCTACTTCGTGGAGGTACGTGTGGGGAGGGTGGGGGGCTGGGGGGGGGCATGTCCTCCTCACCCTGCGATGCCACCGTGCACCAAGATCCTGCTGTGCATGGGGCTCTGCCACCACCCGTGTCCCCATGTGTGCATCAAATGGGACCTGGGGGGATTGAAGGGGGGGTTACGGTGGGCAATGAGCCTTCCCACCCCTCCAACCCCCCCCCCCCCCAGCTGCCCATCGTGGCCTCCTCCATCGTGACGCTGTACTTCTTGGAGCTCACCGACCTCTTCAAGCCAGCCAAGGTGGGCTTCCAGTGCCACGACCGCGCTCTCTCCATGCCCTACGTGGAGAGCAGTGAGGAGCTCATCCCATTGCTCATGTTGCTCAGCCTCGCCTTCGCCGCCCCCGCTGCTTCGGTGCGTCCCACACCGCTATGGGGCCGGGTCCTGCTGCCTTTGGGGTTGCACTGAGGGTGGTTTTTTCCCCCCCAATGCAGATCATGCTCGGGGAGGGCCTGGTGTACTGCCTGCAGTCCCGGCTGAAGGGTCGCAGCGGCACCGAGGGGAGCATCAACGCCGGAGGCTGCAACTTCAACTCCTTCCTGCGCCGCACCGTAAGGTTTGTGGGTACGTCGTGCCACCGCCTCACCCAGGGCTTTGGGATTGGGGTGGGCTCACCCACCTTGAAGCTGGAATCCAACCCATTTGTGCTCCCTGTAGGTGTCCACGTCTTCGGGCTCTGCGCCACCGCGTTGGTCACCGATGTCATCCAGTTGGCCACCGGATACCACGCACCCTTCTTCCTCACTGTCTGCAAACCCAACTACACGCTGCTGGGCACACCCTGCGACGCCAACCCTTACATCACACAGGATATCTGTGCCGGCACCGACAAGCACGCCATCCTGTCTGCCAGGTACGTGCCATAGGGCAGAGCTGTCTCGTGCCCCACCGAGCACTGCAGCTCAAACCCTGTGCTCTCCTACAGGAAGACTTTCCCATCCCAACACGCCACGCTGTCTGCCTTCGCCGCTGTCTATGTGTCGGTGAGTGCGGAACGCCACGTGGCCGCACGGCGGTGGCTGAGCCCGTATTGTCTGACCTTGTCCTCCCAACCCCCTCCAGATGTACTTCAACTCCACCATCTCGGACAGCACCAAACTCCTCAAGCCCATCCTGGTCTTCGCCTTCGCCATCGCCGCCGGCATCTGCGGGCTGACGCAGATCACTCAGTACCGCAGCCATCCCACCGACGTCTACGTGGGCTTCCTCATCGGCGCCGGCATCGCCGCTTACCTGGTGGGTGCCACGGGGGTCGTGTGCCTTGTGCCACCCCGCAGCCCCACTGAGCTCAATCCCACCCCACAGGCTTACCACGCAGTGGGCAACTTCCGTGCCCCCACCGAGAGGGTCCCGGCTCCGGCTCCAGCCAAGGATGCTCTCCGTGTATTGACGCAACGTGGCCACGACGCGGTGTATCAGCAGAACAAATCAGTGAGCACCGATGAACTGACCCCACGGCTGGAGGAGGAGGAGGCGGCCGTGCGCCCAGTGCCACGCGACAAGAACTCGTTGGGCAGCCTGAAACGTGCCAGCGTGGACGTGGATCTGCTGGCACCGCGCAGCCCCATGGCCAAGGAGAACATGGTGACCTTCAGTAATACGCTGCCACGCGTCAGCACGCCGTCCATGGAGGACGCAGCGCGCCGCCACATGACCATCCACGTACCGCTGGACGCCTCGCGCTCCAAGCAACTCATCTCTGAATGGAAGCAGAAGGCGATGGAGGGTCGAGGGGGGGAGGATGGGGAGGAGGAGGTTCCCCCTGCGCTCTACCCCACGGTGCAGGCTCGCCCCGAGCGCACAGCGCTGGGCCCACGGGTGCTCCTTCCTCCCCGTCCCGGTGCCGCACCATTGGTGCACATCCCCGAGGAGAGCGCGGCGGGCGGCGGAGGAGCCGTGAGGGCCAAGTGGGTGATGGTGGCTGAGAAAAGCGCCCCCCGTGCGGCCAACCCCCCCCGGCTGATGCAGGTGATCGCCATGTCCAAAGCGCAGGGCGCTGCCCCCAGCACCCCAAAGCACTCGGAAACCTCCTCGTCCTCCACCAGCTCCGACTCGTCGCAGTATCGCTCGCCGTCGGAACGCGACAGCTCCAGCATCGTCACCATCGACGCTCACGCCCCGCATCACCCCGTGGTGCACCTCAATGCTGGGAACGGGCCCTGGGAGTGGAAGGCGGCCCCGAAAGCTGCTGAGGATGGATACGAGCTGGGAGAGGTGGGGAAGGAATTCCGTGCCTTCCACCCAGCCAAGAGTGCCGGCGTGTCGCCCGGCTCCTCACTGAGCGACGTGGAGCAGGATGAGCCGCGTTACGGGAGCCTGGCTGCCATCCATGGGGCACCTGGGGGTGCTGAGAGGGGGGATGTGAGTGAGGGGCTGCTGGGCGCTGCCAGCCGGGAAGCCACGCTGCGCAGGAAGGCGGCCGAGCGCGACGTGCTCACGGACTGCGATGCTGACGGCTTCTATAGGAAGATGCCAGCAGGGAGAAGGTTTAAGGACTGAGCCCAGCACCCCCATAACCCCAACCCTAAATCCAGGTGTGGGCCCGAGCACTTTGGACTTCATTTTTTTTCTCTCTAAAACAGGTGCTGATGATTCTTTTCTCTCTGGGAGGGGGGTTGTTAATTTATATGGCTGATGGTACGTAGGTCTGTGGGGTGGGGGAGCAGTCGGTGTTAAAGGGCTTTGGTGGGGCTGTGGGGAACGGCAGCACGTGGGTGTGCACATGGGGCTCAGTGCTGCGCTGGGGAGGGGGGGGTGCAGCCCCTATTCGTTCTATTGGGGGGGGGGGGGGGGGGGCTACGTGTCCACAGGCTGAGAGCTGGGCATGTGCAGCTGTATATATTGCACTGGGGAAAGTAGAGAGTGAAGAGGGGGAGTGGGGGTGGGGTAGGAGACCCCGGGAGCTGCAGGCTTTGCATTGGGCTGCAATGAGCTCTGGGGGCTGCTGAGCTGAACCCCGGGCTCTGAGGCTCCGGATGGGGCCGGGGTTGTAGGTGGGGAGGGGGGGGGGGGGGTCGGAGCTGTGAATGCATCCATCGGGCATCAGCCGCTGTGGTTTGAGAAGTGAATAAACGTGTGAACGTGGCCCGGGTTGGAGCTGCGATATGAAGGATCCGGAGGGGGGGGGGGGGGCTGGGATGGGGGGCGTCCCGCGATGGCTTCACCTTGTGCTGAGCACGAGGTCCCCCCTCTGGGCTGCGGAGCCGCCCGGCAGCAAAGTGCCATCGCTGCAGTTTCCATCCCCGTTGCTGTGGTAACGGAGGGGAGATACGTGTGTGCCGAGCTCAGCTCCAGCGTAGCACCAGCGCTGCGGTGGTCCCCGCACTATCCTCATCCCCCCCCACCTTCCTCCTCCTCCGGGGGGTTATACGGGGGGAGAAGCATCATTCGACCCCCCCCATCTCCATATGGTGGTGGCAGAACCCCACGCGACCCCAGCCCGGCGCTGAGCAGCAGCTGCTGCCGTTTGTCGCAGCCCATAAACCGGGGGGGGGGGGTTGGGGGGGTGTAGGACCCCCGGTGCCGTCACACACACACCCGGGGGGGGAGGGGACAGCAGCGATGCCCCCCCCCCAGCTCCAGCCCCGCGGTGATGGGAAGATGGCCCTAAAGCGCCGCTGCCAATTGGATTAGCGGTGGAAATCCCGCAGCCTCCGCCTGGCAAACATATGGATTATCCGCCATCACCCGGCGCGGGGCTGGAAATGAGCGCTGGGATTAACGAGGGGGGGGTCACTCCCAAAGGGATACCCACAAAAGGGGGGTGGTCCTGGAGGTCCCCCCCCCCCCCCCCGCCTTTGTGCACGCGGTGACCCCGCGCTGTCCCCATCCCTCGCGGACCTCGCTGTTCCTATAGCAACCAACAGCCCCCCCCCCATCCCCAAAAGGCTGGGAATGCCGGGGACAAACCTCATTAATTAACCGCCCATCGCTAATTGCTCCCGGCAACGACGGCTCCCATTGAACTCAGGGCCGCCCTCGGGGTTCGATTCCTCGCTCCAGGGATCGAAGGTTCCCCCCCCCCCATAACCCACCCCCCTTTCCCGCACCATTAGGGACACGAATCCTATTCAAACCCTATTCCTCTTTCCAGGGATACCAGCGATCTCAGCTTGTGATGCTGATGCGAACCCAGCCAAAGGGCCAGCAAAGAGCTGGGTGAGCTCCCAGCTGAGCACACGATGCTCTGAGTGATGGGCGATGCTCACAGTGAGGATGCAACACAGCAAAAGGGGCTGGAATGGGGGGAAATAGGGCAGCTCCTATTACAGCCCCATAGGAAGGGGTAGCAAAGTGCATGGGCAGCAAAGCTCCAAGGCTGAGCATTGAGGGGAACAGGAATGTATCTACCTCTGCTCTGCTGGCTCCCTGCACACACACAGGGCTGTGCTGCTCTGGACCTGAATGTGCTCCGTGCAGCAGCACAACAGAATAACAGCCCAAGAACTGACATAACAGACATAGGAATGAATGTGGCTACTGATGCTGGGGGTCTGGTTTGTGGAATCCAAAGCATGAGAGCTCACAGAGCATCAACATCGGACTAAAAAAAGTTGGGTTATTTGATGGATATTAGCTAGAAATATACGGAAAGTTTAGGAACAATGCATTAAAAACAACGACAAAAATGAAACAGAAAGGGAATGGGATAAAGGCAGAGCATCAGTTCAGGCCCTGGGACCCCCCCCCCCTCCAATATACCTGAGTGTTGTTTGAGCACCGCAGGGCTGGAGTCCCAATCCAGCATCCTTCACTGCACATAGAGGTTGCCCAGAGAAGTCAAAAGGCAGCTGGAATTACAACAGAAGGGGGGGGGGAGGGAAATAAGACAAATAAAAACCAGAAGCAAAAATAAAAACAGAGAGAGGGGAATCAGAAGCAAAGAATACAGAAGAAATTTATTGAAAGCACAAAAAAAAAAGAGAAAAAAAAATTATATATATAATATATATATATATAAAGTACAGACTGGCCAATAACTGCTTTTCTACAATCTGCAACAAAAGAAACGGAGCTACAGAAAAGGTACAAAGGTTGTTATAAAATAGTTTTTAATTCTCTTTGTGTGGTTTTTTTTTGCATTACAAACATTCTTTGATAAGAGGCGATTGGAATTTCTTGATGGTGTTGGATACACGCTGACCCCCTCCCCCACCCCTCTCTCTTTCTCTCTCAATACTGAACCTGTATAGAGCTGGTATCAAAATATACAATACATCTGTTCACCATAAAAAAAGAAACACCTGGGTTTTGCTGCTCCCCCCCTTCAATGTCTTACAACAGGTATAAAAAAAGAAACAACTTATAAATATGTACACCCTTTTTTTTTCTTGTTACTCACATTCTTTACATGCAAACACAGGGATCCAAAGGAGAAAAGAAACCAACCCACCGCGTCTGGGTTTCTGGGGTTACCTCAATTCACTCCATTTATAACCTGTGGGGTCGATCGAATCAGAGGCCACCAGAATGGTCTCATTCCAATGAGCCTCTTTTCCCAGCATCTCGGTTTGAGGTGGATTGAATTGCATCTGAAAGCTCCAGCTGTTCTGCTTTGGGTTGGGTGTGGATCTGTGGCTGCAGGGCAGAGCTGCAAGCAGAGCAGAGCTACAACACAGGAATGCAACCCCTTTTGCTTCCCCCCCCTTTTAAGGGAGATGAGCAAACAGATTCCAGTCTGCCAAAGCACACCTGGATTTGCATTGCTGAATGCAAGGAAACAGAGTTCAGAGAGGCAGACTGCTCAATGAACTGGGCTTGCCAGGTAACCCAATGCAGCTCCTATTGACGGCCACAATGCAGATCCCACACCAGCAACCCAAAGCTGAACCCTCACTCAGACCTCACACGCTTCTCCAGCATTAATTCACACCCTCTAAAGAGTTCAGGGAGTTACAAAAAGGAAAGTGTTAAGACTTTTCCAAACCCTCAGTGCTAAGCAAGTCGGAGCTCCCACGGCAAGGCAAGGAAACTGGAACTTGCAACACTAAGACGGTTAGAAAACAAACTTTGGTCCACAATTTGCAGGAAAAAATAACGACAACGAAACAAACAAACCCTGAAAAAAAAACAAAGATCCTTGTTATTTTGCATCCAAACAGGTTGCAGGTTAGAGGGAAACGTAAGGCAACGTTGGATTATATGAAATAGAAGGCAGAACGGCCTGGGAAAGAGCCAGGAAACATTAAAGGTTGCTTTTATCACTGGGAGAAAACGATCTGCTGCGTTCTATTGAGCAGGAATTCCCTTCCTATAACTTACAAATATCTGGGCTTCTAGGTTAAAAAAAGTGGAAAAAACTTGAGCCTGGTCCTTCAATTGATTCCGCCTGGCATCTCAAACACAGCACTTTAAAAGTCTGCACGAATGCATCTCACACCCACGTCATCATCACATCCTCAGTCATGACCTCAGCCTGGTAACTAGAAATCACTGCCCTACAGCTTCAATCATCAAACAAAGAAAGTACAGTATACAAAAAAAAAAGGAGGGTAATATCACCAAGGAGTAAATTTAGATTACGTTTATACCATCTTACCATTCTATTAAACAAAAAAAGGTACTTAAACTATTTCTTTTGCATATAAAAACAAAAAGAGATTAGAATATTTGGTCAACTGGAAATATTGCTAGGCACAGATGACAGCGACTGCATCAAGAAGTATAATACAAGGATTAAAACAAAAAAAGCTCAAATGCTGAAGACACGCTATAAGAATGATGGCAGAGCTACACTGGTCTTGTTAATTTCAAGTCAGGGGCACGAAGGTGACTCGCATGAACACCTTTCTAGATGTGGGATAGCCAATAACTCTTCAAATCCTAGCCGAGTATTTCGAGATATATATATATACAAATTGTGACAAATTCTTAATGATTTGTCTTCACAAACGTCCAGCAGTGGTTGATTTTGTATCTTGATCAATGCTCTTCTTGGGAAGGGCAGAAGCCTGTTGGCTCCCTACTGATAACAGGATGGGATTTGGTCTTGGGAACGCTCCCCCCCCACCCAGACCCTTCTACGCTCGGTCTGAATGTCACACCAGGGGGATTTCAACTCCCACTTGGAGGTTTGCAGATGGAGGTAAACCACGAGCAGATTGGAAAGTGGCACAAAGACACGTGATGCTACACGACCGAGCCAAGTGACGGCAGCGGGATCCGACTGCCTCAAAGCCCAATATTTTCTTTATCCACTCTGCCAGCTTGATTAGTCCTTCCCTACAAGAAGTAGATCTAACGAGCCACAAACTCATTCATTTCCCATCCGACCTCCACAATTCAGATGTTTTCCCAAATAGAAGGAAAAAAAGGTTTAAGGCACAGGATAGCAGATGCACAGTTTAAGTAGGATCAATGCAACTTGGTTTTGTGCTAGTTGGGTTGGGAGCTCCATTACAACCATGCATTATGCAAAATCCTGACTCCAAAGGCGCAATAGTGAACGTACACAGTGGTTTTAGGTCTTTTTCAAGGCATGGATGGGTAAAGAAAAAAGAAAAATAAAAGGCATCAATGTGAAACCTGATCAACTTGTTGGGATCTGCTTTATAGGGAGGGGGAGAAGGGAAAGGAAGGAGGGGACAGGGGGGAGGGATTTCCCAGAGCAGGTTCCAAAGTGTAAACTTCAACTTGTGATGTTTTTATTTTTGAACAGTCAAGATTGTTACCCATCACCGCAAGGTTATTATTAGCAATAGGAATTAAGATTTCATCGTGTTTGTTTGTTTTTTTTTTTTCCTCTTTTTTTTTTCTTAAAAACCGGTAAACTGATTTTTCTCTTTAAAAAAATAAAATCTCTGGTCTTTTAAGGTCACTTCAGCTGCTTTTTTTTTTAAAGTGGCTTTTTTTTCTTTCTTTATATGTCTGGAATGATGGAAGTTGAAAACCCTCGCGTTCGGCCCTTTTAAGGTCGAGGCTGAACTCAAGAGGTTAAGTCAAGTCCATTTTGTCTCATGCCTTTCCCAAGCTTTAAATGGTAGACTTGGAGAAGGACACACGCAGGTGGTGATTCTCACCCAGGTCATGATTGTGGAGGTCAATGAGTGATTGAATGGCTTCTTCCACGGAGCCCATCTGGATCAGAGCCATTTTACGGTCCTTCCTGACAAGACAGAGGTTTAAGTCATATTCAGTACCACTGCAAACAGCATTTGCTTAAGTCAGTATGAGTTTCACCACCCAGCACTCCAAGTCAAGCAGAATATTGACTACCAGGATAACTGCAATCTACTGTCCTTTATACTGTCTTCTAAGATCAACACGCCTACCCCCAAATTCTCACTCAGCTACCTCAGTTTTATCAGCTCATGTTCACCGTGCACTCAATTCAGGGTTGCTCCTGAATTCTTTCTTCCAGATGAGTTGGATTCCTATGGAAAGGACAGTGCTGCTCACTGTTCTCTAAGTCAGGCACTTCTACCCTTCTCAGCCTGATGTAAGGACAGGATTTAAGAAAGGAAAACCAAACACTTACTGGAAGAATTTGAAGCCTTTGACCATCCCACCATTGCTTGAGAACAACATCTTGAGGTCCTCTTCAGCTATTGAAGGCCTGAAATCAATCATTTCAGTCAAATACATTACAATTCCAGTCAAATACATGTCAGACTGCAGCACTAAAACAGTTCCCCTCAGACCCTTTGCTTAGTTTCTCTACTAACAGCACAGCTCCTTGGCTGGAAAGACTATGAGGAGTGACAGGAAGACGAGCAAGCTTCTCCTCTGTCAGCAGTTAAAAGTCACATTTTACCCCCACCCTGAACTTGTGGACATTCCCACATTGAACACCACAGGACGTCCCCATGCTGATACTCACGGAATGTTGGACAGATGAAGAGTGGCAGAAGGAGGGAAGATGTTCTGGAAGTTTTTGGAACCTGGTTTCTTGAAACGGTGTAAAGGAGAATTTCCATAGTCCTTAGTCAGACCTTGGTCCTCCTGCCCCTCACGAGGGAGCTGTACTGTCTGATGTTTGGACAACGTTATACGGATTGGCTTTCCAAGGAGCTTCTGGCCATTCAAATGGCTCATGGCTGCAATGGTGCAACATAGTGCTGACTACAGTGGCATTTCAGTTCTGTTCAGACACTTATCAAAGCTAGAACCTCATTTCAGTTCTTCCCAAGGCAGGATCTCCCAAGAACACAATGACAGGCATCATCATTCTGCCTTAGAGTACTGTTGGTTCCATTATTTCACCCCTAGATTATCTCACAAGTAAACCAGAGCTGCACCAAATCAACACTACAGGTGCAGATGAGCAATTAAGTACACATGGAGATGTTTTTGTTTTAAAGAGCAGAAGCTCTGACCACCCATGCCTCTCATTGCTATCAGCTGATACATTTAAGCTTGCTTACCAAGCTGAGCCTGGTTTCCATCAGCCATCTGAACCAGGGCATTCTCTTTCTTATTAAATAAAATCTTCACCCTCTGCACATCACCATAGACTCCTTCAGAAAGTGAGGAAAACAGAAACAGTCTTAGGGGAGGGGTAGGAAGGAAACCTCATACAACTTAATTTTAGCTAATCAATCCAAGAGCAAAAAATAAAAGAACATTCACAATCAGAACTGATCTCATTCCAACCACGTTTTTAACTTATTCTGCTCTACTTAAGGAACATTCTTATATAGCAGAATAATAATGGAACAATACATTAAAGAAAAGATACTGGGTTTCAGCAATAAAAAAGTTAAGGCAAAATCTAACTGCCAGAAGACTGGACAATTTAGCATGCTATCACAATATAAAACTCTTATATATAACAAAAAAGGCATGCAAAGCAATAAATCATGCATAACTGAATGTAAAATAAAGGCAAAACTAAATTAAATAGCAAACTAAGCAACATAAAACAAAAAAAACCCAAATTAAGCATTCAAAACAACAACAACAAAAAAAGGCAAACTGCAAACTGTACAATTTCTGAAGTATCCAAATAAATAAATCTCAAAATAAATGAAAAACAACAACAAAAAAAAACAAGGTAATAAAAAGTGTGAATGATAACATACCGAAAAGAATAAAGAGGCATTGGGGTGTAACTCTCTTTAGAGAACAGCAGAGCAAGGCAGCGGAGGGACAGGGAAGAGGTAAGGAATCGAAGGGGAGAGCGAGGTTGCACAAATCGTCCACAACGAGGAAGGGCAGAATCCCCGGAAATGGCGAAATTGGTTGATGGATGATGAAGTTTTCAAGATGGTTAATATTGAAGGGCAGGTTGGTTTCCGAAGAGCAGGGTGGTTTGGTTTTTTTTGGTATATATATATATTGTTTTGGTATATTTATATATATTGTTTTGGAAGGGGAATATATATATGTGTTTTGGTTTTGTTTCAAGCAACAACAGGAAGCAGAAGTACCGTGCAGTCAGTTGGCAAAGAAATTCCGGATCAAGGGAAGAAAAAAAAATATTCAGGGATGGGGGGAGAAAAGAAAAAAGTAGCAAAAAACACAGGTCAGTAAATACATAAGGAAATATGTAGTGTTCCATCAGTCAGATTTATAGAATTCTACATACAATAACTCGTTTACAGAAACAGTTAATAGGTTTTACCTAGTGGAACACAATGATAAAAGAAAAGGCATTTTTTTTTCTTTACTTTAGATATACAAAGAGGTTAAGAGACAGTATTGCAACAGAATGACTTTACGAGCTTGAATGCTGGGTTCAATCGCAGTGATGCTCCCTAAAATGTCACTCCAACACTGTTTGGATTGCTGCCATTTCAGAGGGAACGCTTCTAAGATCAAATCAGACAGCTGGAATTGCTCCTTGAAGATTAATGACAAAGGGAAGCAATCTATAATTGAGTATTTAATTGTGAAAAGAGTAAAAAAAAAAGCAACTCAGATGCTAACCAATATCATCTGAATGAGCAGCTGCACCACCACCAAAAAAAGCCTGGTAGGAGTGCTTGCTATAAAAGGAGCTTTACAACCAAGTCTGTTCCATCTGTTGGATGGAAGGGGTTGGAATCATTGTGCAGGAACCACGCATTGCTACTACTGATTCAGAAAGAGAAAGCATCTCTGCTCCCACTGACAACTGCATTCCAAGTGTCAGTGCAAGCTGAAGCCATGAAACAACTTCTGCTTGGAGAAAAGAGGGAGCAATTGCAATTTCCATAGTTCTGATTCAGGAAAAAAAAGCCTCCACATTACTGCAGAGCCAGTCACTCTAGAGAAATACTGTCTCTTAATTAACTGTTTGTGGCACAGGTAAGTTTCTACAACACTGATTATACAGGCAATGGAAAAAAGTTTCAGGTCTGTTAGTTCACAGCTTCAGTACAAGTATCAAAGTCTCTCTAGCCCAAAGATAAGCTGGATGGATAGTGAGGAGCTCAACAAAAAACACAAGGCATGAAATAACCCACTGTGTGAACAGGGCACACACCCCTCAGGTGCCACTCTTGGAGAGCAGCAAACACATGCAAAGTAAATAGGGGTAAAAAAGCACAGTCTTATCATTGCCATCCAGATAACACAAAATCATCCCCCCAAAAACCAAGCTAGGCAGCATTACAATGGTTGAGAACAGCAAGGCCAGCTCTTAAAAGTTAAGTGTCTCAGTTGAGCATGCATGACACTGGGACTGAGATGACAGCTTCTGGAATGGCAGAGGAATTCCTGGCCAGAAAATACAACTCATCCAAACCAGGGCTGCTTGCAGTCCTCAGCATTATTTCATGCCCTGGAGAAAACAGTACTGAGAGGTGAGGGGTAGTCTGAAATACTGATCCAATTGGTGCCTCTCACCAAACGTTCAGTGTTTTTTCTTTGATGACTCATCACATCCAGGCTTCTCATTTGATGCAAAAGAGGTTTTGTGGTTACTCTGCCATCACTGTTAAGTTTCATAGCTTTGCAAAGTAGTATTAAGTTGTGTGTGCAGTCCCACCAGTTAAAAGTGTGCTCAGCAGACTGAGTGCACACTATCACACACAACAGGAAATGCTACACTTTCAATCCAACACGGAGCCAAAAGCTGACCGGGGAAAAATTCAAGATATCAAATTCTTACAATGCAATCTTTGTTAAGGAGTTTTTTTTGCTCAGAATTTCCTGCTTTGTTATCGAGGAAACCCAAGCATTTCAACTCACTAAGTCAAATAGAATTGAAAATGTAAACTGTGAGCTGTTAAGGGGTTTAAGCTAAGGAAAACCTTCCCGAAATCTTGGAAAGGAAAAATGTGCAAGCACATGGCAGAGGAAATAACTGCACAAGTACAAAGTCAAGCTGGCAGGGGTCCAGACACTATACAGAGCAAAGGTCAGAATGAACTCTGTAGTTCTGAATTAATGTATTAAAAAAAAATCTAGAACATGCTAAGGGAAAGAAAGAATGGACGTGACTCCTCTGACCCAATGACAATACTACATGGGAATGGCAGAGAGATTCCAAATGAAGGGAGGGAGGGGACAGGTATTGTAGTCTTTGTGGGACAAGAGCAGGCAGGCAGCATCCTCAGCTTTCAACTAAAGAGCAGCAAGGTTTTAATTTGAAAGATGGGCTTTCTGATTTCCCTTCAGCAACTAGAGTACTGTCTGCTTTGAGATTGAGAGCTGGCAGAGCATATCTGCTTTTCTAGCTTTGCCGTTTCCTTTAGGACACAGTAGGGCTTCACTTTGAATGATTTTTCAGCATAAACTGCATTCAGAAAGTGAAAGTAGAAGTAACAGGAAGGAGAAAAAAAGTAAAATTAGGACTCCACTAACCTCAGGATTCAGATTGCTAACCAGCAGAACAGAGTTCCCTGCCCCAGCGAGGCCGGGAATGGCAATCCGTCCTGCTGCAGCCGCTGCAGCTGCTGCTGGGATAGCCAAAGGAGCTAGTGCTCCATGAACATTTTGAACTGTCAAGCCTGGAAATTAAAGAATATTAACCAGTGAAGAAGTTAACAGCACGTACTCTAGTGTATCTGCTGCACCAGAAGGGAGAACAGCACACCTTCTGTAACATGCAAGTAACCATTCAAAACACAGTGACTATACTCTAACAGCAACAGAAGCCTCCAGTTCTGGTGCTGCAGGAAATGGTATCGTTTCTAATAGCAATTGCTCTTTGCAGTGCCTGGTGCTCAACAGATGCCTCAGCACAATCTTGTTGACTACAATATTTTGCACGTTTCACAAGAAGCAGAATCAGCACAAAGCCTCAGCTCTGGTGGGGCAGGAAAGGTATCACAAACGGTGTAATTGGAAGGGTCTTTCCAACCACTGCATGCCAAAAAATGCTTTGTTCTTTAACCATGCATATAAAAATGATCAGCTATCATGCTACTGTTGGCTAATCTCTTATTGAATGGAGAAACATTAAGGTTTCATTCCTGGATTGCTCACAGAACGCCTGCCACCTCACTGCATTAAAAGTGCTGCCCTTAGGAGGGCTGAAGTGCTAGAAACAACACCTAGTAATGAATTGAATGGGATCACTTGAAGGGGCATGCTTTGTTTCCCCCATGAGGGCAACAACATAGCATTTGGTTTGTGGTTGTTCTCTCATAAGCAAGGGAATCCCACCAAGTTACTGGGAAGTCAACATAACTTAGGGTATGCTATGAAAAAATAACTGTTTATCTGACATTAACAAGTCTATTTAGCACCTAAAGCTCCCATATTTATCTCATATTGGGCTAGGCATGTAAGTAGAAATATTTTGTTAGCAGCAACATGAATTTTAAGCTTCACAGCAACCATAATAATGTAAATTCTGCTCATACTGAATACCAGCTTTACCCGGTTCCTATGGGAAAGCAGAGATTCCTCGCTTCTGCTCACTTTTACAAACATAAAGGTGGGTTTCCCAACCTCAGCAGCCCCATGACAAAAAGCTAAATGCAAAAACCTTAGCTTACCAATCAATCTCCCAGTAGAGTAATATCTAAATACTGTTTTTAGTGTTGCTCCCATTCTGCCACTTCTTTCCATGCGGATATTGCCTAGCCAGAGTAACTACAGCTACATACTTGGTTGAGATTATGTAGTGAAATGTCCTTCTCTATGCCCAAGTGTCAGCATTTAGGACTTAGAGGACTCCACTCCCCCCAGACCACCACTACTTAGCTTTAAAACATCAAGATGCTTCAGTAACAACCAGAGAACCTATATAAAATTCCAACTTACGAAGTACAGTACCTGCAGCCTGAGGAATTGCAAAGGTGGGAGGAAAGCCAGCTCCTGCATATGGAGAGGCAGGGATTATTCCTGGGGCACCTGGGAAAGAGACAGACATTATAAACAGATACTCAACAGCAAGAAAACTGTAGGCTTAACTGCCTTCATCTGTCCTTCTACATATGGCTTGGAAGCTAAACCACAGCCACCAAGTCAAAAATGTCTCTAAAGCAACACTGACAGCAGCATTCCTCAAGACCTGCTGGGCTGACACTGCCAGCAAAAGGCAGCTGTTGACCAGAATACAAGTCACCAGCTCCCATCACTGCTTATATCCATGGTACAGCTTCCAGAAGTATAGGTTACAACACCCCCAAATTACTGCTCAGTCTGTGCTGCAAACAGAACAGCAGATGGCACTCAAAGCACAGACAGCTGCTAAAAATCTTCTAAATCCCCACACAAACAGCTTTCACAGCAGCAACAGGCACCCACAAACATATGCCCGTGCTAGTATTTTGCATTCAGATTCAGAGATCCCAAAATTCCTCATTCACACTATAGCATTTTACATAATTAAACACACTAGGATTATATCCTCTCTTCTCCAGCTAACAGAAGTTGTTACATCTGCTCTGCTCCCACGTGAAGAACTCTCACCAAAAGCAGCTGCCATGGTCTGATCAAGAGGGGGCTGGTTATCCCCAGAAGGTAGGTCTGGTCGTGTGTAATCTCTGCTTTTATCATTATTGTATTTGACATTGAGACTTGTGAGCTTTGAGAAATCTATGCGCAGCGTACAACAGGCATTGTAGATATTTTGCCCATCCAAAGACTGTAAGGAAACAAATCACTTTTTAAACGCCACATGAATTTATATTAAACATCACCAAGAAATCTGAGGAGAGAAAGTGCTGCATCTGAAGACAAGCAGATAACCTGCTCTGTGCAGAATCAGCATCACTTCTACTCATCCCCTCCAATAATTACCCTTGTTACACCACACTGCTCTTGGTGGTGAAGTTCCCTCCCACTCACACATGCAAATCTGCCATTTGGGTGATGCTCCCACAAAACCACGTACACACATTTGTCTTAGAATAACAACAGCAAGCTTACAAGTTAAAACAATGCAGGTGTTTAGCACTGCAAGCTTAATACTCACCAGTTTGGCATGCTGAGCACTCATGGGGTCAGCATATTGTAAAAGAGCCTGAAATTGGTTGTTCTTCGTGAATGTAATTATTTTCAAGACTGTACCAAATTTGGAAAAAATCTGCAAGGTAATATTTGCACACTTTGTCATTTCATCACTAGAAGCGAGCATCATATTCATATTTCACATCATTATTATTCTAAAACAGAAACGACATGAATTGTCCTGTCACCCTCTTAGCTCCCCAGCTTGAAAGTAGGTTATGTCACAAGCACTGTTTATCCTACATCATGGCATCTCCCACAGAAGAAACAGGATTACCTCTCTAATAAAGTCCTTTTTTTTTAAACATCATTCTTACATGGGATGATACATACGGACCATCACAAACTCAAACACTTTCAGAATTTCAGGGATTCTTCCATGCAGTCAAGTTTGCATTTTAAACAAAGATCAGGTTGAACGACCGCAGTGGAAAGCAGGAAGAAGGTTACTACCTAAATGCCACAGGTATATATCACTTAGTACACTGCAGTAGCTTCCCATGGTGGCTAAGCAACACCGTGGGTGGAGAAAGCAGTGTATTAACAGAGCATTAAGACCAGCCTTGAAGCTGTAACGTTTGTCCTTTCTGCCACACCTGATCTCAATCCCACCACAACAGGCCAGCAAAACTCTGCAAATTAAGACTGGCCAGATTGGAAATAAAACTAGGAGACCCTCATACAGGCCTCAGGGTGTCCAGAAAGCAGAAAGCTTACAGCTGTGGTCAGAGCTGCTCCTTCCAGAGCTTGCTTTACAGATACAGACGTGCTGTTACAACTCTTACACCGACTACATGTAACTCCCTATTTGTCACTTTCCCTTCCTCCAGGAGAGTCTTCAAGCTGTGAGGACATTTCTTTTTACCTGATGCAGAACATCTAGAGTGACAGGATAGAAGAGATTCTCCACAATGATCCTCAGCACAGGGCTCTGGCCAGCCATCGCCATTCCCGCATCCACAGCTGCAGCAGGGGCTGGCAGTGCTAGGTTTCCTGACTGAACTGAATTCACTGCTTGCAGAGCTGCTTGGGCACGCTGCAGAACCAAACATCCTGTTAGACTGACACTCCTGCTTGCAAAAATACACATTCAGCTTTCCTTGAGTTTCCCCCATCTATTTACTACAGAACAACAAGCAGCAATTTACTGTTCCTAGTGCTGAGAATGCAGTATTTCACCACATTTTAGATATAGGAAATGCAAGGTCACCTCAATAACAGTAATGCAAACCACACTAAATAAAACGTTAAATACTTATCCTACTGTTATCTATACTCTTGCTCAGCACCCACTACTGCTGCAGTTATTCCACTGCTAAGGAGAAAGGTAAAACTAGGCTCTTTTGGAATGCAACATCACCTACAGAACACTATAGAAGCTGACAATAAACTAACAAGTCTAATGCACAACTGCCATAGGGAGCCAGTAGTGAAAACTGACACGACAGTTCTTTTCTTCATATAACAGATGCATCAAATTGTGGTTTGTTAGATGCACCAAGCAGTGGCACTTCATCTGCACAGCACGAGATGCTGTGATGCCAATGAAAGTCAGGCTGAAAAGTGAGGAGGACAAGCTAGAAAGCCATCCCTGATAAGCAAGTGCACATAACATGAACTTCTTTCCAATGCTCCGGTCTTGAAAGATTGCCAAGAGCAGCTGAGCCAAAAATGGAGCTTTCTACTGCACAGAGCATGTTTTACACAAACTCCAGGCAGTCCAAAGCATTAAGAACCATTGTGTTCAGTGCTGCCTGTTTCAAAGCTAGCACATACCAGCAACACTCTCTCCAGCAGTTACAGGTTTTGTCCCCACCAGAGCTTCATTTCACACTAAATTTTTCATGATCTCACTTATTTTTTTTCCCCCTAATATTAAGGAAGTTTTAGTAGCTCATTTAACAGCTCTGGAGAAAAGATGTTACAGCAGATATTCATTCATAAGCTAGAAGCTTGGGGTAGAAATCAAGTGGCAAATGAAAAAGTCACAAGCAAAGGGAAAAGGGTGCTCAGAAGCACCCATGCTGCAAATCAGCCTATTAGAACCTAGATGGGAGGCATTTCTATTCAGACAAATTCTCAGGAAACACAATGTACTCTTCTTAACGCTTCCACAGATACTAACTGCTTGGTTTGGTGAGTTGTCTGTCTTAAGCTCCTTGTGGTTGGAGAACTGGATGTAGATGGGCTGGCTTCGAAGGACTGGAGTGACTGTGGTGTAGTAGTTTACCATGGTGTTGGCTGCCTCCTCTGTATTCATTTCTATAAAAGCCTACACAGAAAGTCAAATCGATAAATACAGCATGTTAGCAAAGCGTGTTTCACACCTTTGTGGTCTTCTCTATTTTAGAAGAAAAACATAAGGAGTTGTAGCAAGTCATTACATTAAGCACAGAGATCATTCTATGTAGTGCCCAATTGGAGGAACTGAATTTGACACCCCTGCATGTCGGATGTCACTATGTCAGACCACCCCCCTCTGCTGCCATGCACAGCACAGCATCCAAATGTAAAACAACACTGACAGGAAGGTTCAGCCTCCAGTGCTACCCCACCAGCAGCTGCATGCGACATCACTAGCCAATACAATAAACCAAGGAGGCATTACTTTCAGATCAACCCTCCTATATAATCACACTACACATCAGAGGTACATTTTCATCATTAGGATTAAAGACACCGCACTTGAAGCAATGATTAAAGTTGGCTTGCTCTTTAACTCCTTAATTTGTTCAATTACAGTCACAAAGCTCACACACCTTCTGCATTATCCACGGGTGCTTCAGCTTCACCCAGCTCATTTTTTCCCTATCTGGAAAGGTATCCTTAATATGCAAAGTTACAGTGGTGGTTACTCAACAACCAAACTGGTTGCAGTGAAAAAGGCCAAGTCACAAAACTGCTGGCCAAACTATTTATGTAGCCTGTAATCTACAAGAACAAGCATGATGCTAATTATAAATGACTACCAATAATTACAGACTCAGCTACTTGAGCAGCCTGAAAATAGTATTTTCTACAGCTCATGGGACAGCCACGGAAAAGTAAAAACACAGCAAGCAGAAGTTATCAATCCAAATGAATAACAGTTGTTCTGACCACTCAAGAGCTGCTTTACTGATGACAAAACAACCCTCTGCTGTCAGTTGTGGATACAGTACCTGGTTTTTCCCTTTCAACATCAGAAGGTTGGTGACCTTGCCAAAAGGTAAGCCCAGAGAGATGACCTCAGCCTCCGTGACGTCACTGGGGAGCTTACGGACATGGATTACTCTGGATGGGACCCCAGCACTTCTGCTGTCCCCTTTGAATTTTTTGCTGTCGTTTCCATTAGCTGTGAAAAAACCAACCCAACAATCACTGCTTATTAGGGTGAGTTTGATGAGCAAACACACAATCAGTACTTCTGATGTCCATCCTGCACTCCCTATCTACTTATTTCCATCACAGAGAAAATCTATCGTCTAATTTCACCTGAGTCTGAATGCACAGTTTTACTCCTTTTCAGACTACATGAATGTGAGGGACGCAGCTGAATGTCACTGCAATGAAACCTACTCTCCAGTGGCCAGATCCCCAGACACTCGCATTTCTACTGCTTAACTCCAATGCATTATTTGAGACTGCTGCTTTATTTCCTCTTCACTTCAGCATTCTTAGCAGTGAAACAGTCTGAGAGGGGCGTCATCAAATCAAGTACAACCCAACATCTTAGATCTGCTGGATCACATGCATGGCACTATCAGACAGCTGATAGGGTCTGACAGAACAAAAACAGGGGCTCAAAAGAGGGCAGCAGCTTAAGGTAAGATAATTCAAAGCACTGATGAGCACATAATGCAAAACCCCATCCTGGTGGGATCACTGACCTCTAGATGGTGTCAGACTCCTGGAATAAACAGCAGTTTGCTATATATGGCCAAAATAATCCTATGTGAAATACAGCCACGTTTCAAGAACACCAGCTTACAGCAAAACCTGCCTATTTTACTAGTGTAAAATCACTAGAGCAAATGTCTAGAAACAAATTTCTTCAGACTGCTAACCATTAAGGTGCTGGGCAGAAGTTTATTGCTCAGCACCACCCTACAAAGACCTAGTAAGTATTAGAAATACAGGTTTTAATATTAAAAATGAAAAAAAAACCCCACAAAATCAGACCTGACAGTATCTCTGCAACCCCCATCAACTGCTATCCTTTTCTTATAGGCAACATTACCTGCAGAAGAAGCGTTGCTGCTCATGATAAAGGGTCCGTTAGTAACACAAGTAGAGAAAAGCTCGTCAGATCCCCGCTGGAAGAGAAAAGAAGAAAGGTAAACTGACAGCATTTCTACTCAACTCTGCTGGTTTCAGAACACCTGAATAGAACAACTGATATTAAGGTGTAGAGAAGCTGAACAGAAGCGTAAGTGAAAATATACTGACAGTCAACCTCATCATCATCAATTAAATATAAGTAAGATCCAATTTGGTAATTGAATAGCACTATCCAATGGCTCTGTTGAGGTAAACACCAGGAATCTCAGGAACTGAAGCATTGCTGAGTTGTCTGAAGCCAGCGCCAAGCATTAGGCACTGACATTCACTGCTTCCTAATAAATATAGCCATGTTTCTAATTACTGGTGACAGATGGAGATTTTCATTCTTTAAGGTTAAGCTTGAGCACTGGGAGTTGATCTGAAATAGCAAAGCAGATAGCAGTCATCTATTCATCAGTATGTTTTTTAATGCAATTCATTAAGATTAGAGCAATTATTTTACTGTGGGCTACCAAGACTAGAGGAAGTCTTAAGCAAAAGGCAATTTATAATTAATGACGAGTTCAAGATGCTATCCTTCAGTGAAAATGGGATGACACAACTCAGAGATATCAAGAAATAGATGGAACTCTTCCCTCCCCCAAGGAAAAAAAAGGGGGAAGGAAAAGAAAATGAAGCTCCTAGAAGAAGGCTACTGTAAGATATAGAGTAGAACCATATAGGACAATTTGTATTATCAGATCACAGGGTTGTTGTTTTCTAGCCACAGACCTCAAAACAGCAGCATCTTCGACAGGGCAACAGTACAGCAATACCTCAGCAAATGCTTCAGCCAAAGGACTGAGCATTCTGAAGCTGAGAAACAAGCACCACAGGTACAAGGTCTGTGACCACATCCTCCCTTGCCTCTGGCAGGAGGACTCCCACACTGAAGTGAACACAGCTACTTACAGAGCAGAGCAGCAAAGCATCTCCCTTTGATTTTCCATACTGCAGCATCACGCTACCTTTCAGCCTTACAGAACTTATTTAACCAAAGCTTCCAAAAGGGCTCCTACCAGAATCACCTTGTCCAAGCAAACTGATACTACACAACTAACAGACACGCATTTATTTATTCCAGGCCTTCTGCTATCTGCAGGCACGGTGTAATTCCATCCATTCACACACCTGCACTGCTCTCCCTTCATGGCCCTGAGACCACTGCATGCAACTTCAGCTTATCACAGCATTCCCTGTGACCCAAATGATCTGAACTGATCAGAACTAAGCTAAACTATAAAGGATGAAAAAAAAAAAAGGCATCGCTATGACTAAAAGCAAACATTTATTACACCTCAAACTCAGCACCTAAAAGCACCTTCTTCTAATTCCCACATTATTTTTATGTAAGTGTCACAGTAGAAAACCCCTAACAGCAAATAAAGCCCAGCCCTGCCTTCACTCCCACCCAGACACTCCAATGGGAGCTGCCAGGATGCCCCCCCCACCACCCAGTATCTGCTGGCACCTGCAGTAACACGACCTGCACAGCAACAGGAGCTCTGCTGGCTGCACAGGGAACAGGTCAGGAAAGTAGGTCACACACCGAGCCCAGCACACTGAATTACAGACAGGAGATTGGGGTTTTTTTCTTCTTCAGATCCTGAATTTCTTGTCTGACTGCTCGGTGCTGCTCTTCAAAGCTGAGCTCGAGGACTTTGATGTACTGAATAGGTGAAATTGGGGCAGGTTCCAAAGCCATGCTTCATGTGCTGCTGCTGGTCACCTGCACAGCACTGACCCGGTCCTGCAAAGGCAAGAAGCACCCATGGCAATGTCACCTAATAAAGTCATAATGAGCAATGGCCCTTTTAACAGTTGCTGTAATTAGCACTGCGATTTCTGAGTGCAAGCTAGAGGCAAGCCGGCTCTTGCACACCCAGCCGTGTTGGCCCTGCACAGAAAAGCCAGAAGAACAAAGTTAATAGAGTTGGGGTGACACCAGGCAGTCGGTGCTGGGATCCTTCACCAAAAGGAATCCCCACCAGCTGCTGCCTTTTCCTCAGCATTTCTTCCTTCATTGGTGCTGCTGGGACTCACCTACCTGCCTGGAGTCTCTCTGTTGGTGGATGTTCTCTGGAATAACACTGCCTGCCTGAGGTAAACTGAAGACAGCTCCATCTATCCGCACTCCATGGTAGGAACATCAGTGGGACTCTCAGCAGTTGCCTTTACAGTTGCACTGATTGCCAAGAGGCCTTTTATTCTTTAAAACCGTGTAATAAACAAACTCAAATGCTCTACACAAAGCAACGCCTTGCACCAGACCCAGAAGAAACAAATCAAGCCTGGTTGTTTCAGAAGATGCAGATTCTTGCCAGCATCACCTCCCTTGGGGATTCTGAGCATTACAGGAAAGGCTAGTAACAAAAGGAGCAGATCCTGAACTATTCAATGCTTTTATTCCTTCATTTCTTGAAGGGCAGAACTCTTTGAGCCATAAGGAGGTGAGCACACAGCAGTGTGGGTGCTGGGTTGCTGGCCAGGCTCAGCCCACAGCACTCCTCTGCCTTTGTATTCCCAAAGCACCTGGGAGAAGCCCAGTTGTGCCACAGATCAGCCAGCAATTGACATTAAGTCAGCCTCCCCACTCACAGATGTTAATTCACACTGACATTTCTGCTCAGCTCGTCCTATTGCAGCTGGTATTTTTACAAAGAGATTAACAGAAGCAACACCATGCTAACAAAGTAACACTGCTCTGCATAAATTCATCACCTCAGCTAATAAATCTCTTCCTGTTTACAGAAAAAAAAAATACCATCTTTAAAGCTGCATTGCCAAACCTTACCTAGTCCAGGTTAAGGCTGTTCCCAGCACCAATTAGACACACTCTGCTGACAGGTAAAGCATTGCCTGGGAGTGTTGCTATGACAGCAACCTCCTTCTGTCCTCAGCACACGGCTATGGAGGCCCTGTTGTTCAAGCTGCTTTAATTTAATGCAACACTCGTGTTCCATGTGGGCTCATCATCAATATTTTAGCTCCCAACACACCAACCACCTGGCTCACTCCCACTAGGATTCCACCTCAACTTCACCATGGTTGGGAATGAAGAAAGGCACACCTAGAAACACAACATAACCCTTTACCTACCTCCATGTCCAGTCACTCATTTCACATGTATTACAATAAACCAGCCTGTGCAAAAAGCTCAACATACACACAGTGATCAAAGCAAGAACCTAAAGATCAATAGGTGGCATTAGCACATGGTGACAGCTACCAGAAAATAAGTATTACTGGCAGAAAGCAGCATGGAGCTAATAGCAAAAGGAGACTGGGAGAAGACACCCAGCACTGGAAGGCCAACACAAGCTATTAGCTGGCCAAGAAGAATATATATGTGTATATATATGTATATAAAAATGGATGGGATCAACACACCAGCATGCCTCTCCAGCCCTGCAAGTCTGCCCAACCAGCACCATTCTTATACTACATCTTTCCTAAAACCATGCAGATTTTGGACCCTGTAAGAGGCCACTAGAACAACCTGGCACACACAGTTACACAAACCTTTTTGCTCTGCTAAAAGTGGAGGAGAATCTCAGAGCACATAAAGAACTGGGCATCTCCAAAGCGTGTTTCAAAGGCTCCACATGAGCTCAGTCCCAAAGGAACTGAAGAATGCAAACTTTCAGACTCCAATCTCTTTGCAAAGGAGCTGGTAAGGAAAATCCAGCCCAGTGACCTCATCATTCACACACATTCTGTTAGTTACATTCCAATGCTTTCTGCTGAGATTCAAGAGATAGGAATGGAGATAAATTTCAACCACTAGGAAGAATGGTGCAAGTTTTCCTCGTGTCCCATGGAAGCCTCACTCAAAGCAAGGCTCACTTCTACCCCCCATGCTCCTTTATCCCCCTCCTGCTCCTTTATGCCCCTCCTGCCTTCAGTACTCTTTATCTCATGGTAGAGAAGCAAGAAAAACAGCAGATTCTTTGTGTGTGAAAACGCCTCTGGAGAACACACGATAAAAGCACTTTTCCCTTCAAAGGAGGAGATTTAAGATTAATACACAGCAACTGAGGCCTGCAGCCTGTTCTATAGCTGTGAGGTGAGCCATATCATTGCACACACTTGCACCTTTAACTCAGGGCCTTTTAAGTTGCTACAGCCCCACAGTCAATGTAATAGCCATCCATACAAGCCAGCGTGCTCATCCCAGTAAGCCTCGCACTGATATACTGGGCACACACATTTTTCAGCATCTTGGAAACCAGATTTGTTGGTCACAGCATTTCATGCAACTTGACACTCAGAAAACCTGATTTCCTATAGTACGTAGTGCTACAACACCTGGGACAACATCTATAGGGAACTCCAACCTATACGTTAGTTATGAGACACCAGAAACTTCATTAGGGCATTAAGCAACCACTGCCACAATCTGAGGTGGGATTTGGCAACAGCATAACTCAGCTCAGGCAGCTTTACAAAGCCAGATCCTTCACCCCCTCATCACATCAGCCCCTCCCTTTCTTTCTCAACCTTAGCTGCTATGGAGACACTCCATGAAACAAACCTGCCCTCTGAGCAAATAAAAGGTGTGGCTGTTGCAAATAGCTCTAAAATTCCTCAACGGCAAGCGCTGCAGCAATGCAGTCATTCTTGCTTTGTAGGACAGCACACACCCAGGCTTTATGATCCCAATGTTCCCGAGTTGAAACTTAACTAGCAGTCAGCCTTGAGCTCCTCTAATCATTACAGCAGAACAGACAGGTTCTCCATAAAGCTGAACACAAACACCAGCACGCAAACACTGCTGGATGAATCACTTTGGAACAGATAGAACCGAGGAAGGAATATTTGGTGACCTAACCCATAAAGCCAGCAAACCGAGCGTGCAGGTTCAGAAGGAACCCTACACTAATTCAATCTCTCCCAAATCTTTATTGTGTAATAACCAGAAACTGCTTCGGCACAGACCAAGCAATTACACTGAGATTATCACAGCACACGCTGAACTAAGAGCAGTGCTTGACAAGTTGGCATGCAAAGCTTAACAGACAGCTGTGCGAGAGCCCCATGGAGGTGGAAATTAAACTCACTAGCAAGAGTGCATCTCCACCTCTTGCCAAGTGCACGCAGCTTCAGCTTGCTTCCACAGTGTTCTAGATGCAGAGCGAGGAACTGCTTTAGGTATCTCTGACAGCTTACAAGCCTCTGATAGCAACCTTGCTTCCAGCCTGTGCTCCAACCAACAGCTTAAAATCCAGCTAATAAAGAATTGAGGCAGTTCCATAACCCACCGTTGCTCACTGCTTGCCGCTGCACAGGACAGAAACCCATGAACTGCACACAGGTGCACAGAAGCTGACTTTGCACAGCAGATCACATGGAGCATCCCCCCCCCACCGTGTGCTGCAGCCATGTGCCCCACATGTGTGATCACGCCTGTTGCAGGCAGGCCACAAGAGCCAGCTTGTTGCAGCCTCTCACTAAAGCCATAGGAGAGGACTGGAATTTCCTCACAGCATTCTTGGCCCGTTGCCTGAAGCCATAATTACTGTTCCCATGGCAAAAATCCTTGCTTGACCACAAATCACTCCTATGCAGGCAGTCTGTATCACACTCCAGCAAACCCCATTTTAAAAATTAACTTCTCAGATGCCACAGAAGTATATTGTATTCCCCCCCCCCCCAACCTGAAGGGTCACCTTTTGAAGAGAGCTCAATTTAACCAAGAAACTACAAGGATTGTTCAGCATCTCCAGCAACAGTTTTTTAACTGAAACGCAACTTTAAAGGCTGATGATACATCATAGTTCATACTCTACCCACTAGGTCAGTCCTGCTTACAGATGGTGCCCAGCCCACCCCCAGCACCTTCATGCCCAAGTACTGTGCCCCCATCCAAAGGAGATGCTTCCTTCCTTTCCAGATATTAAATCATGGACAAATGTGAGACTCAAGTCATATGTTTCCAATCTACGGGACATTCCAGAAGTCCACGTATCAGGAATCCTGTAATAGAACCGTAATGAGTTTCCTAAACAAGTTCACACATTTCAGACTGAAGAACATGAGCATTTGGTGGGATGGGAATTCCCAGGAATGGCTGCAAGAGTATCTATAAAGGTGCTCAGTGTTCTCTCATCAACAAAATGGAGAGCTCACAGCTCTTGAGGCTCCTCTAACACCTTAAGGAACTTGATAGAGTTGCGTTCCTACCTTCTTTGCACACACATGGTAAAAATGAGTCAGTTTACACCCCAGGCCAAGAACACTTTTCCAGGTGAAGCACTCATGTCCAGCCTAGGAGCTCAGCCAGCAAGCTTGTAAACACCGCTAGAAATGCTTTATAAAGCCAGCAGATCACTAAACTGCAGCTACACGTTATAGTAACTTATCAAGCAATTATAAGGAACATCTGCTTCTGAATGGGGGGGGGAAAATCACTTTGAGGATTAACTGATTTCAGTGATGCCTCAGGGGTCAGAAAAACGACACCAGAACAACAGAGCTCTATCAATGTCGTTATTGTAGCAGAGAGGACTGAAATGTTTCTGTGATGTTACAGAAACCTTCTGCAGTCCCTTCCAAGTTGCTTTCTGGCAAACCAAAGGAAAGCAGATGGAAATAGAAGCACTAAAGAAGCAACGGCAACATCACAAGGAGCTGCAGCCAATGAGGTTTTATGGTTACCACTGAGATAAGTGCTCTCAACAAGCAATTGATTACACAACTTTGTGAAGAGCCGCCTGCATCTCACTCCGTGCACACGGCTCTAAGAGAAGCCCTCACTTTATTGCTGCAGAGAAGATTTTAACCCACCTACAGCAAAATCCACAAGAACCAAGTGTTGCAGTTTACCATTAGACAACACTTCTGTTACATAAGCTACGCTGACACAGTGACTTGTTCAAGCAACCAGATAACATGGCTGTACCAGAAAGCATTATTAAGAACTTACCTTTATCATGATGTTTCAACTTCCCTTTTTGCTCTGAGATCTGACTCACCCACCTCAACCCTCCCCTTGCCTGCCTTAACGTAAAGCTTCATTTTCAATGCACTTCTCCACTCTCTGCTCCAGTGGCCAAACAGCACAGAGGCTGTTACAGCTCTGCCCTGTGCTACGAGTGAAAGCACGAGCTCAGGATTTCTCCCAACCCTCGTTGTAACCACCTGACTGCTCTGTGCCCCACAGCCAGAACCACGAGGCATGCAGCACCACATCCTGAAGCTTTTCAAGACAGAGAAGACGACAATTACAGTTTCAGGAGCTTCTTAGTCACATTTAGTCGCGCAGAAGTGTCTCTTAAAGCTGCAGATGAACAGACGCGATGTTAATTCCAATTTAAGGGGCTCCAACCTAGATTAATCAGATTATTCAGGGTGGTAACAGAGACTGTTTACTTCATTTTGTGAAGTAGCTATGAACTATCAGCCAACCCTACTGCCCATCCTCTAACTTCTCCAATGGAAGCTCAGCTCCTTGCAGCAGACAGTGCTCAGTGCTGGCTGAGAACACCGTGCTGTCACTATGATTGATTCAGATTTCAGATTAGCACACTGCAAAAGTGAGAACGGCCTTACACCCCTACAAGCTGTTATAGAGATTTTCTTCATGTTTCATGCTCCTCAGAAAAACGTGGAGCACCCACACACACACCTGCACTTACAGCAGTCACGTCTAGCTCTGTATTCTCAGTGTTACAACAACTATTTGCCTTCTAGGAGTAAACCCCTCTAATGCTCCTTCTCCACTTGCACAGACCCACAAGAGCTCACACCACACCAGCTCAGCTCCCTTCCGTATCAGCTCTATCCCACACTGCATCACTCCACCAGCTATCTGAGCTGACACACATCTCTGCTCCTTAGTTAATAATGAAGATGCTAACGCAGCCACCATCCAAGCTGTACATTCACTCCTCCGCAGGCCAACATCCATTCGCTTTTAAGTAAGAACCTACATGGCTGAGTGACTGCGACCCTGATTCCAGAACATTACCTACCATGTTCACTAAGGAAAATGAAAAGCCCTTAACACACCAAGGAGTGCCCATCTGTCCCACACATTCCAGTTCAGCATTTCAGAGGAATGTGCTTTATCCTGTGAACACAGCAGCTATTACCCAGCAGCACAGATAAGGAGGCTCCTGTCAGCACTTTAGTTTCAGGGCTAGGTCTGCACTTTCAAAACCTGAGACTGGAGGGTAAAGGTCGTATTTACTGTACTCACAGGAGATAGAAATCAGCAGCTAAACACTCCATTTTGTGGCAGAAGGGGGAAATTCTAAAGAGAAAGGACCAATTTCTCCATTGAGAACCATTGTCCAGCACACACATAACAAGCACGGCTTGACATTTGAACAGGGGAAAGGGCTGTTCCTAAAATGCAATAACGTTCTCTTCTGACAGTTGATAATCAATGGCCCCAAATGCCAAGAGCTGAGTGCTGAACTATCATCAAAGTTTTAATGCACATGAAACTAAATTACCTTCTGGTTCAAACCCAATGGATGTGGTACTAGAAATAACCCCTTCCAGCTGAAGATCTGCATTTGGTGAGGCTAAAATTAGGTCAAGATGCTGAGCAGTGTAAAAAGAAGAGAAAAAGTGAGAAGTGCCTACCTTTGTACCAACTGTTATATCTTGGACAATGCTGTAGAAAAAAGAAAGAAAAGGATTAAAAAAGTTAGATAGGTTTGCCACAAATATCCAGCATAGTTTACAGCAGTAAGAAAAAAAGCAAGTCAAAAGTGCACAGTTGTCTTTGCAGGTGAGCCAAGGACAGTTCATACAAAGGAAAACTATTAGATGGTGATGGTGGAGACCCAGCAGCCCTAGGAAAATAAAACTGCAGCTTTTCCGCTGCCCACAATGAAACGTGCCCCCTTTTTAAGCATAATGTATGGGGCTGAAACTGAGAACCCAAGTCCAGCATTCTCCCTTCAAAGGAACTAAACCGAGGGTGGAAGTATCAAGAGGCAGCTCCGTCACCAACAGACACCTCCACCATGCTTAAAAACCTGATGCTGGATGGAGTAACCTCCCCTATCCTGTAAAGAAAGCCTCCCTTAGCCCTTAAGGAGCTGCCAGCTCAGCACTGGGGACCAGCAGTGCTCGGAGCTATTGGTGTTCACAGCCAGGCAGCTCCCAACCTAACACAGCAGAAGGAAAGCCAACAGTTACCCTCTATATCACAGATGCTTAAGCTTTTAAAAGTGAGAGTTTCAGATTAACATGAGCATTAACATAGCTGTACCCCAAACTATACTTGGGCTACCTCTTGTCAGCAGCACCCATCACTGCCATGCACACCTATAGAGCATCTCCCCTGCAGGAATCAAACAGCTTCTCTGCAGTCTGTTACATTGAACCCCAGGAACCTTCCAATGCATCACCACACCTGGATGTTATTTCCAGTGTGAGCGGCTCAAAGCAGGCAGAGCATTTCAATTACACCCTTGCACTGAAGATGACACTTATTTTTTGTAAGCAAAATCCAACCTGTGGTAAAGCAGCAATGTAACACAAGCGAGGATACGAGCACCACGTGCAGCACCACCCATTTCAGCTCCTATCTTTCAAACAGAATCAGCTGACAAAGTCCAAACGTTCAGAGCAGAGGACCCCAGCAGGGCTGGCTGCAGCTGGAAGGACACGCAGCACTAACAGAAAGCAGTGCAGTCATTCTTACAACACGAAGTATTCAAGAACCACGCTCAAACCTCAGCCATTAACAGCAGAAAACTTACAGACTCGTTCTTCCTTCCCTGCCGTCCTGCATGGCTTCATCTTTCAGGGAATTAAATACTGCTCCATCTTATTATTAAGCCATTCCCATCTCAGCAGCTCCACAAATGAGCTGTCACGCACGCCCAGGCCAGCTCAGCTCCTCACACTTCCTCTTCCAACCCAACCTGCCATGTCATCACACCGCAGCAGTTTGCAGCTGGAGCTGCAGCCTCCAAAGGGGTTGGGATTCTCCAGCCTCTCTGCTCGAGGACAGATGGGTTCTGCTGCGCTGCCAGGGCCATCGCTGAGGAGCTAATCACACCCATCTGCACCTATCAGCTTAAAGAATCACTCCACAGCAACTATTACACACGAGTACACGTTTCTCCTATTAAAACACATACATTGATTTCAGTAATTAAGGTATTCCCAGCTAAGTGCATTACGAAGGAACCTCTCCAGTCCCCAAAACTCTCAGCCTTATCCCACCCCCCCACCCCAGCAACTTCTGCTTCCTGTTCCTCCTGCGGGCCTCAAGGCACAGGAAACGTTTTACATAAAGTTGCCTTAGCAGGGGACAGCCTTTACAATTATCCAACAGGAAAAGCTTTTACTTGCCAAGCGCTACCGAGCCCAGAACCTTCTTACAACCCATGTGATAAACTACACACAACCAGCACCAGCAGCACCGATCTGTTTTGTTATTAAACGTGACCTTATTTTGCTTTGTTTCTCCTGCAAACGATCTCTTTGGTTGCGTTCTGAGCATATAACAAGCTTCAATACGGGACTCGCATTACTCTCTAATAGAACTGGCAATAAAACCTCTCGTGAAGTTACTTTGTACACGGAATGAAGCTATTCCTGCACTAACAGAGAGAAGATTAAGCAGCAGGAGCAGAAACCGAGTCCCTTCCCAAACAGCCCTTCCATACAAACTCCCTGCAAGCCATAAGGATCAACCAGGCACCAAACTAAGCATCAATACAGGTAGGAGGAATCCCAGCACTGCTGAAGGCACACAGTGCCAAGCCAGAGAAGCTGCTGAAACTCCAACAGGGGACAGCTTTCCTGGGGTCAGCAGATCACACAGTGATCCTCCATAGGCTGGGAATCATTCAGATTCTCAACCTAAGAACTACTGTAACACACGCAGTAGAACAGCTTTCCCAACTGCATGCACTGTAAGGTATGGTTTTGAATGAAAACAGGCATTATTGCTGTGTAAAGAGAGATCAACGAACACACCACTCCCCGATCCATGTGATGCACGAGCAGCACCGGTTTGGGCTTAAGACGCCGGGAGGACAAACAGCTTATTGGGGGCTCTGGGAAGAGCTGCACCTCAACGTTGTGTTCGGAACGAGAACCAGAGCAGCAGGAAGAACGCAGTTAGCCTTAAAGCAAACGCTCCTGCAGCTGTAGGGCTGGGGGGGGGGGGGCAGAAAGTTCTGAGCCAAAGAGTTTGGATCTGAAGTCGAGGCCGGGGCTTCGTGCCCTTCCCATAGATTCAGAAGGGAATATGAAGTCTTTCCTTCCACCAGAGAACCCGAGCGCACCCGCAGCTCATCGGCACTGACCGCCAGCAAACACGGCCTTGCAGGAAACCCCCGCACCGCTCCCCGTTCGGAAAGCTGCGGACAATGGGGGAGTGAATCAACCCGCAGGCGCGCTCCCGCCTCCAGGTGCGCGCTCCCGCCTCCAGGTGCGCTCGCTCCCGCCTCCCCCACCCCCCCCCCCCCAGCGGAGCCGCGCTCCAGCCCCGCACGCCCACGCGGCGCCGCCGGGCCCCCCGCACCCAGCGGGGCGGAGCCGCCTCCCCCACCCCCGGGGCACGGAGCGGAGCCGAGCGCGGCCTTCCCCAACCCCGGAACCGGAGCGGCAAAGGGGGATTGAAGGGGGGGGGGACCCTCAATACGGCTCTCGCCCCCCACAGCAGCTCCTCGTCCTGCGGGCAAACAGCCCCCGAGCAGCCCCCGCCTCAGCTCCGTCTCCTTCCCCTCCCTCCCCTCGCGGTCCGACCGCGCCCACAGCGCCCCCTCCCCCCACGGTTCCGCCCCAGCCCCCCGGCGCGGTACCACAACTCCACCGCTTCCTTCGGACCCCACGAGGGGTCCCGTAACGTTCTTCGCTTTCCCCCTCTCGCGGTTACCGGAGCAACCCCGCCCGCGCCGGCCGAGACTCACCCGTCCATTGCACACGGAGGAGACCCGCAGGGAACGGAGTGGAGACGCCGGAATAACAGGAACGAGCCCGACCGCTCCGTGTTATAGACTCACAAAATGGCGGCACCACCCGGCCCGCCTCACCCGCGCCAGCTTTTCATTGGCTACTGGAGATGTCATCTTGATGGACGGGGCGGGGATTGCCCGCCTCCGGGGGTTGGCGCCCTGGAGGCTCTTGACTCGTCTATTGGCTGAGGGCGGGAGAGGGGCGGGACTCAACCTCAATGTGTGGCGCGATTGGATAGGCTCCGGGACACGGCTGGGAGGAGCCATCTTGAGAGCGGGAAGGATGCCGAAACGCCACACGCGTCCGCCATCTTGATTGGGGGCAGGGTATGAAATAACCGCATCGGGAGCCATCTTGAGTACGGGCAAAGGCGCCAACGTGCACATTGTGTTGTCATCCGCCTTCTGCGCGGGGAGCGGCCGCCGCCGCCGCCATCTTGGCTCCGGGCAGGGAAGCCTCGCGCTGCTGTCAGTCACCATCTCGAGTAAGGGAGGCTCGATCGATTAGTTGAATGGTTTAGAAATGTGAGTCTGGGGGCAAGATCTGCTTGTTTATTTGCGGGTATTGCCTTAAGGATCAGGGTTTTGCAGAGCGGGAGTGCCTGAGGTAAAGGCCGCGGTGCCTGAGGTGAAGGCCGCAGTGCCTGAGGTAAAGGCCGCAGTGCCTGAGGTAAAGCTGCGCTGCCTGAGGCCCTGTTCCCCTCAGGTACCTGTGTGGCATCGTTTGCTGACAGCGACGCCTCATTTCCAGTCAGTGATTACTTAAATAAGCGTCTTTCCTTCTAATTGCTGCAGATCTCACGGAGGCTGAGGTAAAAACCTGCACTTCTTTGCAGGCGCTGGGTCGTCTGTGGTGAGCGTAAGTGGGTTGGTGTTGGATTCTTGGCTCTCTCAAATGGAACTGTCCACCTCCTCCTGCTTTAAAATCATTGGGAAAAAGTAAGGAACAGAAGTGAGCGTCCCCCTGGTTCATGTGGGCCCACCAGGCTGGACCCCCACAGCACTCCCACCTGGCAGCACTGGGCTCCTCCTCTTGCTCACACCATCTTGTAAAGCTCTTTGCCTCTCTGTTTAAATACAGCCGGTATTTCCTCGCTGGGGATTCTACCAGCGTTATTTATTTTCTTTGCCTCGCTTTGTCATAACCCTATCCTTTGACTGCGGCACAAAAGTGAATAGTCCCAGACCTTCCTACGAGTCCCTTGTGTAGCACTGAATCAAAGATCTAACGTTCAGTCGACATTGATCTCGCTTCGTTAGCTGCAGCCCTGTTTTGAGTGTTTCTAGGCAACATAATACTGGTCTTCCTGCAGAAAGGATCCCTCATCCCTCACTCGCACACCCACTGCTGACACCTTTGTGAAAACATTTGTACAGATCTGCCAGTCTGCCTCTGCTGTCAGCAATAAACAAATACAGATCGTGGCTGGAAGCATAAGAGATGTAACTTGTGGCACCTGCTAAGGTTTGGGAAAGGATTTAAAAGCGCAATCAAAACATGGAGTCGTGTCCTTGGGCTGTGCTTCTGCTTAATGTTAGGTAGTTCTGACAGGTACGGGCTTGCCTTCTATATTCTCATTTCCTTCTGAAACATACACGAGGCAGGTAACTATAGGGGAGAAAAGATGTTAAAAATGTGAAGCCAGCTGTAGGTTTCTCTTGAAGACACGTTACTGGGTTGGTTCCTATAGCCCAAAGCCCTGTTTTCTCATAGGGTGGTGGGATGCTTTGCTTGTCAGCTCACTGCCCTCACTCTTGGCACTATCTGTGACATGCAAGAGCTCCCAGTGAGCTCAGATTTTGTTAAGAGCTTCATTGGGCTCCCAGCCATTTGCCCTTCGTAGCAACAGTAAAGTTCAAAATAGAGAAGTTATGTTCTTCCCTTCATGGTCCCTGCAGGTGACCAAAGGCCCTTTCTGATATCCAAGTTATTTTGCTAGGTACTGCATATGAAAGGAGGGCTTAACTTGTGCCACTGATAAGAGATTTACAGCTTAGATGAGTCAAAGAATGGGACTGTGTGATTTGCTTTAGAGTCGCTGATCTGAGAGCCAGGGGGTTGATCAAAGCAGAGCAGGAACTTGACTCCCATCTCACAAACCATAACACAGTTTCTCTAACCGTGCCTATTTTCAGCTGCGTTTCACGTGGAAGACTTTTGTTTCATATTATCTAATATCTCATTTTCTGATGGCTGTTGAAACGAGTTTATTGCACGTGCAGATATGCCAGCTGCTTTTCAAGTACCTTTGCAAAAGCAAACATGGGTGGGTGGCATCAAGGGTTTATTATATTTCAAAGACCTCTCGTGCCGTTGGAGCCTAAGTGAAAAAAAACCTCCTTACATTTTGTAGCAGAAACGCTGATTATGCAACCTTTTATCATCTTACTGTAATACTTAACAGAAACTTCAGTATCCTTTTTGACACAATGGTAGCAAACTGACTGAGGATGCTATTGTGTAACGCTGCAATTCTCCGGGCCAAACAGGAAAATGCATTTGAGAACAAGATAATACTTAATGAAAAAGAAGAGAAACAAAACAGAACAACACCGATAGCTGGGAGAATGACCTGACTCTGTATCTATTTGTTTTGAAAACAGCCACGTGAAGAAAAAAAAGAGAAAGAAAAAAAAGGAGGAGGAGAAGGAAGAAAAATATGTATCAGCTTCTTTGGTACAATCCAGCACAAGGTCCCACCCTCCCCCAGCTCCGGTTACTCACATGGCCAGAAAGGCCTTGGAGAGACACACCCAGGTTTTTTCTCTTTCTAAGCCCTTCCTGCCTGTGTTATCTCTCTGAGTTTAATTTACCACGCTGGGAAGAGAAAGCTCTGAAATGAAGAGGACCCTTTTCCTGCCTTTTTTCTTTGTGTTTTAAAATAGCCCTGCAGCCTGTGCTACAGTCACAGGACGCTTTTCTGTGTATTCCTTGGCAAACTAGAAAGCTTTTTTTTCCCTCTTCTGCTGACTTAGTTCAATCCTGCCCTTCTATCAGTGAACTGAAAACAAGAACCCTCCAAAAATATGGTCTCTGATCAGGAAAATGAACTACTGTCTGTATATCCTAGACAGTGCTTTTAATGACAAAACATCCTTTTCCTGTGCCCTCCTCTTCTTTTTTATCCTCAGTACCTTGCAAACTCCTAAACCAGGAAACACTTTCATACATGACCCTGCTACAGTATAACCCCAATGAAATCTGGAATGGCAGGGAGTGTTTCAAATAACCTTGCTCCTTTTTGTTGCTTTGATTTCTTTTAATCCACTTTCAATTAACGTGGCTGTTTGGTTTTAAAAGAGTATTTGCAGCTTTAGCAACATCTTGGGATGCCAGGAACATTCTTATGTGCATCGTTCACTGTGCCAGATCAGAGCCCTGGAAATGGTTGGGCTAGAGCTAGCAGGGAAAGAGCAATCTCATTGCTGTGTTTATCAGTCCAAAATAAGGCCTGTGTGTCTGCTGATCAGCCAGCCTGAGGAAGGGGGTAAGGAGGGGGACCAGAAGCACTGCAGGGCAGGAGTTATTATGCAGAAGGAAATGTTTCAAAGCAGCAAAACTGAAGGTTGTGTTGGCTGTGCCACGCAGCAATTCGATGCTTCCCTTCCAAGGACGAGGATGGATAGCACTTTGCAAGCAATTTTATCTGCACATGAAACATCTCATTAGTGCTGCCATTTTACGATCCGAATTCACCTTTTAACACCATTGGCACAGCCTGTCCGCCGGTATCGTATCGGTATTTGCATGGAATTACAACTGTAAGAATCATCACAAAATCTGAAGTTTTACATTTCTTCCCTCCTTCCCAACACTGACAAAAGGAGAGACTTTTCTGTATGTCTTATGCTGTCGTTATCAGCTCGTGTTAGTTCAGAAGTTCCCTGTCTTCTCTGCTCCTCGCAGATGCTTTCGGGTGACTCATTTCCTGTGAGGGATGAACCAGCCATTTCCTGGCTATTGAGTGCATTGGACTTATTTTTCTTCCCCTTCCAGTGTGTGTTGGAGTGGATTCATCTCTGGCTTGGTTATGCCCCCTCTAACTTACACCACAACTGCACGCAAGATGTGCACAGGTCAGTTTCTGTCCTGTTTGTGTGCTCATATAATTCCAGCTCTTTCTTCCAACTGGTGTTTTCAATTTCCCGAGCCACTATTTATTCCTACATCCCAGTGTGATTCTGTTGTGGACAGCTTGATTCAACAGTGTCACCAAGCTAAGAAGAATGTCTGATTGATCATTGTAGTTCTAGCCAAGCTGATGTATATCTCAGCTCTTTCATGCAGCTTTTTACTGCTCTGTTGTTGTTTCTTTTTAATAAATTATTCTCCTAATCTAATTTCCCAAGATTTCATTTGAATATTTAGATTCATTCGCCTGTTATACATTCGTAATGTTTGGAGGGAAAAAAACCCACACAATAGGGATACTGCTTCTTGAGTCTGAATGTAGCACATGTTGTGGGGATGATCGCTGAATAATTCATACCCTTGATGATTTATTCATGCCCAGAAGCTGGATACCTCCACTGTGACTTTCCATTATCTCATAGAGAATGCAAGTTCCTATTCAACTGTACCAAGCTTAAAAGTACAAGTAGCAGCCCTTGTATTAGCACACGAGGCATGGTATCTCAGGCAAATAGAGCAGGTGTGCATTAAAAACCACTCCTTCACCATGTTTCCAAAATGCTTCTGCTCAGCAACAAGTGGTAAACTCCTGCCATTCCAGTGCTACGTGTACCACCATTGACACAGGATTCTGCAAGACACTCAAATTCCATTTGTCTAGAAAGTATGAAAGATGATCCTATATTTCAGCAAGGTCTCCAGACCCGCAGGCAGCAATCCCCTATCTGGCTGCTCTGCAGTTTCCTAATTGTTTACCCTGTGATCCTGACTTCTTTTGTCCTTGGAATAGGCTCTACATCAGCATAATTAAAAATGCCAAACATGCTTGAGAAACTCTCCGAGTTGCTAAAAATGAATGTGAATTTCCTCTCCACAACTTCGCTTCATCTTTCCCTTACTCTGGCCTCAGCTTTACAAAGTGGTCTGTTTCCAGCCCTTCAGCATAGTTTGCATTCCACTGCCAAGAATGAACATTTATTTATACAAACAACCATCCTTACAAGCACATCTCCCTGTGCTATCCCAGGCCAGTGAAATAAACATAATTTCTCTTCTCTGCTGTGTAGCTCAAGTTCTACATTTCTTTTTCTTTATTCAGAGGCCTGATTTATTTCTTTCTGCAATAAAAGATTGGTGCAGTTCAGTCACCTTCCGTGCTACAAATCTGCTCAGAAAGAGACCAGAATATGCTCTTTTATTTCCTTGCAATGATTTTATTTTATTGTGCTCTAATGATGGTGCCACTTTCCTGGTAAACCACACAGGGGGTCTCAATGGCTTGGCAAGCAGGGTTTAAAGACATCTCACTTGTCTGGGAACTTGGAGGGCTTTGTGTAATTCAGAACCAAAATCCAAGTGCTGCTTTTCTCACTACTACTTTGCAACCTGGTTCTCCCAGCTCCATTACTGGGCTGCTGATTCTTCCAGCAGCACAGATGATGTCGTGAAAGGGATCAGTGGTAAAGGAAACAGCAGCTACCAGGTGAGCAGCGTGGTAACAGACTCCTATGGCAGGGGAGCCTGAAGCTCATGCATTATTTCTAAAGGCTCTCCATTGCTCACCTGTCAGGCTGAGGTATTGTTCACTGAAACGCTAGCTCATCACCTCTGTCCTCTGTCGTCAGGCTGTCTCCCATTGCATCTGCTGTTTAAATGGATATAACACAGATGCTAGATGACTCCAGACAAGGGAACTTCAGAGTCTGAGCGCAGTTCATTTAAATGAAGAAAAAAAAAAGAAGCCCTAAAAGAGACAGAGATGCACACATCTAGAAGTTCTCCATTAGACATTTATATCTGCCAACCGTTGCTCACTTACTGTAAGCATGCCAGATTTATCTGTGCATGAGCCAGCTTCCCTTCTCAGCTGATGTAACTGTTTGTAACTAGGAGTCATATTTAGATTGATCATGTTTACAATTACCTCCACCAGGGAATAAGACAGAGTGGTTTTCTAGGGAAATCCCTCATTTGCATTTTGAGGTAAGGGAGAAACAAGTGACCCCAAAAGAACATAAAATAGCCCAAAGGAAGAAATGCAGAGACACAGCTCTGGTTTGGAACTGCCAAAATTGTGCTTCCTCTCCGCCTCCCTTCATATCCCAAATGAGGTTTATAGGTCCTTCAGCAGCACAGCGGAATTAAAGTTCTTTTTTTCCACATCAGTTCAAGAACAAATATTTCCAAATACATCCGAAAAAGTAATGGGGCTGACATCAGACTGCTGCATGCCTGCCATGAGGCCCACATTGTCATACAGGCTAATAAAGACATCATTTTCCCAGGGCTTCAGCTCTATTAAGCACAGAGCTCCAAATGATTTCCTACTTGGATCAAAGATGTGTTTGTTCCAGTGCCACTTAAGTTTAAAAGGCAATACTGGGAATGAATGAAATCTCCCCAGTGGCAGCTGCTGAGGTTCAATGGGTTTGTCAGTGCCATAATTATGCAGCGGACGTCTTCTGTTTGCTGGCCCATATGTTCCTGGAGGATGTTATGTAATGGAAGCAGCACAGGGAAGCCTTGCTCCCGAAGCTGAGGGGTTTTGCTTTCATACTATTAAGACTTGTGTTTCCAATGGCAAAAATGGAAAGCAACGTTCTGATTTCAAACCAACATGGGTCCTATTTGCTCAAAGTAGATGGAAGGGTATGAACAGAAGCAGTCACTTACAAGCAATGTCTTCAAACCAGACATTTTAATAGGGAGACTGGCTACTTACTATTTGCATACACATTAGTTATATCTGGCCTCTGCAAGTTAATGCCCTGCTCACAAAGTAGCTATCTCCTTGTCTAGATCGTACACCACTGAGAACTGACTGAGAACTCCAGGGCGTTAAAACAAGCATCAGAAGAACACTGTGACATGAACCCCTTGCAAAATGCAAAGTCGGGGAGGATCAAGAGCGCTCAAGTTCTCTGTTGCCAAAGAAACAAAGGAACACGAGATCCTTTAGAATGCTTAATATTTAATCTGATGAGATGCTCGGACACAAAGGCAGTGAATGCAGAGTGCATGGACAGCACCGTACCAGCAGTGCCTCGTGTCACCTGGTCTGCAGACCTTCATGCACAGCTGCCTATCCCACACAAGGGATCTTTAAGTCGCTTTACGATCACTTTTCTATATAACTAATATGTTCTTTCTTATTCCCTAGGCTACGCTGTCTTCTAGGTGCCGGTCAGATCCTTCCCTCCCTCTTTAGACTGCAGTGCTCCGTGTGAGGCTTCCTGAAGCATCCCCAGTGACCCTGGAGGAGGTAGGGGGACACAGCGACACTTCCAAAGGCAACAACAGCACAAGATTCTATCAGAGCAAAAGCTCCACTGGTGCAACATCTACTTATAGGAGCCACAGCCATTGAGCATCGCATCCAAAGCAAACCTTCATAAGCACACCGGGTGTAAAAAGGGGAACGAGCTCTTTGCTTGTTGCTAGCAAGACCTCAGCACACACCCCCATGTTGAGTCATCACAGGCCTGAAGTGCTTCCAAAAGGGTGAAATCCTCAAGCCTGGGGAAGAGTTAATGTGTCTGTAGTTAAGATCATTCCTTACTGCTAAATATATACATATATAGGTTAGTATGTCTCACTGGGAACAATTAGGACTAATTACAAGTCACGGTTTCACCACAAATACTATTTAATAACCATTTTTTTTCTACCAGAGTGTTTTATGTAGCATTACCCCCTGCTTGTGGGATCATTTGAGTTGGGAATGACCTTTGAGAGCATCACCTCCAACCACCACAGTGCCGCCATTGCTGCCAGTGGGCGGGGCTGCGTTTAGTGGGCGGAGCGTGTTGATTGGAGGGGCCACAGCGGTGGGCGGGGCATATGGACGGGAGGGACAGTTGATTGGCGGTGCGGTGGCGGTGGGCGGGGACTCAGCGGTGGGAGGGGAGCAAAGCGCATCCCGGCTGGTGAGCGCCCTCTGGCGGGGCCTCGCCGTGGGCACGTTGCCTGGGAGGAGCGCAGGTTTTGGCTGTGGTGTCTGCAGGCTCCGTTCAATGGTGAGGGTTAGAATCATACCAGTTACCACAGACCGTGCTGTTACCACGTGGCTAGCGATGCTCGAGCTTCCTGAAATATACCGCAAAGAGACGAACAGCTACAGGAATGAAACACTGTCTTACAAACACCTTCTTGCCTCTCCTGTTAATAAAAGGGAAGATTACTTTAACACAAACGGCTGCTGGGGAATGAAGCAATTTCCCCCAGTCAGCTCCCTGCTGACACAAAGGGGCACTCACTACTAGTGCAGGTCTGGAAGGAAAAGAAAGAAAAAGGGAAAAATCAATCAGTCTACATAGAAAATAGTTATGGAAAATAACAGCCCCCTCCCCCCTGATGGCATTAATCCTAAGTGTGAGGCTGCTCACAAATGGCAGCACTAACAGGATAAGCAACACAATTGCGATGGATGTGGTAGCGTTTTCCACCCAAGTAACAGATTTGCCCTATTCCAAATTCAGCTTTCATACTTTTTTTTTTCCTTCTTTCCTATTTATAGTGGTTCATGTTTTAAAATTAATTTTTTCCTTTACTACATCTGTTTTTAGAGGCTGATTACTGTTTGTTGGATCAGGCGAGCCATTGCCAGCTGGCTGCAGGCTTTTATTGGCTCTATTTGAAGCAGACTTGATTTAGAGCTCACAGTTCTGTTACAAGGACGGCAGCCATGCAGTGCAGACCCTCAAGAAAAGAGATAATTAGGACTCAGATGAAAAAATGTGTCCAGTTCTTTGGACCAAAATGCTCTTGTTCAAGGAACTGTATTTCTGCAAGCAGGGCAGGAGTGGTGGAGCAGAACAGAGCTGAAGAAGTGCTGAGAAGGCTGTGGTACAGTGTGGGGAAGAAAGAATCAAACGTGGCAGAGAACAGGAAGAACGATGTGCTGGGAAATGATTAATCCACCCCAAAGGCCCTTGCTAAGAATTGGTGGGACAAGTACAATGGGTTTTGGCAGCCACAAGCAACTTCTGCTGCACTCTCAGTCCCCTCCTTGCTCCTTTCAAGCAGACGTGCTCAAGCACAACTTCCTCTTGTTGCTGACCCAGACACCCTGTCCCTCCAGCAGCGTCCCTCACCCATTCCCTATAGCTCTCTGGCAGCCCATCCCCTCCTCTATGTGTGTTTTACAGCTGTCCCGAGTCCCTCCACCTCCTGTAAGTGTTACTCAAGCAAGCAGGAACAAACAACCCATGCTGGGGGATGGGGGTGGGAGCCAAGTTTAAGAACTGCTGCTCTGTATCCTGTTTTCCAACCAGGATTGTTCCAGTTTCCTGCACTGTCTTATCTAGAGCTGAAAAGCCAAAGCTCTCATATTTACTTGCTTTGTGCATGCCTCAGCTTTCTAATCTGTGAAGCAGACCTTATGACACATAAGAGAAACACATCCAGGACTATTACAGGGTGGAGGGACAGGAACAGCGTGGTTAAAGGTCTTCCAGTGTCTATACAATTAGGCTCTTTATTTAGTTCTCCTGCTTGCATAAGCCTGTGTACATCACAGAGAGTTTCAGACAACCATCCACATACTGTAGTGCTGCATGGAGTTCATGGAAACATAAAAGTATGGATATTTATATTATGGATATTCATGTGCAGGGCCATGAGAGAGCAAAACAACTTTTTTTCCCCCTTTTTTCTTCTAGTGAGCATGAATTCACATTAACTATAGGTTGTATTAATGCACTGATTTCCCTATGGGTTAAAAGCAAACAAACATTCACTGCACGGCTTTGGAATTTCCTGCTTTTCTGCACGAAGGTGTGAGTTCTGCATACAGACACCAAGCTCTGAACCCCTTCCCCACACAGAGCCTATTTTTGTTGGAAGCAGGTAGTGCTGTAAACACATTTTTCCCATTGTTTTTCTCCCTTTTTGCTCAGTTCTAATGGTAAATTCAGTCTTCTTTGGATGTACTCTCAACCAATGTAAATAAGAGAGCAGGAGTGGGCTAAAGAAGTACCCTCAACTGATTACCAGAGTTTTTATTTGGACCTAAATCTGAAGAGAAAAAAGGCTTTTTTCAATGAGATCAGGAAAAGGAAGACGTGTGCTTGGAGATAAGGAGAGATAAAAGCATTCCATTGAAGGGCTCCCATGATAAAAATCAAGATGATCATCTGCCAAGTCAGTAACATCATGGCCTTATGACCACACAGAGCTTCCATTTCTATTACCTTTTCCCACAGTGTGTAAGTGCCAAAGTGATGCATGGAAATTCTTCCTTTGCCCAAGCTGTCCTGCCCTCTGGGGAGAAATTACACATACTGAGCTCTAAGATAAAGCTCTAACTTCAGAAAGAGCAAAACAGTTCTCCCAGAGCTTAGTTCAGCTTTTAACATGCAGTGGAAGGCTGAGGAGCACTGCAGGGAGCTGCCCATTCCACTACTTTAAAGCAAGCAGATTTTTGCTAGAAAATTCTTTAAAAATCCTGGCTTTGCATGTTTCACAAGCTTGCATCTGCAGACAGCACTGATAATTTTAGCCCAGAATGCTTTGCTATCAATAGGAAGCCATAAAAAGGAACATATGGATTGATGCAAGTGGAAGAGCAGAAGGGCTTTCCAGAGCTTTGCTGACATGCACCGATTTCACTCCAAGCTGCAGTGGTTCTGATGCCTGCTGTTCATTCCTCACTGGGATGTAAAGCTGACATGACAAGAGAGATTCAAGCTGTGCTGCTCTTGCTGAAAGGGACATTCAGTTCCATTTCCCATCACCTGAGCTTAGAGAGAACTTTGTTTTGTGTTGCTTCACTTTTGATGTGTTTCTTTGTCTCTTAGGCTTGTGCTTTGCCTAATTAGGAAAAGGAAAACCTGTTAATTGCACTACAGGTATTTGTTAGTGTAGTTATTACCTCTGCCTGGTTCAAGAGGACAGTCTCATGCTGAGTAGTTCAGAAGTCCACCCCGCTTTAATGGCCTTTTGTTTCGCTTCCTCTTAGAGCAATTACACTTTTGCCTGAACATTTTGCATGCGTTCTCACTTGGGCTCTGCATTCAGTGAAGCACGTTTTGCCTTGGCATCAGCAGGCTGTAGTATCCATTTACAATTCAGAGTGCCTAAGTGCTGTGCCAGCTTGAGCCATGGAGCTGGGCTGCTGTGCAGGCCCCCGGGTGTGCTGCTTTCTGGAAGTTCTGAATCAACAGAGCAAGGCTTGTGTAAACACACATCCAGGAGCTCTTCAGCACAGGAATTTGGCCAAGCAGTGGTTTCCCAATCCCTGGGTTTTGTTTGTCAAAACATAAGGGCTGCTCCCACCGCATGGCTCCTGTGGCCCCCAGCCACACTCCTTCCTCCTGGCAGCTGGGCTGAGTGCTGGGCCTTATCTTGGCCTTCCCTGGTTGGGGGAGCATGGCAGGGAGTGGGCTGTGTGCTGAGTGGAGCCTTGGGTGCTGGCGCACAATTGGATACCTGCAGTACGACCGTGCACCTACAGTCTTTCCCTCAGTTTAACTAACCTGCTGGTGAAATAAATCCCTGCAGACAAACAGCATGTTCACAGCTTACAAAGCAGCCCTACATCTGTCAGCTGGGATGCTTTTCTTCCATCTTCTGTGGCTGGCTTGGAAGAGCAGCACACAGAGCTGGCAACAAGCCCTGGAGGCTCAAGCTCACAGCCTGCAGGGCCAGAGCTGCTCCCACAGCCAGTTTGGACAGGATTCCAGTGTACAGTGCTTTCAGTTGGGCATCTTTTGCTGCCACTTAATGTAAAACCTTTAATTAATAACAGACTAAGATGCCTGGAGTAAAAACTGCCATTACAAGCAATGAGCTCATGCAGTCTCAGTCACAAAGGGCACAGTGAGGCTTCTTGGCTCTGTTGCAATATCTGTGCTGACAGCAAGGTGTGTAACCAGTGACGCAGGAATTACAGTGTCCTTCCAGATTATTACACAGAGATGTTTCTGCACTTCAGTTTGGAGAACTTAAGATTGCTAGACACAAAGTGGCAGGGCTGGAAGGAACATCTCCCTTCTGAAATTCTGCCCTCAATATTTGTTCCATTTTTAATGGGGGGTAAACCATATAGGCAAATCTTCCAAATATTTACATAAGCCAAGCTTTCTATATAGAGTTCTTTTGGACTAAACGTGATTGCTTACCTTTGTGAAGACAGGTGTTCTATGGTAGCATTTATAGCCAGATATTTTACATATGTATATAAAAATATATTTTCTCTCTCTAAATACACACATGCATTTGATGGTTATTTTAGGTTCTGAGAGAAAAAGAAAGGATATTCTGCTGAATTCCACACAAAAGGGCACCCAGTGAGAAAAGAAACAGCAGCATGGTGAGTATATCTTACAGCATAAATTATACCCAAACCAATTATTTCTAGCAGAGTCGGTTATAGCATTAAAATTACAGAATTTTAGACACATGGAGGTGAGGTCCCTTTTCCAGCTTCTGGAAAGCATCCTCCTGACAACACAGCTATGAGCCCTGTTGGCCACAGGGAGGAGGGAGACAGAGGAGCTGATTCCTGACACTTCCCCTTGTTGTTTTCCATCAGTGAATACAGAACTGTTACAGGTACAAGCTTGCTCAGATCCACAGATCCACTTCAGTGAGGTGCCTTCCCCTCACCTGTGTTCATCTTAATTGTGCTGTGGATTGAGGACGCATCTGAACAGCTGCTGTGGCTCAGCTGCAGTATGATAGTTTCTTAAGCACAACTACTTGATCAAGGCACAAGCCCACAATTATGCATACGTTGCATTTGTATCAATGATAAACTCACCGTTCCAGAACCACACTCACATAACCTTCCAGGTCTTCAAAGAGGGCAATTATTATAAAAATTATTATTAAAGAAAGAACATACTGTTTTTGAAAGAATCATTAGAAGGATGGAATTATTATTCAGTTGAGATGGGGCTGAAAGCAGCCCCTTGCACTACCACTTTGTGCACCTCTTTCACTTAATTACTTCTGATGTGTTTTTGCAGTTTGAGAGCATCGCTGATGAAGGCTGCAGCAATGTCAGCTCGCTTTGCAAGGATCTCTCCAACCTTGTCACCTGGGCACACACTCATGGGACTATATGTGTTCATATTCCGGCCTTGGAAACCATGCAGAACATGGGTCAGCCTAGCAAGGACAATTCTGTTCTGTGGATTTGCGGAGCTGGACATGCCTATCACTGGACGTGTGAAGATTTACACTTTGGAAGCAAGAATGAGGCTGCAGAAAAGAGAAAGAAGCAAACATCCCTCGGGGCTCCGACACAAGGTGCTGCTTTAGGTGAAAAGAGGATCAGGATAGCCTCGTCTTTTGAAAGGGCTAGAAGAGACGGTGGTGCCACAGGATCACGTGGCACACCTGCAGGGAGCTCTCAGCAAAAAGATACCATCTGCAAAATGTGTAATGAACCACCAGCCAGAGAAAACCAAAGGAACAGCAAACCAGGCTCTGAAACAGAGCAGCATTTGTCAATATCCACAGACGAAATCAGAACAGACCTCCATGAGATGAAGCTAGAATACAGTGAATACATCTCTGATGATGAACAGTATGCACTGAAGGAAGAAAACCAAGAAGAGAGAATCAACCTGGTTATTCTTTCGCAGTCACCGCCTGAAGATGTAACTGCTGAGGCAGGTTTGCAGATGTATCATGACCAGAAGACAGAAATTAACAAGCAGACAGCCACCTCTACATCTGGCTTTACCCCCACGACAGCGCCTCCCCCAACTCTTTGCTATATTCTTAAATCTCCTGGAAGGGATCAAAAGATCCTGGAAAGCAGCTTCTTGAGTCTGGGTCCCCTTAATCCCACAAAGTTCACAAGTGAAAATTCTAGAGCGGGGGATTCTGCTGGGTCAGCAACACCGAAAGAAGATTTAGAATTGAGTCCTATCTCCAACACTGAAGCAAAAGCCCAGCTAGAGCCACCTGCCCCTGCGATGTTCTTTGAGCTTGATGCCACAGTAGATGTCCAGCAGCAAATCCAGCTGAGCTATTCTGAATGCAGTGTCTCAGGAACCTTAGACTTGAATGGGAGTGCCACCGAGGGCCCTGCGGAGGAGAGCAGGCTGTCAGAGGCTGAACAGACCCCTCGTCCTTCAGCCTCACTGAGCCAAGAAGGCAGGAATGACAACCAACCTCCTGAATCTTCAAAAACCAGTAAGATGCCCCGGAGCTTCAATCGGGGAGGGTTTGTGGGCATGTTTCACTTTCCCATCCTAGTAAAGGAAGGTGACTTCTTTTAGCTGGCAAAATGCATATTGTGGCATCTAAATAAATGCATCCTATTTAGGTCATGCCATTTCTACTAAAAGGGACTAAAAATATCTCTAAGCAATCATCACTTCCATAGACAATGCCTTTCACTGAGATACCCCGATGCTGACTTGGCTGTAGCTTTAACTACCCACTTTGAACATTTTGGTCTTTCATTTGGTATCACCATATAATATTTTGGCTGTACTTAAGACAGAATCCCTGTGAGAAACTGGAACCAGAGCTGTGAACTCTGGTCTCACAGAGGGATAAAAAGAACAAGGAAGTAACTTTTAAAGCAAAAAACCCAGAAATTTTGGCTGAAACTCTGACTTAGGATTGATGTGTGATACAGCAGAGCCTTAATACCAGCTGCACATCATTTAATAGAGTGATTAAACACCTCAAATAAAATGCAAATATCCAGGTTTTTAAAGACATTATAGTGAGCCACAGCGTTTGCATTGATTTGCATGCATGCAGGTGGTGTTCCACATCAATCCATGTCAGCTGTTGGCTTAGTCCATGTCATGGTTTGGTCTGCTAGCATCGAGGTGTAAGCACTGAGGCATCCATCTCTTCCCATGGACCAGTCAGTAACAAAACAGGCAAAACACTGAGATAGCAGCACAGTAGAATCCACCTCCATTCAGTCACAGCATTTTATGATTGCTAAGCACATACAAAATAGCTCAGTGCCAGAAGAGGAATTTCTAGATGTTGGTTCTGGAACCCTTTTTAATCTACCCCTTCTTCAGCCTTGGAAAAGTCACAGGTGAGCAGATGGGGCTCTGCAGCAATCCAAAGAACTAATTTCTCATGCTATGTGGAACCAGGTAGGTGTGGTATTGCTATAGCAACTTGAGAAAGAACCCAACTGGAACCCTGGCATCCCTTGCTTAAAGATAGATATACTTTGACTCATCTTTTCCTCTTCTTCCTTACTCTTCACCCCTAAGTTTGGGTTCATGTTTGTATTTCACAATGAGAGCTCTCCTGCCCTGAAGAGGTTTCAGAGGAACACTTTGAAATGTGTCTTACATAACGACTGGTACAACATTCTGAATGTATGGAATGCAGGGAGATGACAGCATCCACATCCAGGCTGACTCCCATTCATTTGAACAGAGCAGACTTCGGCCCCTGGGGTCACCACAAAATACAAGCCAGAGTAGTTGCAAATTGCTGAAAGCTCACCAGGTCCATTTTGGCTCGTTTGTGGCTGATGCTGCAGTAGCAGGACTGGAGCTGCTGGTTATGAACATGGTTATGACCTCAAAGTCAGCCAGGGCAAAATTCAGTCCCTTACCAACATAAAGACAAGCCAGCAAATGACAATTGCAGCTCCCAGTAATTCTCTCCTAATTAAACATGATTCAAAGTGAAAATACCTCATAGTTATCTAGATGGTATCATGCAGATTCACTGCTCAAGCAAGGAAGACAGGGGCTGTACTTCCCTGTCCAGACAAGTGCTACAGGGTGGTGTTGGCAAATCAAAACCAAAGCTTTAAAGGGAAGGGTTTGTGACTGACTGATTTTTAACAAGAAGGTGAACATTATTCTGCATCTCTTTCTCTTTCGCTGCTCTCCTTGCTCGCTGTCACTGATCACAGAGCTCTTTCTTATCTTTTAGACGTGCTGAGCAAGAAAAACCGCACTCCTGCCAACATCAGAGCTTTCAGAGAGTGGCTGCATGTGCACTGCCCTTCTGAAGCACGTGAGATCTACATGATGCCACCCAAAGACCTCGATAATTACCTGGCCTCGTTCTACACCTCTGCAAAGAGACACAACGGCACGGATTTCTCCAATTGGTCTTTGCAGTTCTTTCAGAACAGCATAGACAGGTACCTCAAGGATCACAGTTACGAGTACAGCGTGATGAAAGGATCTGAATTCAGAGCATCTCAGGAAGCCTTGAAACAGAAGCATCAGCTTCTATCTCAACAACAGAAAGAAAAAAAGTGGACTCTCTTGGAGAACCTGACGGATGAGAATGTGGATCATCTCCGTAAGAGCGGGCTGTTAAGTCACTCCAACCCACAGGGCTTTCTGTACCTGATGTTTGTGAATATCATTAGGGGGTTTGGGGCGAGTACACACAACCAGGGCCAGAATCTGTACTGGGGACAGCTGGTGCTCAGAAGGGATGTGGCAGGGCTGGAGTACCTGGAGTGGAAGCATGAGCTCAATGCAGAGGGAGCTGAAGGGGAATCAGTTCCACATCTCTTTGCCAGACCCAACAACCCTGAAAACTGCCCAGTCCAAGATTATAAGAAGTATGCAGAGAAGAGGCCGGGGGATATGATGCATGATTACGACCCGCTGTATCTCTCCCCCAGACACATGTACTCCGTGTGGGACCAAGTGTGGTACAACAGGAGATCACTGACCAAGGCCAAAATAGGGGGGATGCTGAAAACCATTCTCCAGCAGGTCAAAGCATCTGAAAAGAAGTTCAGGAAATAAAAGGCACCCACTTTATTTCCCTTGGAAAGGAGCATGTTCTGAAGTTGTATTTGAGAAGTTTTAGTAGAGGTTGAACGTCTGTCTCTTGTTTCACCTGAGGACACAAAGCCTGCAGGTTTGCATTGCTTTCCTTCTCAGGTGAAGTGAAAATCTGTTATTCTATGAGCAGCACAGACAGCTCAGTTAGTTAGAAAGGAGGATGTTACGTTTTCAAGTTTGCAAAAACAAAGTCAGTATTCTACACTGTTATTAGTGGTGTGATAGAACAACTGGTATTAACTGGGATAGGGCTCCTTAGCTGCCACAACCAACTTCTTCAGCTGTTCAATTGCTATTCACTCAATATATCCTCTTCAAGACCAGGCAAGTTGTTGCACTGAATTGTTGATGCACTCAAATAAAACAGTTTTGCTTGACGTTGTCTGCCTGTTCTAAAACAGCAGAACAAAGGCTGAGGGTTCCTTCCCACCCCCTCGTGTTGTGGTTCTGTGATTGCCAGCCTGACTGCGTGGCTGAGGGAGCAGCCCTTCCAAGGGAAGTGACTACTGAAGACTTCTGCAAAACTGCTTTCTTTTCCTCTTTTGATAGCAGGGAAGGGGGGCTGAAATCCCACCTATCGGTTTTGGGACTGAAAGGGGAAGCAGCAGAAGGGAACAACGCTGCACTGCCGAGCAAAGTCCAGCAAGCTGGAGGGAAGTCCTGCAATGCTCCTGACCCTTCTGGTGTCACACGTGGGCCCCAAGCACTGCTCCAGTTCTGCCAGACACACAAACTGCACCAAGTGAGAGAGAGCAACGGCTTTAATAAATTAGCAATATAAACAGCATCAATATATCACGTATCACCGTGCCTCAGCAGATCAACGACTCAATCTGAAGCCTCCATTTCCCCTCGATTCTGCATGTCAGCCCTGGGGCCTTCTTGGCTGCTAAGCCTAAAACCACGCCATTTATTGTTATAAGCCAGAAGCACAGCTTGCAATGAGAAGGACCTTCCATCACCGTATGATTTCTCTCCACCCAGCCGTCTCCTTGCAGAAGTAATTAAAACAAAATGTTTGGATTCCCTCCCCCCCTCCCCCATCTTCCTTCACTTAAATAAAAACAAAGTATTGCTTCACCTCAAAGGGAAAAAGGTGAAAGCAAACGCGGATGCTGAATGGATCGGATCAGCTGTTCGGATCTGCACAGACCTCCCCCCCCCCCCCTCCATCCCCTTCAGTCGCTGTCGGTGCTCAGCTGTCCGCTCTCCCAGCGCTGCCCCATAGCGCTCTGGTGCCGCACCACCCGCGTGCTCTCCACCACCTGCGGAAACAGAACGTATTTTCTTTTCATGAAGAAGCCCTTTATTATTATTATTATTAATTAGTCATTTGAACAGCCGCCTCGCCTGCACACAACCCTCCCGTTCCTCGGTGAAGTCCGCGCTCCGCTGCCCCCGCCCGGCGGATGAGGGACGAGCAGGGGCGGACTCAGCTCACAGCCCCCCCCCCCACGAAGCCCCCCCAGCACAGACAGGGCCGTACCTCCGTGTTGATTCTGTCAATGGGTTCGATGCCCGCGTACTGAGAAAAGAGAGAAACAAAGGTGTAGCGAATCCTGGGAAAAGGGGGAAGCGCGTTTCACACCATCAGAGCGCTCCCATCTCCCCACGTCTCACCTTGCCCTCCTCCTTCGTCCTCCTCCTCCTCTCTTCCGACGGGCTGCACCGCAACGAATCGGGACCGGAGCTCTCGGAGCAGCTCAGCCGCAGCGGGGTGAAGGATGTCACCAGGCCCAGAACGCCCGGCTGCTGCGGGACCGGAACCGGTGAGCTGGACACCGAATAACTGCCGCTGGCACCGGAGGCGGCTGCGGATAGAGAGAGAAAGAGACGCTTCATGCGGAGCTCTGCGTTGTCCCTCCCTGTCCGTAGGGATGGCTCACTGCCTGCAGCCCCACACCCCGACGTGCCGCCCGGGCACGGTGCGCTCCGGTCCCCAAGCGGACACCTTCGGACTCGAGGAGCGAGGCCGGCCCTGCTCTTACCCGAGCTGTGCCTCGAACGGGAGCTCTCCCTGGAGGTGCCGTCCCCGCCGTCCATCAGCCGTCGCCGTCGCTGCTCTTGCAGCTCCTCCTCGCGCTGCAGATCGCTGCGGATCTCCTCCTCGATCAACGCCGAGCGCTGCGGCCTCCACGTGCGCAGCGTGTACTGCTCGTCCCGGCCGTGCTCCCCGTCGGGGCTCAGCTCCCTCCGCGCCGCGCTCCGCGTGCCCATACCGTCGGAGATGGAGATGCGGGGCTGCCAGAAGCTGAGGGCGAAGTGCTCCCTACGCAGGACGGGGCTCGGGGTGGAGCCGGGCAGCCTTCCTCCCGCTGAATCCTCCCTCGCCCTCGTGCCGGCGGAAGCGCGCTCGTAGGACCAGAGCTCATCCCGGCCCCGTTGGTGCGGAAGGGTCACCGCAGGGCTGGAGAGGGCCCTCCCGGTGCGGGTGCCGTCGTTAAGGCCGTCTCCGGGGCTCCGAGGTCGCTCGGCCACCCGGCGGCTGGAGGACGGCTGCTGCTCCTCCTGCTCGAAAACCCTCCGGAGCTCGCCCAGCTCCTGCGGTGTGCCGCGGTCGTACAGCCCCGGCAGCCTGCCCTGCCTCCGCAGGTCTTCCTCGCGTTTTGTTTCCTTTTCTATTTCCCGCTGGACGTTAAAGGATGCGCGGCCTTTGTCCTTCCCTTTCCTTCCCTGCACCGGGGATGTGTGCAGGGACAGCAGTGGTTTGGTCTGGATCTCCACCAGCTCGCTGCTGGATGTGAGCCTCTGCATGCCCCGCTCCTTCCATAGGCTCTCCTCCCTCTCCAGTGCCCTCCGGATCTCCCTCTCGATGGGCGTCTCACCGCTGCCCTCCGCTGAGCCCCCACCATCCTTCACATCCCCGAGGCCGTTGGGGACATCGCTGCCATTGCTGCTGTATCCAGCACTGTACATCTCCCCCAACCCCGAATCCAGGTCGTCCCTGGACGATGCTCTGGCCAGGCCGAGTGCTCTCCCCGTGGGATGTGAGATGTTGGTGTTACCCTTCCCGTGGGCATAGCCCTCTTCCTTCCCCAAGGCCTGGTGCTGCACGCTGTACACAGTGTAGATGCTCTGATCCATCCTGCCCTGTGTGGACCCCGTGGTGTCACCACGGCCCCTCTCAGCCCTTGTGACGGTGTCAGGACTGTGCCACTCCTGCCTGGAGGTTCTGACTGTCACCTCCGACCTTGGGGACGGGGTGTACCCTGGGCTGAACAAGGCACCAGGGCTGCTCTTCTCCAGCATGAGGAACTGCTGCCGTGCAGCCGAGAAGTTGATCTGCTCCCTATCGATGCTGTCTGGGTCCACAGGTGTCACAGCCCGGCCTGGGGAGGGTTTATCAAAGTAGATGGCAAAGGCACCGGGGACACCATGGCTTTGCCCACCACCTGTGGTGATGGAGCTCAGCTCATCCATGGAGCTCCACTTCTCAGCCATAGTGGAGCTCTTCCGTACCACCTGGCCCCGGATCACCTCCCTCCTCTTATCCTCCAACTCCTTTGCTTTTTCAGGGGAGATGTTTAAGGGTTGCAGCCTATACGGGTCTGGCTCATCATCCTCATACATCTTAGAGGGCTTCTTCTCACCCCTGTAAGCCCTCAGGTCATACAGGCTCCCCGACCGCACCACCTCCAGCTGGGACTCCCTGTCTGGGGATGGGCTCCACACATCCTTCCCACTATCCAGGAAATACGAGGGTGACTTCAGCCTGGTTTTCTGCTCGTAGCCGTTCTCCTTCTGGCTGCTGTAGCCAAATACATCATCGTCTCCATCTGTGGACGCATCGTTGTGGTCGCGTGTGTGTGGGTACTGGAAGACCATGTGCCGAGTGACCCTGTCCATCGTCTGGCTGCTGTCAGCATCCAACGCTTTGCTGAGCTCTTCTTGGGGCTGCGTGGGCTCTGCGCTCACCTGGAGGTGTCCGGAGTGCAAAGTGAGATCCTGCTGCCCCTGTAGGTAGGAGAAACATCAAGCAGAGGCACATCAAGGAGCAGCACAGCTCTACCTGACCCAGAACATCCTCACCCACAGCGTCACTCCTGCAGTGACCGAGCAACGCCCGTAGGCAGACAGCATCACATGGAATAACCACGTCATAAAAGTCATTTGCTCCATTGACCCACAAGTGTCAGTCCTTGGGCCACCCCTAACCCATGGGCTGCCATGGGTACCATTGGGTACGTGGCCTCATGGCTGGGATAGGTACTGACGACACTGTGCTGGGACTTTCTTGTCCATTTATAGGAAGGAAACTCCAAATAACTGCCGTTATTGAAACAGTAAAGATAACAAAAATGGTTTCAGGGCTCATAAAAAGAAGAGACTTTAACCCGTGTGTCACACAGAGGAGTAAATACCTGCCCTAACCTTGGCGCCGATCCTCCTGCTGCTAAATGGGCCTGGGCTGGGTGGGAAAGCAGCTCCTAGGGCAGGGCAGGGTGGCACGGATGGGTCCCAGCCCTGCAGCATGTAATGCAGCACGCAATGCCTGCCCAGCCCTGTGCTGGGGGACATAGAAACCCAGCAGCAGCACCTCGTGCTCCCTGCTTGCTGCATGCCTTTGCAATGCAGTGCTGCTGCAGGTGCTGCATTCCACCCCCCTGCCCTGCTGGGGTATTTCTGCCCCTCTGAGGAGGGGGCAGAGCCTGGGGATGGGCAGCACTGGTGCCAATAGGAGCAGTTGGGGCATCAGAGATGCACTGTGAACCCAGCTCTGCTGGGAAGGGTCACTCCTGGCTGCTCTGTGCCCCAGTTGAATTCCTGTAACCTCATTATTTCTCTACCCGTAATTCGTTATTGCTCTTTTACAGCTTGTGGTGAACCAGGTAATGAAAACTCACTGCCTGCCCACACCTTATCACATCAGGAAGGGACAAAAGTCCTTTCTGAGGGTGACACAGCAGCACCCAGCTGTCCTGGCCCTGCATCGTGCCACACATCCACACATCCCATGCAAATGGACACTCCTGCTCCCAGCCCTGCTGCTGCAACAGCACAGGAACAAACCGGGGTGCTGCAGCCAGCCCTGCACCCACACCCCATGTAGGTTCGGGGTGCCCACACACCTCCTGTGCCCACCCTGTGTGAGCAACCCCTGCCCTCAGCCCTCGCTCCTGCCCCGCCGCGCTGCACTTACAGTCCTGGAGCCATTGGTGTGGGGGTCCCATGCCCCGGGGTGGCTGTGTAGGGTGCCCAGCTGAGCCGTGTGCTCTGGGGAGTGGCTCAGTGCTGCGGGTGCTGCGTGGCCCTGATAAGCTCAGCCAGCATCGGTGGAGGAATTCCAAGAATTCAGCTGGGCTCATCACTGGCCCCAGTTCAGCGTCCTGTTCCCAACCCCCCCCACACCACCCACTGCCCTGTGCCAGGGCTCCCACGCCTGCAGAGTCACTTGGACCACAGCACATACACACTGACAGCTGATGCACCGATGCAGCAGTGTGCATTCATGCACCGACCACGCACTGCTGCACCATTGCACCAATGCAAAAAGCTCCTGCACACCTTCCTCCAGGGCACCACCTGCCTTCCTGCAGCCACAAGAACCCCAACAAGAGATGGAGTTACAGCTTCCCTGAGCCCTGGCTTTGTGGTTGGCTCTGCCAACCTGGGGTAAAGCTTGAGCTGCTTCCCCAGGGCAGGGTGGTGACATGGGGATGCAGCTGCTGTGCCACCAGCACCCCACTGCTCTGAGCCACGCAGGGCTGGAGCTGCAGCAGCGTGGCCTCCTGAGCAGCCCACAGGCTGAGCAAACAAGCTGGGGCAGCTCTCACTCTCTTGTTTACACCTCGGGGCCTCTCCTGGCTTGGTGCTCACCATTGCCAGCTGCCTGATAACCCCATGTTTGCACAGGCAGGGCCGGGTGGGTGCTGGCAGTGGTGTGGCAGCCTCAGTGCTCCTGGCCTTGCCATCAGCCCCCTCATCCCTCTTCTTTCCTGGGGATCACATCCTCTGCCAGCTGGGAGCCGCCCTGTGTGAATACAGGAACATGGGGCCATCATATCCAAAGGCTGAGGATGGGATTGCAGTGCACTGGCTGCAATGATCTCAGTGCCCTGGGGCCCAGCAGGGCAGCACCATCACCATTAGTTCTGTCCTAAGCCCAGGACTCAGCAGCAGCACCCAGCCTCACACCAGGCATCACGACTGACCCTGATTAGTGCCCACTCCATGCTCTGCTCTTCTCTTTGGGGCAGGACATCCCCATCCTCATCCTGACTGCCTCAGCCCTGCTCTGACCAAACAGATCCCACCCATCTCACACAGCCCATCCTGCCCTGGGCTTGAGATGAGCATTGCTGCTGTACCCCGCTGGTTCTGGCTATAGAGCACTGGGAAATCCCATTGACCCCATCCAGCCCCATACCACCCCACATCTCCCATGGGAGCAGCCCAGCACCCCCTTACCAGGCAGTCGTTGTTGGTGGCACAGCTACCTGCAGCTCTGTGTTTCCGGGAGGGAAAGCAGTGCCTGTTTTACTGTGGGGTTGAGACAAAGTCCAAGCCAGTGGCTGCTGAGCACCACACCCTGCAGTGGGCACAGCCGTGTGTGCACAGCCCTGGGGCAGCTTTGCCAACGGGCTCAGCTGGGCACAGGTCCCAAATATGCTGTGAGATCCCAGGCATGACCTGATAGCAGTGCTGCCCCCTGGGGTGGAGTGAGACCCATGGGACCCCCCACCACTGCAGAGATGGATAGAGACACGTAGCCACACAGTGGTGGTCCATACCCCAGCACTGTCCCCTTGGGATAACAGGCCCCCCACTGCTACAGCCCCATCACTGTGCATGCAGCATCACACCAGCATCCCCCTCCTCCCAGCATCCCACAGCCCATCCATCCTCCTCTTCCTCCCCACTCCCCCTTGGCAGCTGGTGGTGCCATGAGGACAACCAGAGCACCTGCCCTCACCTTCACCCTGGGCTCCAGAGTGGCACAGAGGACCTGCCATGGTGTGGTGTACTTAAACATCTCCGCTCCTCCGTGCTGCTGGGGCTCTGGGTGCAGAAACCTCTGTGGCAGTGGCAGGGGATGTAGGGAGGGATGTAGGGAGGGATGTAGGGAGGGATGTAGGGAGGGAAGGCTCCGTGCCCAGCTGGCAGGAGGGGAGGGAGCAAGAGGTTGTATCCTGCAGCAGCCCAGCCAACTACAGCTCTGCCTCCACCCTGGGTAGGCTCAGCCCCAGCACTTTGTGTACATGGGGAACTTGATGCCAAGGTGGGGACTGCTGGGGATATCCCACAGCTCTGCTCACTGTGCCTGCGGTGTGATGAGCTGAAGGAAGTGCCAAACAAGGGGAGAGGGGGGAGACAGGGCCAGATGTGCTCCACAACCTGCTGATGGATCGGGCATCTTCATGGTGCTCTGTGGGATCGGGATGTCTCATCTCCATCATCCCCCGCCCCCCCCCAATCCCAGCCCTTTTAACCCCCCTATACCCAGGCACTGAGCACAGCTGGGGGTGCTCTGGTCAACTTGCTCCCCAGTCAGAAGCAGAGGCAGCAGGCTGGTTATTCACACAGTTTATTTGCTTGGTTCAGGTGTCTTACAAACAACAAAGGGGGGGGGGGGGGGGAGGAAGGGAAACTTCAAACGGCTTCATCACAGGTAAAAAGCACGGGAGAGCAGGAAGTGCACTTCAGCTGAGCTGGGGGGGGGGACGGTGTGGGGCTCTGCAGGCTGGGGCTGGGGCACGGCCGGGTCCTCACTGCTGTTACCCCCCAGCCCCAGCCCTGCAGGGCCCGGATCTGCTCCTGCCTGGGGTGGGTGCTGGGCCCAAAGGTGACCGAGGAGCAGTGGGTGCTGAGGGTGGGAGGGGGCCCTAAATTGGGGTCAGCACCCATGGAGGGGGGTGGAAGGAGGTGACATGCAGCCCCGCTGGGGGCCTGGATCCCCAGGGATGAGTGGGGCAGATCCCAGCACCCCATGCCCGAATGCTGGGACTGCCGGGCTGTGTCCCTGCTGGTGGCTCCCACAGCAGGCAGCAGAGGCTCTGCTCGAGACCCCATGAGGTTCCACCTTTCCTGGAGGCTTTTGGCCAGATCTCAGGGATGTGGAGACAGCGCAGAGCGCAGCCGTGTGCCCGCCAATAGCTGCTGGGGCATGGGATGCAGCAAGCACCTCATCCTAGGGCTGGCAATGGGGCTGTCCTGGGGAGGCTGGGGGGCAGCACCCAGGGCTTGGATAGGGCTCAGCACCCACAGGGGCCCCGCACCCTTCCTCCTGCCCCAGCAGGTCACAGTGGGGAGGAAACGCTGGTGCTGGTGGTGAGATCCCCGCTGGCAGCTGGAGCACAGGACAGGGAGTGGGGCAGCTGCCATGGAGCTGTGACCCCATCCTTCACTGCACCACCGGCACAGAGACAGCACCTGGGGGCACCACAAAAGCCCAGAGAGGACTGGGCTGGGGATCTGACAGAGCTGCTGGAAAAAATGGGCTCTGCAAAGCTGCCAGCACAAGGGTAGGTTCAGCCACACGGAGCTGAGCCACATCCTACTGCTGCCGAGTGCTGTGGGCAGATTCCAGCTCCCATCCCACCCCCATAGGCTGGGATCTGCCAACCCCAAACCCCTGGGTGGGCAGTGGGCACCCAGACACAGCTGAGCATCCAGCACCAGGATGGAGGAACGGCCACGGAGCAGCAGCAGTGGGCAACATTGGTACCTGGTGGTGGCTGCGTGAATGGGGCAGGGATCTTCAGGAGAGCACAACTGGGTCCAGGCTGGTGCTGGTGCCGGGGGAGCCGTGCCCGGTCCTTGGCCTGGCATCACAGTGCAGACAACAGCATGGAGCTGGGCTGAAGAAATGGGTGCCAGAGATGAAGAGATGAAAGCTGCCACGCAGGGCTGGGTGGGCACGGGTCCTCCTGGCTGCCGTCATCTTCTGATGGTGGATGGAAGGAGGGAAGGCTCTGGGGCATCCCAGCAGGAGAGCGCCGGGGTGGGCAGGGCTGTGGGGAAGGGGTGGCGAGGTGGGGAGGTTTTGGGGGGGGGGGGGGGGTCTCTAATAAATATCACACGCAGCACTGGAGGGGTGTGCACGGAGTGGGGGTCGGGCAGGCAGGGCGGTGCCGTGGCCTCGGTGTGCTGCCATTTGGTGAAGGCTTTCCAAACACAACGTTGGATTTCTCCAGTTCTTATGAAAAACAAGAAGGGTGCCGTGTCCGGTCAGTAACCCTGTGTCCTGCGGGGAGCTGGATGGGGATGGGGGGATGGGAGATGGGGGGGAGGGGGCTCGGCGGGGGCTCACATCACCGTGCAGCATTTGCAGCGCTGCTTCTTCGCGTCCATATCTGGCTCAGCCTCCTTGGCTTCCATGGCGTTGGTGTCCGGTTTCTGCCCACCTGGCACTTCATCCCCTTGCAGTGGGGCGGCCACCGGCTCCAGCGCGGTGCCATTGGGTGGTGCGTGGTCCTTGCTTGCTGGCTCTGGCTTGCTCTCGGCGTCCTCAATCACCACCAGCTCAGCTTTGATGGTACCCTCCAGCCCCAGCACCTTCTTGGTCTCATTCTCATCCTCCACGTTCTGGTAGCCCATGAAGATCATGGTGACCGGCTGCTCCCTGCTCGGCTCCGTGCCCTCCGTGGAGTTTTCCCTTGGCTTTGCCTGCAGCCCCGTGATCTCCCTCCGTGGTGTTGCCTTCTGGCTGGACGTGGCACTGCTTGGAGCCTCCCCACTCACCGTAGCTTCACCCAGGGTCACCTCATCCGCCTTGTGCAGGAGCTCATCCACCTCAGAGGAGCTGAGTGGCTGCGCCCCATTCTGCAGAGCTCCATCCTCGGCACTCACTGCATGCACCACTGCAGGGACAAGAGAAAGACGGTGAGGGAAAGGGGGGGTTGCAGGAGAGGGTTTGCTCCTGCCACCCCCAGCTCCTGCTCGGCAACCCAGCACTGCCTGAGGGGCTGCTCCCAGCCCTCAGTACCTGCAGAGCTTCAAAACCCAGTTGGTGCTGTGGTGTCTGAGCTGTGGCAGCGCTCTGCAGCACATCACCACCATTACTGCCAACCCCAGCTGAGCACCCGGCTGCAGTGCATCCCAGTGCCCATGGGGGGACAGAATCCTGTGCTGCTGGGTGCTCACAGCGCTGCAGAGCCATGGTGAGGGGCGCTTCCAGCCCATCACGTTTTCCACTTGACCTGGAGCATCATGTGATGAGCAGTGCAATAGCTGCAGGTGCAATAGCTGCAGAACCCACTCGGTGGAGCAGTAGATAATAACCAGGAGGATCTGGCACGGCTGGGGCTGCCCTCTGAGGCTGCTCAATGCTGAGTTGATCCCTAAGATTGGGGGTGCTGGGCCCCCAGGCAGTGCAGGGTCCCACTGTGCTGATGCAGACGATGAAGGTGACAGAGGTGATGGAGGGCATTTCAAAGCAGGAGTGGCCGTGGTGCTCTGCTACTCGCCTGGGGATGCACTCAGTCCATGGATCCCAAGGTCTGCACAGCACCTGGACACAGCTCTGTTGTTGGTCCTCACTGCTGACACAGTTGTCCCTTGGTTCCACCAGCCCCATCTGAGCAGGTTCCCCAGAGCAGGCACTGCTCCCTAAAGCTGTGTTTTCTCCCCTAAATCTCTGTCTTCTCCTCACCCTGGAGACAGGTTCCCTGCTTCCAACCTGGGCACTGTGGGGCCATGGGGTTCCCCAACAGCTCGGCCCTGTCCCCTTCCCAGACAGAGGTGCCCATGACAGTGGGATAACACAGTGCTGATGCCCCTTCCCTCGCTGCTGGAATGCACTCCTGGGCCTTCAGATGGGATGGATCCTCTGCTCTCCAGCAGCACAGACTGATGTGCAGCCCCTGGGATGGTGCACACCATCGGATGGCTCCACGCCACGTGGGATGGGGTGCAGGACGTTGCCCTACGGAGCCAGCAAGGACAGCAGGAGCTGCTCCAGCCCTTCCTCACCCTGCTGCCCACTGGGATGCTCGGCAGCTGCTCCCTCATCCCCTTCCCTCTGCTCCTGAATCCTGCTGGAGGTGCAGGACGGGGCCATACCTTTTAGCTCATCCTCGTATACTTTGATCCCTTGCACACAGTGGTTCTGGGGGAGAAGCGTGGTACTGGACAGGACTTTGGTCTCCCCAGTCACTCTGTCCTTCTCCACCGTGATCTCCACTGAGTACATGGCTGGGACACAAAGAGCACAGTGAGCATTGACAGCCCCAGAGCTCCCGAGCAGCAGCGGGTGGGCGCAGCGGTGCAGTGCTCAGCGGCGGTAGCAAGGCAGCAGGATGCAGCCAGGAGGAGTGAAGGCAGAGGCAGGTGTGACATCCCAGGTATGGCCCTTCTATGGGAACCCACGAGGCCGTCACCGTCCTGGAGCTGCTGGCATCCCCTTACCTCCACAGGTGCTGTGTTCCCCAGCTGTGCCCCTTTAATGAGGGCATTAAGGCAGGCGGCCACCACGTCCATCTGTGGCCACCACGTCCATCTGTCTGTCTGGCCTGAGCGTGGAGCCAGGCTCGTGCTGGTGGGATGCAGCATTGAGGGTGAGCACTGTGCTTCATGGGATGGCCGTTCCTGGGCATCACTCCTTCAGCTCCCTGCCTGTCCCTGCTGTCACCTCATCCTGGTGATGCTTTGCTCCAAAGATTCCAAAGCTGATTTCTTTCTCGTCTGAGCCATCGACAGACCTGAGCAAACCCTCTCCAGGAGCAGAGCTGGCTGCAGCCCTTTGGCCCCAACTGCTCCCATTGCCAAGCTCAGGCAGCGCCCCCCCCCCCCCCCCCCAGCCCTGGCCTCGCATCGTTCTGCTCCCTTGCATCAAGAAGCAGCAAAAAAGAGCAGGAGGAAAGGATTAAACCAGAGCAGAGACATGAAACAGAGGGAGAAGAGTGAGGACCCCGAGCAGCGAACCAGCCGCAGGCTTCCAGCAAAGAATGAACCATCTGATGGCAAATAAATGACATTCTCTGCCCCAGGCTCGGAAACTCATCGAGCGGTGGGGATCGTTGGTGGCAGAACTGCGGGGTGGGCTGTGCATGGAAGGCAGAGAGCTGAGAGGTGCTGCAGGGCGGGAGGAGGGAGCAATCCTCACGTGGAAGTGGGCACGTACCTGCCTTCATCATGTCAGTGCCTTGCACCGCCTTCATGGGGCTGCTGGAGACCTTCTTCTCAGCTGGGAATGGAGAGAAGTGGCAGCCTTAGCTGAAATGATGCCCAGCTTATCCGTGTGCTTCATGTACCCTGGGATGGGCACTGGGGTGGATGGGGCCTCTTCCATGGCTACCACCAGGATGGGGTCCCCCAGCCACAGGACATCACAGGGGGTTGGGGACGTTGGGATGGGTTGAGATGGGGACATTGGGATGGAGATGTGGGGTTGAGGCCGCCCTGTTCCCATGCCCAGTCCTGCTGGTGCCCACCCCCAGCCCAGCACAGGAGGGGGAACCACCATCAATTCAGCATCCAGGGTCACCTACCTACGGCTGCGCTCAGGGGACTCTGCAAAACAGAAGAGAGATGACACGAGCTGTGGATGCACCACGCATTCATTGCTCTGCACACCCAGCCCCAACCCCTGCCCTGCTTCATCCCCTCCCATCCAGATCCTGCAGGGGAGCAGCTGTGCCCACCTTCTGCACGCTGGGGATGCTCTCTGCCTTCTCCTTTGCTGGTGCTGCCACCTCAGCCAGGTTCTCCTTGGTGGATGTAGCAGAGCTGCTGTTCTCCAGTGACTCCAACTCCTTTTCCAGCCTGAGGGAGAACAGGAGCCATGAGGCTGTGCTGGGATCACAGCAGACCTGAAGGGTCTTCCAACCCTCTTCCTCTCTCCATGTCTCCATTACCATGCAGGCAATGCAGCCCCTGCTGCACAGCAGCAGCCCTTCAGCTGGACACATCCCCACTATATATACAGCCTTCAGCAGCTCTTTCTAAGGGAAAAGCATGCACTTGTTTGGCCAGACCTGCACCTGTAGGACCGGACTTTGCTGCAGCCAATCCCACGTGGTGACAAAGCCCAACCCATTGCACACAGTGCCAACAACTGGTGGCATGGAGTAATGTTACTTCCCTCAGGTTTTGTGCCCAGATTCATTAACCCCTGTGCAAATCTCCCTAGGAAAAACAGAGTCCATTCCTGGCCATTGAGCCCAGCCAAGAGCCACGCAGCCCTGATGGCTCTGGGACACAGTGGGGACACTGCAGCTTTGAGCCCATGTGAATCAGTGCACCTCTGTCCATGTTGTCCCCTTCTTTTCCCTCCGAGCCCACAGGAATGCACTGCACCATTACACCAACACAAAGGGCCCTTCGTGCTTGAGCCAGCCCTGCTTTGCTGCTGGGCACTGCACAGCCCCGTTACCTCTGGATGGATTCCTCCAGCTCCTTGGTCTTCACCTCATCCTCCTGCATCTGCTTCTTCATCGCCTCATCTTCCTCAGAGGCAGAGGATGGGGTCCCCTCCAGCAGCCATCTCTCCCGCAGCGCCTTGGACTGGGGGAGCACAGAGGGGCACGGTCTCATCACCCTCCTGGTTTGGGGGTCCTGATGCATCCCCAGAACACACTGGGGTCTCCGGGGGAGTCTTCCTCACCTTGAGATGCTGCAGCTGCCTCCGATCATCCTCCAGCTGCCTCCTCTTGTTCTCAATCTCTGTCTGACGTTTTCGCTTCTCCTGGATGGACACAGAGCTGGGCTCAGCGCAGGGTTGGGGCAACACTGGGAACTGCTGGGGGGGAACCTCCATCCCAGCACCTCCGAGAGCAGAGAGGGTGCAGAGCATGGACTGTTCCCAGCCTCTAAATGTCACCTTCCCCCCAGACTAGCCCTGCTAAGCATGAGCCGGGCTGTGAGGGGAAACCAACCCTAGGCGGTCCCTTTCCCGACCCCCCCCCCCCCTTCTGTTGCACATCCTGGGTTCGATCCAGATTGCTTTAGCAGAGTCTGTCCCAGCCCAGGGAAGCGTCAGCCGCTCTTTTTCTCCTCTGGCCCAGAACAATTTGCCCTTTGTGAGGCACAGATCGGCCCGATAGCGAGCGGGGCTGGGAGCTGGCAGCAGGGGAGCTGCTGTGGGGGAGCAGGGAGATGCTATGGGGGGGCAGGGAGATGCTATGGGGGAGCAGGGAGATGCTATGGGGGAGCAAGGAGCTGCTATGGGGGAGCAGGGAGATGCTATGGGGGAGCAGGAGGCTGCTGCAGAGCACCCACTCCTTTCAGGGCTGCATCACATGCAGCACTCAGCCCTTAGGAGAAGGCAGGGAAGACCCTCATGCTCATTTCTTTCTCACTCAGGGCTCATTAAGGCACTGCTTCGTGAGTTAACCCAGCTGCCAATTGCATCTCTGGTCTCCGGGTGCAGAACCAAGCCCTGGAGGAGCTGCTTGTTGGGCTGAGGGCGCCGCTTGTTGTTTTGGTGCCACCCTGTCACCCATGGGGACTCACCGCAATGGCCTGCAGCCTCTCCTGCTGAAGCGTGTTGGCCTCCACAGCCCTGCAAAGAGAGCAGAGAGAAGCTGTGAAGCCCCGTCGCCCACACAGAGAGATGTGGGGAGTGAATGGGGACATTGTGGAGCCAGACAGCGCGTGCAGACAAAGGCCGGGCTCTTCCCTTCTGCTTCCTCTGCTTCCCTGTGCTGTATTGAAGCTGAGCGCTGCCCCAACACATCTCCTCCTGGCACCCCAATCCTCTTTGTGCTCCTCTTTTCCTCTGGGGCCAAGCAAGCACTGCTGACAGCCCAATGCTGTGCGGAGGGGAATGGCCACGACAGAAGGGTTGGAGAGGAGCACTTCTGGCTGCCTCCGCTATTCTGGCTCACACTTTCCATTTCAAGCCTATTCCTTGGCTGCTGACACCTTTCCTGCACAGCGACCTTTCCAGGCTGTGCGCTGCACAGACAGACACACATGCATGGACCCAGCTGTGCTACCCAACACCAGGTGCAGCTGCAGGCACCTGCTCGGGGGGGTCCTGGGGAGGTTGTGGTGGGAGGGGAGCAGGCTGGTTGAGTGCCAGGCGATGCTAATGAAGCAATTAGCTGTGGCAGTAATTGGAGCAGGAGGCTCAGAGGTGTTGTAAGGCGATGGCTGGTTGCCATTCGTTTCCCAAGAGCTTGGGAAGGGGGCAGGTGCATGGAATGGGGCTTGGAGAAAGCAGGGTGAGCTTTGGGGCCCCTGAGCGAGTGGAGTGAGGGCACCACAGTGGCTGAGGTCGCACAACCCAGCAAGGAGCTCCAGCCCCAACCACTGAAGCTGCTCCAATAGATGATGCTGAGCAGAAGGAGGCAGCAGGGAGAGCTCTTTGGTTTCATTTCCACCGACGGTGATGAAGCGCGGATCCATTTTCGCACCTCCCAGGAGTTTCTGCCCTGGCTGAGAGCATTGGAGCTGGGTGATGGAGGCTGGGAAGGACAACAGGACACACTGCCTGCAGGTCCTGCCCTGCACATGCCCAGCTGGGCCTGAGGGCTTTGCAATGCACAGTTAAAGGCAGAGCAGACAACCCTGCCCTACAGCGGCCGCAGCTCAGGGCTGCCAGCCTTGGTGGCCTGAAGCATTCCCAGTTCAACTGGGGTAAGTGGGGACGGGGAGGGATGGCTGTGCTGCATCCACAGCGCACAGCAGGGAAAGCAATTGGTGAGGAGCCAACAGCTCAGGCTGTGAGCTCAGAGGGGACCAGCAGAGCACCCAGAGCTCAGCACCAGGGTACAGCTGCGGGGCACGAGCCCCCCACCCCACAGTAACCATCCCTCTCAACCTCCCCCTCGGGCAGTGCAGTGTTGAGGCTGTTTCCCTCCTTCCCACCCCTCAAGCACAACATTCTCATGGCGTGCAAATGATCAGCACTTTCCAGAAAGCCCCACTGAAACAACAGGGACGTTTCCTGATGGAAAAGTGGGAAGCGTGACGCCCCACGGTGACCTCCACCCACCATCACCACCTCTGTGCTCATGGCTCAGCTCCAGCCCAGCACTGGGGGCTGCCCATGTGTTCTGTGCATGCAGAGTTCTTGGCAGAGGGTGAAACTGAGAGCAAACAAACACGATGGGGAAAAGGTGCTGCGTTTATAGCAGTTATTTGGGGGCACTTTGAGGTGAAGCTGTGATGCTTTGAGCACACATCCTGTCTTGCATCGCAACGCTGCACCCACTGGAACATCTGTGAGCCCCATCCACGCTCCCTTTGCTGCTCTTCACCCTGGCTGAGCTGGCTCTTCCCTGCACCAAACCATCAGGACCACAGCACTGCTTTCCAATTGCAAAGCTTGGGAGATGGAGCTGTGACAAACTGATGGCAAAACAAGATGCCCTGAGCAGGGAGATGTCAGGGCTGTGGAGCAGACATGCAGCAGCCATCCCCAGGCCTCGTAACACCCACGTCACGGCTCTAACTTTGCCACAGGCAACAGCCCAGGAGATGAAACATTCCCCTTCCCCCTCCAAGAACCAGATCCAGGACTTCAAGTAACCACTGGGCCCAGGCAGCTGGGATGGCTCCATGCAGACACTGCACACAGAGGTTGCAGGGAGGAACTTGCTGGCTCTGCATCACCTTTCCCCACACCAAGGGGCTGTAGGACCACACTGGCAGCAGCCCATGGCCTCAGGGTACCCCATGCCAGGGCATCTGCCTGCTCCAGGGCCAGGGATGCCCTCTGAACCCAACTCTCCGTACCCCAGACTTTGGAATGCAGCCTCTTTCTCTCCTGGATCTCGCACAGTTCAACTGATCCAAGCTTTTTCAGCATTCCTGAAACGTTCTGTTCTGCTTTTCTTCCTCCATCCTCTTTATTTTCCATTATTTGCTACTAAAGTTTCTGCAATCCTGGGGTGAAAGCCAGAAATCTTCCTGGCCCAGGGAAAGACACAAAACAGGCTGGATGCCCCTCGCTGCACCATACTGGGCCCAGACCCCCCCACACCCAACCCTGTGCTCCTCTCCATCACCCCAATACCCTGATAGACAGAGAAGGGGCAGAGCCTGGTGCTCCCAGGTCCCCCCTGCACACGGGGATGGGGTGAAGAGATGGGAGGATGGAACGGGTCCTACAGCCATCACGCTCCGATGGGATCCCGCTGCTGGGGGCTGATTCGGGGTTAAGCCCGAGCAGCTCCGAGTGGCCGCACCTCCTCCGTTCCCCTCCCGCAGCTCACGGCCGGGCCCGGCGGATGCACGGAGCCGGGAGGCGGCTGCCCTGGCAACGGCACCATGGCAACAGCGCCATGGCAACAGCGCCATGGCAACGCGAGCGAGACGGCACCCGGCCGGGGGATGCGCGATGCGATGCGCTCCGGCCGCCAGGACCGCGGACCGGGACCGGGCCGGGATTCAACACTTATAGGGCTCCCGGGAGGCCGCAGCCACACCGATGTGAGCTCCACGTTACACCGAGATACTACAGAGGAGTGGAAAGGTGACCCCGGTGGCACCGGGTGCTCAGTTACCATCCTCCTCGTGAATCACAAAGGCAGAAAAGACACCAAAAGAACCACCCCATCCCCACCCCATCCCTCCCTCCCCTCTCCACTTCATTTCACCGGGTCTCGTGAGCTCCTGCAAATAGATTCATGCTTTTCTGCCCGGTGCATTCAGGTCTCAGCTCCTCCGATCCCAGAGCAGCTCCTCAAGCTGTCGATGCACTGCGTGGCTGTGGCATGAGAGGTGAGGCCGATGGGATGCAGGTGGCACTGAGGGACTGAGCCCCAGGAACTCACACCTGCAGCAACAGCAGCCTTTGGATGGAGCTGCACACCCACGTGTGAGCACACAAGCACCCCATGTGTTCCCTCCCTGGGCTCTCCAGCTCTTTCCAGCCCTGCTGATGCCGCTGTTTCCTCCCATCACAAGGGAAGCCCATGACCTTTTGTCTCCTCCCCGCCTGACATGAAACAATAATGTTTATTTGCCTTCCTCTGTTTTTTTTCCCATTAGCTCATCCAAATGTGTGAAGAGCCGTTTCAAGCTGCTCCTCCGCCCCCCGACCTCTGCTCCATTCCCACCAGCTCAACTCCGAGACAGAAGAGAAGGAAGGGAGAGGGTTCATCCCAAGCCAAACTCCATCCTGCAGCCCTGGGAGGATGGGCAATAGAGGGAGCAGCACTGATTTGCACCGCTGCTCCTGTGCCGACAGCCAGACCCAAGGGAAACTGGGTCCAGAGTGCTGCTGCAGCAGGGAAACTACAACCCCTGCCCTGATGTGCTGCTGCTCACAGCGGGGTGCAGAGCAAAGGGACAGCCCAAGTCCTGCAGTGAACGACAGCAAAGGCAAATCCCTCCCAGCAGGCTCAGGAGGGAATGGATAAAGCTTTGCTTGGGAGCAAGCAGCAGAAAGGGGAGGCCAGGACCCCCTCAGCTGTTTGCTTTGAGCCACACCAGCTCCACTGCCTGCACAGCCCCATCCCGAGTGGCTGCTTTGGGAGGAGATGAGGTGGGAGGAGGAGATGGCAGCCCCAGGCTCCCGAAAGATGCAGGATGCATTAGAACAAGCGGAGCTGCCTGATTGATTCTTCAGGCTGAGACGTGGGCTGGAAGTGCCAGGAGAAAATGGATCCTCTGAATATTTGATGAACAGAGGCTCAAGGAGGGAGTTTGATTGGAAAATTACAGATCTTTCAAACAATGGTTCAAGTGCCCTCCGAACACTTGGGTTTCCAGCTCCCTTCCAGTTAGAGGAGCGAGGCTCCACGAGGAAACACCCACACGATTTATGAATGAAGCAGAGCTCCCCACACCTGGCACAGCACTCAACCCACTGAGGCCGGCAGCCCAGCAGCTCCAACACCAGCCCAAGGATGTGGAATTCAAGTCCTGCCATCACTGGGGTCACTGTGGCTGCATCACATCTCTCCTCAGTCCTACAAGGCACAAACATTGCCTTGAACACCAGGGCACATGAGGTTCTATGGAGTATATAGGGATGTGGTTCACATTCAGAGTCCTGCCTGGGCACCCAGCCCAGAGCTCTGCTCCCTGTCCCCAGCCTCCATCCAGCTCCTTTGCACCAGGAAGCACCTGCCACAGCACAGCCAGCATTGTTCCCTCCCCAACAGCAGCTCCAGGGCTGCTGAGGATTCATCCTCATCCCCTGAGACCGGCTTCTGTCTGGGGCCTGAGGGGCTTGCTGCCTCACAGACGGGTGCAAGCAGTAAATACAGACTCAGTTCAGGCTTCCTGAATCCGCCTCTGCCTCCAGCCCTGAGCTTTCCGCCCTCCATCAGACCCCATCCCTTGTGCACGTCCTTTCCCTTTCCCTTGCATGGGGGTAAGTGGCTATTTCTGGTCAGGAACAAGGAATACCAGCAGCAGTTTCCCAAGGAAATCCACTCTTGCTTCAGTTCCTTCCCCACCTTGTGCACTTCTGAGCTGAACCCTGAGCCCTGGCTCCCCAGGTGCCATTGTGTGGCTGTCTGTAGCTGGGCTTTATGGCTTCCTCCAGGACATTGGGAACAGTGCCTCACTGGGCTTTGTATCTCAATGGAGGTGCATGGAGGAGAGTGTAGGACCCCAAGCCCCACCCCAAAGGGAGTGCCCCAGGTTACCCTAAGGGCAGAAATATCCCTTCTTCCCCCCCGTGGGTCTCCTGTTCAGATCTGGAGTGATGGAGAGAGCAGGACCTGGAGGGCTGTTGGCTCCCGAGGAGAGCAGCAACAGCAAGGTGCAAAGATGTCAAAAGGAGCTATCAGCAGCCAGAAGTGGAGATGCTAAACCTCCAGCTACCCAACAGCATCACTAGCAGGACGAGCAGAGGACAGAAGAGCAGCTCTGATGGGACCAGCAGAGCCTTTTGTAAGAGCCAGAAGCTTTTAGCCAAACCTCCTTTGGCAGCAGAAGCTTGTGGTGTCCAGCACCCTCCTCCAGCTGCTGCCAAAGCTAAAGGAAAGCAAGAGCCAACCCCAGGATCGTGCTTCCCAGCACACATCAACAACTGCAAAGCCAGGCCTAAGTCTTGGGAGTGTTTGGCCATGGGACCCCAGTGATCCCAGGACTTTCCTAAGCCTCCATCCCAATGACAAGGGTATGAATTTTGCAGAGCACACCTGACCCTTGGTTAAACCCCTTGAAGGAGCACCGGGGCTGCAGGTCTGTCCATAAACCCAGGGAAAACACATCTGCATTTCAACCACCACCAACTTTGGCACACATATTCCAGCCCCAAAATCCCAAGATTCATCTCCATAAGAGCCAAAACCTGAACGACCAGAAGGGGCTGCACCAAAGCTGCCCAAACAGAAACTGTGAACGCTCCGGTTTCTGCTTTGCTACTCAGCCCTACGCTCTCACCTCCGGGGCACATTTCCTTAGCAGGGTCTGTAGACACAAGAAGGAACAATCTGGTATTTCCAGCACACAAACAAAAGCCCCAGCACAGCCCTGAAGGACTCCTTGCCCCCTGCTGACAGCCAGCAGTCCATCCCACAGCCTCCAGTGATAAAGGGGCTCAGCACAGAGGAGCAGAGCAGTCATCTATGCTGTCACCTGGCTGGGAGCTGACCCCCTCCCCATTCCCACTCCAGATCCATCTCCCCCCCAGGCCCCTGTTGGTACTGCGTAGTGAACCAGGGCCCAGTGAACCAGACTCCCCTGACAGGAGGAAACAAGCACCTCAAGCCCTCCAGCACCCCTATGGGGCTCCCCCAAACTGGGGGTAAATGGCAGATGGCCCGGGCCTGTTGAGTGCTGGTTGAGCACCTGGTTAAATCAGCACAGGGCAAAGTGCCCACAAGGAGCAGACATTCACTGACCCCTGGGTTGGGCTGGATGGGTTCCCCTGGAAAGACCTCAGTGCCAAACCCAGGAGATGCTGGAGGGAAGCAAAGGGAAGCAAAGGGAAGGGAACGATAGGGCCACAGAGCCCCGTCCTCAGCTCCCATCCTGCCTGCAGGTTCCAACCGACCGGGGCAGGGCCCCACCGCAGCACACAAAGAAGGTCAGGGCGCTGGAGCATTCCTCGGCTTCCGAGAGTCTCTCCCCAGCAGGATGAGGAGTGCAGCCCCCTCTCCAAGCCGGGCCCTTCGGCACCGCGTGCAAAGGGAGGGGTCCGCGGGCTCCCAGCCACCCACTCACCCCCAGCTACGCACAGCAGCAACAACAGGTTCAAAACAGAAAAATAAACGCCTTTCCCACCCCATTCCCCTCCCCCCCCCCCCCCAACCGCCTCCCGCACCGCTGTCGGCAGACGCTCGAGCCCCGCAGCTCTGCTACCCGCTCGGGGCCTCCATCCACGCACCACGGGTGGTCGCTTCGGCGCCCCGCAGTAGGGCAGGAACCGAGCGGGGTCGGGGGGGAGGGGGGGGGGCAGCTCCTTCTGAGCTCTATGAGGGTCTGAGCCATCGCCATCGGGGGTTCTGCAGCCCCTCGGTGGGGATCCCGAGCCCGCTGTGCAGGGACGCACCGTGATTCAGGGCCCCGACCCGCAGCGTGGGGGGATGCGAGCCGCACGAGTGGGGTGCGGGGTCCCCGCGCCGAGGGGCGATTCAAACTGATGCGAGCGACTTCTCGACCCTCCGTCAACGGGTCCCCGCAGCCCCACCGGGGGGGTCCCGAACCCCGACACCCGGGTGCCGCCTCCGCCTCGGCACTGCGGTGCGCAGCGCGGGGAGCCCCGCGGCCCGGTGTGGGGGTCCCGCGGGGAACGGCTCCGGTACTCACTCCATTTTCCAGGCGGGTTCCTCTGGGTCCGTGCCGGGCGAGGCGTGGCGGAGCGTGGCCGGCAGCCGCCGGCGTCCCGGCGCTCAGGGCCCGGCGGGCGGCGGCATCCCCGGCGGGGCTGCGGGATGCGCAGGGATGTCGGGGCCGCGCCGGTGCTCCCGCCTCCCGCACAGCTCCGTCTGCCGGGCGCGGTCCGCCACTGCCACCGCCCCTCAACCCGGCCTCGGGGCGCGGCGCTCCCCGCCCGCCGCTCCGCGTTGCCGCCGTTCCCGGGAGACCCCCGAGGCTGTTTAAAAGGGTGCGGGGGTCCCGATCATGGGGAGCGCAATGGAGGGGCCGTGGGTGCCGCCCGAACCCCGCCGAGGATGGAGGGCAGGGGCAGGAGGGGCAGGAGGGGTGCCGGAGGCTTTGCTCCCAACACATCGCGCAGCCCTGAGGGTGCCAACGGCAATCCCCCCCTAGATATGCCCCCATATCTGCCCCCACTGTCAGCTCCTCCATTTCCCGGTGACGGTTGCATTGGGTAAACCCTGGCAAACTGACACAGGAAGCCCAGGACAAGTTGCAAGCCACGGTGGGATTAAGAAATCTGCCCCAGCTCTGCAGCAGGAGCACCCCGGTTCTCCGACCCCCATCCCTTCAAGCCTGTACCCGTGGGGATGCAGAGCAGGGGCAGCAGCTGGTCGGGATGAAAGGCAGCACAGCACACAGCACCAGGCCACCGTCAGCCCTGGGGACATCCTGGGAGGTGTCCCTGGGCCATGGCGGGGCTCTGTTCTCACTTGTACCCTCTGTGCCATGGGGGATTTCATCCCAATTAGCTCAAGGCATGAGAGCAGCCAGGCATGGGCTGGGAAGCTGCTCTGCTTTCTCCCTTCCTTCCTTCATCCACTCTCTTCCCAGCAAGCAGCCTCTCCTCCGCTCCAGGGAAAGCTGCTGGGCAGTGCCACAGGCCATAGGCTGCCCCCACAGCTCTGTGACAGCAAAACCGAACCCTCCATCACCCCTTAGCATTGCATATCTCCATCCAAAACGATTGCACAAGGCGGCAATACTGAGAGGAGGAAGCAGAGGGGTATCTCTGTGCCCACAGCACCGCCCTGCAAGGTTATTTAACCCCCCCCCCCATCCTCAGGTGGCCCCACAGAAGGTGGTGGTGGCCCGAGCTGCACCAGAATGCTCACTGCTCTGCTCATCCTCAGCCTGGGGAGCTCTGCGCTGGGTCCAGCAGGTGATGGGAAGGTTGTGGCTGGGAGGGCTGGGAGCAGCGCTGGGAACTTTGCACCCGTGGGCAAATGCTGGGTGTGTAAATGCAGGTTGTTGTCTGCCTGCACCCAACAGGTGCTCACAGCACTTGGGTCATCGGGGGAAAGGCAGCGGTGCCGCATTCACGGCCATTCATCGCCTCCATCCAGATGGACGGGCAGCACTTCTGTGGGGGCTTCCTGGTGTGGCCCAGGTGGGTGATGACAGCCGCCCACTGCCCCGTTCCCAGGTGAGTGGTTTCCCCCCGGTCCCATTCACACGGATACCCCCACCCTGGAGCAAACCCCCTTCGGGGTCTCCCATCCCTCCTCACATCTCCCCCTTTAGGCTCAACCCCTCCGTCCGCGTGGTGCTGGGAGCGCACAGCCTGGAGCAGCCCGAGGAGTCCCAGCAGGTCTTCGGTATCGAGGAATCCATCGCTCATCCCCTCTACGACCCTCGGACGGTGGACAACGACATCCGTCTGCTCAGGGTGAGCCCCGCGCCCGGTGCCACGGGCTGGGCTGGGGACCGACACTAGGTGTCAGTGTACTCCGAAGAAGTGCTGCCCCCGGGATGGATGATGCCCGCATTCCGGGCACCTCCTGCCTCCGGAGCGCACTGGTTTCATTTGGAAGGGCCGGGACGTGGGATCACGCTGGGAGCTCAACGGGGCAGTGGGAACCGGGCTAGGGGCCCAGGAGCAGCGGGGAGGGGCTCTGCCTTGGGGTCTGTGTGGAAGAGGAAGGGAGCCGTGCCCCCCCTCCATGCCCAGCTAAACGACACGGCCAAGCTGAACGCATTTGTGAAGCGCATCCGCCTGCCCCGGCCACGTATCGACCTGAAGCCTGGAACCCTCTGCTCCGTGCTGGGTTGGGGGGACATCTCCAACTACGGCGAGAGACCCATCCAGCTGATGGAGGTCAACACCACCATCGTCAAGAGGAGCCTGTGTCGGACCCTATGGAAGGGCCGTGTCTCAGGCAACATGCTGTGCGGGGCCAGCCGCAATGCCACGCTGCAAGGAGTCTGTGCGGTGAGTGCCACGCACCCATCCCAGCCCTCCCAGCCTCCCTGGCCCATAGGGTTGTTATTAATCCATTCTCCATCACAGGGTGATTCTGGGGGACCCCTGGTCCTCAAGGGGAAGGTTTACGGTGTCGTCTCGTTCTCTGGGGAGAGATGTGGGGACCGTCGGTACCCCGACATTTACACCAGGATCTCCAACTACGTCGAGTGGGTGCACCACGTTGTGCTCAGCCACCGCCAGCCCCATGGGCAGGGGAAGCACAAACCGGGCCCAGGGGAGGTGGGGAAGGACCAGGGAGCAGTAGGGTGGGGAAGGTCAGGCCTCTCACATCCCCCTCCAGCCCCAAGGGGTTTGATGTTCAATGGGAACTGACACCAGGGCTCATCACTCCTGACTCAGTTTCCCTGCGTGCTCCAAGGCAATGGAGGGGGCTGATGGTAGTGAGGAGCCCGGCATCCCCCTGGCTGCACAGAGAACTCCAGTGCCACACTTCCCCCCCTTGCTGCATCACCACTTTCCTCCCTAAATAAAACCTCATTCCCAGACCTCTGTCTGTTTGCCCTCTCTCTTCCTGTCTCACTCCCACCTCCTATGGGGCCCCAGCTCAGCTCTGGGGTAGGAGAAAACCCTACAGACGCTCCCCCCCTCTCCACCCCAGCACAAACTCACCCTGATCCTGCCACAGGAGCCCTGCAGGGAGAGAACAAGGGACAGACCAAGGGACAGCCTCACCTACTCACAACCTCATGGTTTGTACAGCAGGGAGCCCAGTGGTGGCCTTGGGGATACCTGGGATGTCCAGCAGAGGATGGATGCTGCCAGGCTGCCAGAGCCAGGGGAACCTCAGATCTCTATGGGTCCCATGGGAGGATGATGCCAGAGCAGGGCTGCCAGCCCCGGGGTGTTCCTAATGCTGATGTGTTTGTCCCAGCTCACCCCAGACCACCCAAACACTTGGGGAAGGAGACGTCTGACTCCCAGAGCTGTTCTGGAAGGTGAAATCATTTGCTCGCTGCCATTGCTAATGTCATTGCTGCAGCCCATTCCTGCTGCATGGCATGGGTCAGCACCAGAGCCACGAGGTCGGTACTGTGGGGCTGTGAGATGCAGCCACCCCAACTCCTGCAGACCTGCATGGCACCAAGAGCCCCACGGAGCCCCACGGCTGCTCCCCAACACCCATCCCACAGGCAGGGGCACCCTGCAGCCATTCTGTTCCCCCATCTCTACATACAAGGACACAGCTGGGGCCACAGCAGCACCACCCTGGGAGCCACCAAAGCCACTCTGCAGGCTGCAGCCCAGCTCCTGCGCCTCCGCTTTGCACATCAGGACTCAATTAATGGCAGGAATTGTTTTGTGAAATACCAAACCCTTACGGCACACACTGATATTAGGAACACATTTGATTTGCATTGCTCTTTGCCTCTCTCTCTCTTTCTCTCTCTCTCTCCCTTTTCCTTTCTCGCTGCTGCTGCTCACAGACTTGGCTGGGTTGGAAAAACCATGACACAAAGCTGAAACAGATGTGGTTGGTGGCCCAGGAAGGTGCAGCCATGGAGCAGGGGCTGAGCTGAGGCTTCACCTGCTACTCCACCAAGCCAAGGCTGACCCAGCGGGGCCAGCACTGAGGTTATAAACCCAATTCATCACAGGTCTCTCCAGCCAGCTTCCATTGCAGGTAACAGAGAGGAAAGTGCTCCTCCATTGCAGGGCTGCAGCAGCCTCCAGGGCAGTGGAGCAATGCAACAAAAGCAGAAGCTTTTATTCGTTTTCTTTAATCATAATCCAAATTGTAACACAGTCATAAAATGCTCCTAAATGATAAGGAATAGGAAATGTATACGTTCCTATAACGCCTGCCTCAGCAACCAGAACACAAACCATACAAAAATAGAAAATAGGGTATTTATATATATATATATATATATATTACGTATACGGCATTCATATAAAGGCGAGGTGTCAAGAGATGAGATGGTTCGTACACGGATCACAACGCACACACAACAATAAGAGAGAGAGAGGAAGTTAAAATAAATACAGAGGGTGTTGAGAGGGATGGGGGATGCGGGGCTGGGTGTCCCAGCAGCCCCCTGCCTTCCATATGGGTTTGGCCATGGATGGATAAAAGACAAGCAGCAGCGATGCTGGGAATAGGGACTGGAGCACCACAGGGCAGCTCCAGCTTTGCTTCCAGAAGGGTTGGAAGCTGGGTCTTGGTGGGCAGGGGAGAACCTCAATGCGATCAGTTGCTATAAAAACCTCAGGAGAAAAAAAAAAACCACAAACGACATAGAAAAATAGAGATCTATCCATCTCAAACGTGGCGCTGCTCCGCGCTCCGTTCCGTGCTGCTGGCAGCTGGGGCTGAACCCCTCCGGGGAAAGATAAAGAGCAGATTCCTACTCGACCCCGAGGTCCTGGCCAGAAACGTCAGCAGAGTACCAAGAATTCAATCCAAAAATAAATAGCCCCGGGGCGGCCGTCCAAGGACACGTTATGGGGTGGGGGGGTGAGGGGGGGTGTGCGGCAGTGCAGGCGCTCCCCTGATGCCCTGGGCACGGAGCAGTGCAGGGGATGTGAGCAGGCACGGCCAGGAGCCGTCCCTCTGCATCTGCGTAGCATACAGATATAAATAAGGACCTTCTTTAATAAATATCAGGTATATGGTTTGTACAGTATACACATATAATGCCCCTGTCTGCCGGCCGCAGCCTCGCGGCGGAGGAAGGATTCACACGTAGTTCTCCTCCGCGTTGTCCGTCTCCAGGGAGAACCTGGCTGAGGCTGGGAAGATAAGGGGAGAAAAGGGGAAAAGGAGTGAGTGGGTATAAAGAGGGTACGGCCCTACAGAGCCCCATTGATGGCCATATTGCCTGACCCTTCTCTTACCCGAGCAGCTCCCGTAGTGCCGCACGCCGATGGAGCGCCCCAGGTGGCACGTGGCCCTGCGCAGGTGGCACGCTGATGGGTAGGTGATGTTGTTGTTGCCACAAAGAGCGTGATCCAGGCTGGTGGGTTCAGGGCATGGAGCCGTCCGACACATCACGCAGTGAGCGCTGCCTGTCTGATCCACCACGCATGTATGGGTGCCGGGGCACACCACGCTGGAGCAGGATTCTGAGGGGAAGCACACGAGGCTGAAGCTCAGCATCTTATATAGAGCGAGTTGTGAAGTTCAGCATCCCGCTCCCATGGCCCCTGCACCCAGGAAGCAGTGAGGAAGCAGGAATCATGCATGCCATAGGGAACTGACGTCTTCACTGCAGTTCCCAAGCTGGCTTGGCCACCAACACCTGGCCAGGATGAGCGGCCCTATGCATTACAGAGGGAGCAGGGTGGGTTGGGACCCGGGGAGGGCTCTGAGCCCCATAGGAGAGCAGGGAGCTCATGCACCCCATCCTGTGGGCTCTGCACACCAGCAGCCCTGGGATACAGCAGACCCACCGTACGCCCCGGATGCTGTAAACAGCTCAAAGCCTTCCCTCCTCCACCCTCTATTTTCCTGCTGGATTGGAAGGAGACTTGGCATCTGCAGCTCCCAGCTTGCAACTCACATTTCTTGCCCCAAATTTTACTGTGCAGTCCAGAGCTTGACAGGCAAAGCATTTCAGAGAGGAGGGCTGGCGAAAATAATCATAATAATTCTGACAGTTCTTGGCAGGGCAGAGGAGGATTACTGCTCTCTTTAACAAAACAACAAAAAAAAGGGGCTCGATGTTTGGAAGTGACATTTTACGGACTGCTATTCCCCAGCTGCAGCAAAGTTTGAATCCCCCATCGTACTGATGAGCTGCTCCAGCATCACAGGCAGCTCCTTGGCCGCCCGGTTTGAGCTGCCACAAGTGCCAGCTCTGCTGCTCCACCCTGCAGTGAGGACGATGCTGGGCCAGCGAGCTCAGCCATGAGTTAACCCCAGGCAGAGAGATGCAGGTGGGGGCTGCTCTTGGACCCCCATGCAGAGCAAACCCAGCCTGCAGATCTGTTCCCATGGGAGGGGAGCTCTGTTTGCACAGCACAGGGCAGGATCAGCTCCCCGATGGCCAGACTGATAGAGAGTGTGGGGGCAGGAGAGAGGTGGGGATGGTGACCCAGCGTGCTGGCACAACATGACAGAGCAGCGCAGCTTCTCATCATCACTGCCAAGCTGTGTAATGTGTGGGGGGAGCTCATTGCTGCTCATCCCTTTCTTCCCTCCTAGACTCAGCTTGAAAGCAGCGAGAGCCACAGGGTAGGGGACCCCGGGAGCAAGGCAGGGGTATGGCAGAACCTACTTTTGCATTTGCCCTGGTACATCACTTCCAGGTCGGGGTGGTCTCTGCACTTGGCTGTCAGCAGGTCGCACTCATCACGGTAGGTGTAGCCATCCGAACCGCAGACCTGCAGCTTGCGGGGCAGACTGGAGCAGTCAGGGGCACAGGCACATTGGGGCCTCCCGTGCTTCATCTTGCACACCTTGTCGGGGCCGCACACCACCCCTTCACAGCTCTCTGTGGACAGAGGGGAGCACAACATCACAGCTCGTAGCAGCACCCACAAAGCATTACCTGGAGCTGCCCCTGGGCCCCTGCAGCACGAAGCGGCTCTCGCAGCAGCATCTGGATCTGCTCAGAGCTGCAGAGGAGCAGGTCGTTGGCTGCAGCACAGAGCCATCATCCAACACTTAACCCAGCCAGAGAGCTGGCCCTCAGATCAGCACCAGCTAATTCATTTCTACGGATTTATTTTTTTGGAAGGAAACATTTCTTTTTCTTATGCAATGGAAAAAATTCTATCTCTGTAAAGGCCCCAGATCCTCCAGAAGGAACTGGGCTTTGCAAGTTGTCTGGGCAATCAAGAGCTCTGCTTTAATCAGACAATACCCAGCCCTGTTTTGCTCCAGGCCTCCGTGACTTGAACACAAGAGCAGGTCACAGCAAAGAGCGGCAGATCTCCCCCCCTTACCCCCCATCCCATCCGCTTCCCAGAGAGACAGATGGACACATTGTCCCCTGGGTGCCTCCCTGCAAGGACAGCACTGGGCTCAAAGGGACCCTGCAGCCACCTCATCCCTGGGGGCAAAGGACAGGGAGGAGACAGCCTGCAAGGGGAGGGGGGGGGAAGGGTCAGGGCTGGGAGCCCCTCATCTCTGCCTCCAAATGGCCACAGATGCCACCTGGGGAGAAGGGAACCACCAGGACCCAGCTCCATCACACCCAGCAGGAGGGAAGAGAGCCCTCCCCAGCCCCAGCTTCACCCCAGAGCAGGAGGGATTCCTGCAGACAGGGTGTGTGCTGGGAAGATGTCAGCAGGGAGATAAAGATGGGGGATTTCCCTGCAGCAACCGGGTCACTTCGGGAGACAGCGAGGGGAGGAGGGGGAAGGGGAAATCCCCTGTCTGCTTGGCCAAGGTTCCCAAGAGAAATTCCCCGGTGGGAGACGGGCAGTTTCCTGCTTTGCTTTGTGATTTCCATAGCTGGGACCTGCTCTGAACAGCTCTGAGGGGAGCACAGCGCGGCTGGCGCACACCTAAGTGGGGTCCATCCATCCCACTGCAGCAGCATCCACCCATGATGACCCCAAACCTGGCACCAAGGGGGGGGGGGGTGGACAGCCAGGAATCTCACCTCCCAGCAGAGCCACAGAGCAGCCCCCAGCGCCCAGCTATGGTTCTCCTGGAGCAACCCCCCAGCAGCCAGCCCTCAGCTTAGGGAGCCCACCCAGCTCCATCTGGACCAGCAGAGCTTTCCCATTTACCCCATGGCCACTTTGTTTTGAGGTCCCACTTCCATAGCCTGGGCAACCACAGTGCCCCTCTATGGGCTGCCCTGCACACCCCCATCCCTGTTGAGCACCTGCCACGTGTCTCATGGGGTGTAGAATCCAACCCCAAGCACTGGGGCTGCATGGGGCTGCAGTGGGACCTTGGAAGCATTGGAAGGAGTTGTTTTCTTAAGAGCATTTCTCCCCACCCCTCTTTAAGCAAATAACTCAGTGACCTTCCAAGGACCTGCTCCTGATTCCTGTGGTCAGCAGGTCCTCAGTGGGTTCTCACACAACCACGCAAGTGCTGAGAGGGGATCCGTGCCTGTGGCATGTGCCAAAACATCTGGAAGGCCTGGAACTCACAGCTGGAGGGTTTCCATTTTTGGAACTGTCTGTTATGTAAAACCATCTCACACATACGCGCTTGGCTTCGTCGGGAGGAGGAAGGGGGAGCAAAGGGGAAGAAAGGCATCTTCCCGTGAATACAAAGTCTATCAATAATAGAATGGCATCGGGAACTGCTGCGTGGTTCAGTGCCACCCCCAGCACGGAGCTCAGCCCCAAAGTATTGCCTCCATCCCACAGCCTCACACTCACCTTTGCATGGATGGCAGGTCACCAGCCCCAGGAAGCCCAGCAGGCTGATCTTGTTGCCTGGGTAGGTGTAATTAGACCAGGCCACGTCCACGTTGCCGTTGGCGCAGCACTCTTCCCATGTCACTCCTGTCTTCAGGATCATGGTGCACTTGGCCTCCTTCCCCTGCTGCAGCCAGCAGATCCCACCTGCAGGGCAGAGGGCAGAGGATGGGGTGGCACTGTGTGATGCCTGGCAGCAAGCAGGCAGCATCTCCTCACATCCCCACGCACCTCCCAGCACCCCCCTGCCCAGCTCACAGTGCACCACCAGCCCCACGGAGGGACCATCCCTGCAGCACGCAGCCCCACACACTCTGCCTTTGTGAACAGGGCACTTGACACAGCCCTTGGGACACAGCCAGCCCAGCGGCATCCGATCCCACTGAGTCAAAAGCCTGTTTGTTCCTTAACCTCATGAGCAAATCATTTATACTATTTTTTTGCTTTTTTCTTTTTTTTTTTTTTTCTTCCCCTTTTTTTTTTTTTGTGAGTGATTCCTTTGCAATTTCCGCCTCTGCAAAGCAGCCTCTTCTGACGCTTATTTGGGTTTATGTTCTCATTAGTTGCGTTTGAGGTCTGTTAAACGGCTAAAGATGTGCTTGGGGTTGGGGGAAGGGCCGGATCCCTCTGCCAGACACCAGCACGGAGCTGGAGCTGCTCTCCTCCAAAGCAAAGGCTCATCCATGGGGACATCAGCACCCCCCACCACAGCTCCCCCCAGCCCCATTTTGCTTTGGAATTCCACAAGGGAATGCTGCTGTGGAGGTGGCAGCTCCATGCAAGGACCTGAACCTATTAACGTGGCTATGGATGGAACAAAGCCCACTGGCCCTGTGGGCATCCAGCAGCTCACATCTGGGCACCTTGGAGCACAGCACGGTGCCAACGTGGCCCTGCACCCTCTGGGTATTTATCCAATGGTTCTTTGAAGCCCATTTGTCCTCCATGATACCCATCCTGCCATCCCAATTCCCCTTACATTACCCAGCTCTCCAGAAGCAGCCACGCACCCAAAGCACCCAGGGCTGCAGCAATGCCAGCACTGTTGGATGCTGGGTGCTGGCACATGGAGCCGTGTTTGCTGCTATGGGGCACTTGCACTGACATCCTTTGAGTCTTAGCACCAGCTTGAGGACCCTGTATAAAGCTTGCTGGCTTTTTGCTCCTTCTGGACTGTAAGAGAAGCTCCATTAGCAGCCTGAACACTGCAAATGGGTGCTGCTGTAGGGGAAGCTGGAGGCCAGGAGGCAGAGCAGAATGCAGCCCCAGGTCAGGTTCACTCTATTGCTGGGTCTGCTCCCACTGCCAACAGTGGGTGCACTCATGCCAAGAGCACCTGCCCACATGCACGCTGCAAGCCTAGAGCTTCCCAGTCCCAAAGCTCCCCATGGTTTTTCTATGGCCCATGGGTGCCTGATGCCCACAGGGAGAGGCCTCCAGGGAAGAGCCATCAGGGAGCCTGGAGCTGCATTAAAACAGCCCAGGAAATTGTCATCATGCGATGCATGTTGTGCCAGGAAAGTGAGAGCGTGGAAGCAAAGCCAGACCTTGCCTTGTTCTATAGTCCCCAGTGAGACTCAAAAGCCTCCTGGTGCCTGCAGAACCCAGGAGATAAGTGTGTAAGTCTGAGAGCATCCCAGCAGGGATCTTTGGTTACTCCAAAATAGCTTCATTTGCAGGATCATTGCCACCAGAAAGTGAGCTGGCTGCTCGCGTGTCTTTAAGCAAAACCAACAACATATCGAAACGCGAAGCCTCCCTTGGATGCCATGCATGGGAACCTCCTGCCTTCACCCCAGCACTGTGGTTCCAGCGTTCCCTTATTGCATGGCAGCCTCACTGTGCCCCAGCAGCAGTGGGCAGGAGGGCTTTGGACTGTGCTGTGAGCACACCTGGCAGCACACAGCTATGCAGCAGTGGATGGGACAGCACTTGGCAGTCCAGTGCTCACATGGAACCGCAGGGAGGCTGAGCAAGAGGTCAGCTGTGACACATGGATGCAGGAGCTGCTTTCATACCTCCACGGGGCTGAGTCCCACTGACACAGGAGCAGCAACCCTGCAGCTCCCACCTTCTGCTCCATCTCCACGCATGTACCCACATATTCAAAGCAGCAGACCATGGGCAGGGAAGGGGGACATGGCTCAGGCTGTGTGGGGGCTCCCCATGCACCCCATCCTCTGGGTTTCCCTGTCTGTATCACTTGCCATGCTCTCACCTGCAGCAGCCTATAGGACACGGGCTCAAGCCAGAGGCTGCACACAGAGCTCACACCTGGGGCTTCTCAGTGTTTGAATGGAACCTTGTGAAGCAGAGAGAGGAAATCCCACAGTCTGGGGTAATGCTGCCCGTGATTCTGAAGGCTGCACCACCTCCTAAGAGCCCCTCTGCCCTCTGGGGCACCTCAATGCAGTGCTGTCCTGGAAGTGCTGCTCCCTGCCCATGTTGGCAGTGAGTGATGGAGACAAACGTGATCGTATGGAGGGGAAGATGGAAACTCCAGCAGTGCTGCAGAAGCGGTGCTGGCAGGCAGCAACCTCAGCTGAGCACAGAGAGGCTGAGAAGGGCTGGGAAAGGTGACTGGAGCCCAGGGGTCCCAACCAACCCAGACATGGACATGGCCACCAAGTTGCCTGGATGCCAACAAGTGCCCGTACAAGCTGCCAGCACAGTCATCTGAACAGGGAGGGGTTGGAGCTGGAAACTCCACACCCAAGCCATGAACTGGCCGTGGCTCCCAGTCCTTCCCAACCTAGCGGAGTGGTTTGCACAGCACTGGAGCTCGATGGACCATGAGCAGCAAAACCCTCTGTGGGACTCTCTGCAGGATGGGCAGTTCCAATGGCTGCATTCACCTCCAGCCCCGTGCTGGAGCCGTGGCACTGCCCTGGTACGGCTGTGACAGCAGGGTCACACTGCCCAGCCGGGCACTCACTGCCCACCGTTGTGCCCCACAACCGATGCTGACAGAGGCCAATAGGATGGAGAGGGTCCAGGAGCCTCCGGAACCGGCAGCAGAGCCCCGTTCCCGGTTCAGGTTCAACACCAGCCCTCAGCCAGCACCCGAGGGCTCGGGACGGATGGGACCAAAGCGGAGGACAACCCGGTAACGGAGCCGGGACTCGGGGCCGCCCCTGCCCCCGCCCCAGGCACCTGCCGGTAGGACGGGACGGGGCGCGGCGCATCAGCTCCCGTCGGGCACGGCTGCCCCCGTTCCTCCCGGCCCGAGCGCTCTTACCGTGAGCGGCGTCGCCGCCGGCGAGGCTGCAGAGGACGAACAGGCAAAGCGCCAGCCGGAGCGGCATGGCCGGGCCGGGCCGGGCCGGGCGGCGGCGGGACGGGACTCAACCGGGACGCTCCGGGACCTGTTGGCTGTGAGGCGGCAGCGGGGGCCGGCGGCGTTATAAAGCGGCGGGGCGGTGTGAATCACCGGGCGGGGCGGCGGGCGGGACGGGGGGGAGACGGGGCGGCGGGGAGGGAGCGGGGAAAGGGGGGGAGCGGGGAGCACGGGGTGAGGGGTGATGGCGTGGGGGGAACGAGTCCGTGTGTCCCCGTGTCCCCGTGTCTGTGTGTCCGCAGCTGGATCGCCCCGGCTGGCGATGCAGAGGGGGCAGTGGCACAGCCGGCTTTTGGGGCACCCCTGGGCATGGGGGGCCGAGGAACGTACAAAGGGTTGGGGCAGGAGGAGCGAGTTTTGCATGGGGAGACCTGGATGAATTGGTTGCTGCTGGGGTTGGTGCTACACCTGCCTGACCCTGTACCCCTGCGGCCAGAGTGAGCCCCCCGACCCCATCTGAACCCTCAGAACCCTGCTGGGTCTGTGCCGTGTGGTTCCTTTCAGCTTTGCTTCCCAAGCAGCTGTGCAGCTCCACAGCCCGGCATCACCCACGCTGTGCCGTTAGGGAAACTGAGGCATTGTCACGTCCCACTTCCTCTGGCAGCAGCAGCCCTTGTCAGAGCAAGCCCTGCACAATGAGGGGGAAAAGGAGAAGGTCTGGGGGGGATGTACCCCCCACAACACACGCTGTCACTGAGAGAGGGGGTCCTGCCCAACGTCATATGGTCTCCTGCCCAGTGCCATCATGCCAACACTGCACACTGTGTATTGGGGTGCAGCCAGAATCCTCAACCATCATCCCAGAGCAGAGAGCCAGGCCACATGGTCCCCTCCTGCCTCACTCCTCCTTGCTGCTGCTCCAGGGGCCTTTTCCAGCCCATGAACCTCCCTGTCCCTCCACACTGTGCAGCTGAGGGGAACACGTTACCCTTTGCACTGGCCTCAGCTGAGGTCATGTTTTCAGCAGATCTGGCCTGGCTCTTTCAGGAGAAGGGGCCCCATATGGATGGCCCTGGGGAGCACGCACCACCCCTCTGCTCCAGCAGCAGCCGCCTCGCTCCGAGCTGGATGCCAGCACAGCATGAGAAGATCACTCTGGTGCAGGATCTGCCTGCGTGCAGTTTGGGTCCAGCAAGACACAGTGACCACATGGCTGGGAAGGGGTGTGATGCCAGCAGAACCACAGGCAGGGTGACTGTGTCTGCTGCCACTGCCACATCCCTCCCTGCCAGCCAATGGGAACGGGGAGATGCTGGCTCTCCACTGAGGTCAATCTCCCCTCTCTTCTCCCTCTGCAACCCAAGGGAGTGCAGAATTGGGTTTGGCTTTGGTGTAAGTTGTAGAGCATCGCTGAAGGAGACCCTTGGGGCCTGAAGTGCCACATTGTCTGTGAGCAGAGTGTGTGCTGTAGGGCACGGCAAGGCGCCTGCTGTCCCACAGGAGGATGGAGGGGCCTGGTAGCAAGGGAAGCACAGGTCTGCAGCGTGGTGCTGGCCTCAGGCTGAGCAGCTGTCCCTGCCTTGATCCTATCTCTGTGCTCCCAGCTGCATGTGCCATCCGCTGCAAGCAATTGCCCATGTAAGGACAGAGGGCTGGGGAGCCAAATCCCTGAGCTGGACTCGATAAGAGAGCAGGCAGTGATGCACTTGCTCACATGTTCATGGATGTCAGAGGAGCTTCACAGAGGCCAAGAAGGGATTTTCCCTGGCCGAAAGCAGCATTGCACAACCGGCGTGTCTGGCAGGGATGGGGTCGTACCTCTCTCCAAGCCACCACATCTGGATGGAGCAGCCCAGCTGGTCTCTGCATTCTGGCTGTGGACAGAAGGAGCTAGAGGCCAGGAGGGGAGCAAATCAGGCCCCTTTTTCCTTCACTGAGTGGCAAAGGGAAGCACTGTGCTGACGGCTCAGGATCACCCCATGCTTTGCTCTCCAGGAAGCACCGCTGTTTGTGAGGAGATGGGCTTGGGGAGGGGGACGGGGCTGGTTTTCAAGCAGCACTGGGAGCAGAACCCATCTGAGCTGCAAGCTGGGGGGGGACCCACTGCATCCCCTGCTGCACCCACCAATGGGGCAGGTGGCAGTTGCGAGCCAGCAGGATGGCAAAGGGAGAGAAAGGAAGACTGGGAAACATGGGAGAAAGCTGCCCTGCTGCAGCACTGGGGCAGGTTTAGGGCCTTGCTGCTCTCCTGGAGCTCAGCTCCTTGCAGATCGGGAGCCAAAGCCATCGGCCCACACGTGGGGCTCGGGGGTGGCAGGCAGAGCTGGGACAAAGGAGCTCTTTGCAGCCACAGTGAATGGCAGCCTTGCATCTGACCTTTTCTGTCTGGGTGCTGGTATTGTTCTGGGTCAGGAGGTTCCCGTTACGCTTTGGTCTGCAGCAAGATTTCAGGCTGAGGTTCAAGACGCAGCTGTGGCTCTGTTCTCTTGAACTGCTCGGATCCTTTAAAGGAGGGAATCTCGCCTCTCTCATCAGTTCAGGCTAATTAAACTCTGCTAAACCGATTAGAGCTGCAATTTACAAGCAGACAGTCAGTTGAGAAGTGTTTCTCCCAGAGCCCAGGGTCAGGGCACACAGGTTTCATATTGACCCTGTGGGTGTAGCTGAGAGGTTTTGGACAAACCCAGCAAAGTTCCAGATGCTGATTCCCCCCATGAAGAATAGCAGGAGGCCCCAGCAGCCCACTACCCTCCCTGCAGTAGTTCAGCAGCATTTGTACAAGCAGCATCACCCATGTGTACCCCCAGGATGGGGTTGTTGGGGTGCTGGGGCTGGCTGGCTGAGTTGTTGGGTGCTGCCCCAGGGGGCTGGATTTTCTCTGTCGTGCCTGCATAGCTCCAGCCAAGCAAACCAGGGAGTTATGTATTGCTCACAGCTGCATCACCGGCGCTGGGGAGAGAGCTGAATGCTCTGTGCTTCCATGCCTGGTTGGGCACACTCCACCCCCAGCTCTGACACGCAGCTTCGCCCTTTGCCTGGGGCAGCAGCGTCACTTCTCCGAGCCTCAGTTTCCCCATCTGCTGCTGCAAGATAATGCTCCTCTGCTTGATCCTGCACTATCTCACAGGAAGGTTGCATTAGCAGTTAGCTAATGGCTACGGAGAGCTTTGAAGATGAAAAGCCGTGAACAAATGCCAAGAAGTGCTGAGCTGGATGCTCCTCACCTCAGGAATCGTTTCATGTTACCGGGACACTTCCACTTCTGCAAAATGAGAGGGAAGGGTGGAAGCCTGAGTGCGGGGAGGGGCGCGGGGTGCCCATTTTCCCAAGACCTGCCCCTGCAGATCTGATCAGCGCTCGTGTTCTCATCACCTGCAGATCCTCCTGCCAGCCTGATGTGCTGCTCCCAGCTCTGCTCCCTGCTGCAGCATCCTTGGGTGTGCTGCACAGAGCCTTGCGTGCTGCTCCCACACTGCTGCCGAGCACCTCACCACCCAGCCTCATCTCGCAGCCCCCCAGCCCGCCTTGCTTCTCTTTGCCACCTCTCATGCCGGTCTTTGGTGTGTCATAAAAGCACTCCTATCGCAGGCAATTTGATTTAATTATTCGGGGAAGAATTCACAAGGCACTGTGTCAAACGTTTAATTAAAACCTCGATCTGTGCTGCTGCCTGCACCCCGCGGTGCGCTTTGGCAGCGATGCTCTCGGCACGCTCTCTGGCTGCAGTTGGATGTGAGCTGTCTGCTCCAGCTTTGTAACCCCAGGAGTTCTGCCCTGGCTGGGAATGCCCAGGGAGGGACCCATTTTGCTTTCTCATTGTGCCTAGTGTTGCACCAAAGCACAGCAGAGCTGCTGGGAACATCTTGCAGGGCAGCACCCACAGCTCTGCACCCACAGTTCTGCTCTGTGCTGCTCCGGTGCTCTTCACAGCTTTGTCCTGATGCTTCTTTCCTTCCAGCAGGGGAAGAAAAGGAGCAGGGTTGGAAATGGATTGGCTTTAGGGTGTCTTCCAGCACCAGCTATTCTCTGATTCTGTGGGAGGTAGAAGAGGGAGCATGGGGGGAGCAGGCAGAGGGGAGGCAGTAGGGGCGTCCCGGGGCCCCGCGCAGCCAACGAGAAGGGGCTGTGTGTGATGGAGTACATCTCCCTCTGAGTGAAAGAACAGATGTCTCTTGTCTGTGGCCTGCAGTTGGCTCTGGTTTTCATCTCTCCTGTCTATGCACACGCAGATTTATAGCTGCCTTAATTAGTTCCTTACAAAACAATCTTGTTGCCCGCATGTCTGTCTGAGCCCCAGGAGGTGCAGCGGGCAGGAGGCCGGGACAACGTGGGGTGGCACAGCCGTTCAGCAGCCCCGACTGCCTGCATGAGCTCAGGTCACCTGCTGGGGCCAGGGGATGCTCCTGATAGAGCCCCATAGGCACAAAGGGCTTCACCTCCTGCTACATGCAGGGGATGCCTCTGCGATGAAACAGGGCAGGCGAACACTCAGCATGCACAAAGCCACCTGAGCACATGTGCAGCTGTTCCCTTGCACGTTTTGCTCTCTCCACACTTTGACCTGCACAGCCTGGCCATGCACAAGGTCCCCCACGCACAGAGCTGCACGGTGACACACTTCTCTGAGCACCTTTCACGGGGCACGCCGTGTAAACAAGCAGTGACTCAGCTGCCCGTGTGGTTTCCCCAGTGGAAATGCTTCGTCCGCCGCTGTGGAAAGAGCAAAGATTGCCTGCAGGGAAGAGCCAACAGCTCCATAAAACGTCATGGAGCCGTGCGGGTCTGAATGGGGTGCAGGGGAGGTGGATGGGGTGAATGCTTCCCAGCCTGAACTGGGAGGTGTGGATGCACCGTGGGCAGCTGAGGGCAGAGCCACTGTAGGTCCCACACCTCCCACGGAGCCCCATCTACCCCACAGCTCCCTTCAGACAAGAAAACTGACTGCTTACATAGCCCAGGCTCACAGTTAGTAGGAAAAAAAACATGTTTTTCACATTAAAATTTCCCTTCAAAAAAGAACAACAAAAAAACAATGGTTTAAATTAGGCATAGGAAAAGAAAAGCAAGGAATCAAAAAGGGAGTGGGGAGGGGGGGTGGAAGGGGGGCAAAATAGTTTTAAAAAGGGAAATTTGGGGTGGAGCCCAGAATTGGAGCTTTGAGAGCTGCAGTTTAACCCCGTCCCATGGAGCTCCTGGAAGCAGGTGGGATCTTAGGGACTGTACAGCACTGAATGTGGTTGGAGGTGATGATGCTGGAGGCTGCGATGTGCAGTGAGGAGCTTCAGCCCCAGACGGGACAGGGAGGGTGAGGTGGTGGTGGTGGTGGTGGAGGGGGGGGGAGGTGAGGGATGCAAATCGTCTGATCTGTCTGTGAGAGGGAATTCAAAAGGAGGCCGATTCAAATCCGTCGTGACACGAATGGGTTGGGGCTGGCAGACGATCCCTGCGGTGGTTTGTTAACAAATCTCGCCCGCTTTCCTTTGAGTGGCCTCCAATATATTCATTAAAATAAGCAATTAGACACAATCTGGGTGGAGAGGAGCAGGGAGACCAGCTGCACCAGTTCTTCTCCCTTGGCAAGGAAGGGTGAAGGAAGGCATCGGGGTTTGGGGAGTTCTATGAGAGAGGTGCTGAGCTGCCCACAGCTGCCTGCAGGTCCCCAGACTGACACAGCCGGGTAAGGAGAGCCAGGCAGCAAGAATCACCTTCCAGCAACCACTTTGTATGAGAAGATGGGGGCCCAGAGGCTAAACCCTTATAGAAAATGACCTACCCATACATACCGTGGGGGAGGTGGGAGCACAGAGGGAAACCAAGCTTAAAGCCACCCAGGATCTGCTGGTTTGAGCTGCTTACCCTTTCCAGAAGGTCCACATCCACCCCCATTGATGCTGTGAGCAGGAGACCCTCACCCCCATATAACATCCCAACCCCCCCCCCCCAAACAACAGGAGATGGGGCAGGCAGAGAGGGAGTGCCAGGGGGGAAACACGTCTGCGCAGTGCAACGTCTGTGCAGAACAACAGCCACATGTCTGGGCTTTATCTCAGCGCAGCACATCTCGTGTCAGCAAATCCCTCAGTCACAGGGTTTTATCCACGGCCTGCAGTTTGTTAATTAGAGAAGTTCCTGCCTGCAGGGCACGCTCATGCCAAGAGACCCTGATGCTGGGGATCCTCAGCCCACTGACACCCTCAGTGCAACGAGCACAGGACCCAGCAGCACACACATGAATGCATGCACAGGCACACACACATATGCATGCACACACGTGCACACACACACAGCCCACGGCAGCCCCCCATCAGCCACTGGCACCACTGGAATTAAGTAATGTCTCAGGAGGTGAGCTCATCACCAACACCCACAGCTGGGCACTGTGAGTGGCAGCAGAGGTGGCCGCAGGCCCTGCCCAGCCCCATTGGGTACCCTGGGAACGTGGCACTGCATCTATGCCAGCTGCAGGAATGCGCCCTGCCCTGGGGCCTGCTCCCATGTGAAACCCAGCCTTCCTCTTCCTCTTCCTCCTCCTGACGGTGGCATCACACTCTTTGCCTCTCCTGCAAAGCCTACTGTCAGGCTTATGGGGTGGCTGCCAGCCTTGTGCCATATACCTCATCTCCTGAACCCTGGAGGTCTCATAGTGAGGCTGATGCACTCCCAGGTTCCTGGGAATCCAGATGTTTTGGGATCACAAGGGGACACTCATCCCTGAGGTGTAGCCCAGAGGTGCCCCCATCCCATCCCATCCCATCCATCCCATCCCACCCCATCCATACCATACCATACCATACCATACCATACCATACCATACCATACCATACCATACCATACCATACCATACCATACCATACCATACCATACCATACCATACCATACCATACCATACCATACCATACCATACCATACCATACCATCCATCCCATCCCATCCCATCCATCCCATCCCATCCCATCCCATCCCATCCCATCCCATCCCATCCCATCCCATCCCATTCACCCCATCCCATCCCATCCCATCCCATCCCATCCCATCCCATCCCATTCACCCCATCCCATCCCATCCCATCCCATCCCAACCCAACCCACCCCATCCATCCCATCCCATTCATCCCATCCCACCCCATCCCATCCCATCCCATCCCATCCCATCAATCCCACCCCATCAATCCCACCCCATCCATCCCATCCCATCCCATCCCATCCCATCCCATCCCATCCCATCCCATCCATCCCACCCCATCCCATCCATCCCATCCCATCCCATCCCATCCCACCCCATCCCATCCCATCCATCCCATCCCATCCCATCCCATCCCATCCCATCCCATCCCATCCCATCCCATCCCATCCCATCCCATCCCATCCCATCCCATCCCATCCATCCCATCCCATCCCATCCCATCCCATCCCATCCCATCCCATCCCATCCCATCCATCCCATCCCATCCCATCCCATCCAATCCATCCCATCCCATCCCATCCCATCCCATCCCATCCCATCCCATCCCATCCCATCCCATCCATCCCATCCCATCCCATCCCATCCCATCCCATCCCATCCCATCCATCCCATCCCACCCATTCCTCCCTTCATTCCCCCCCCCAGCAGCACACCCTGCTCTCCCAATGCAGACTCTGGAGGTGCCACCTCCTCCCTCGTCCCCGCACTGCAGCACCGTGAGAAAGCCGCCCTGCTGCTGCCTTTGGGGTGACTCAGACCCTCTCTAAGCAGACCCAGCTCCCTCCAGGCGTTGGGGTGGGGGTAGGGCCGACCTTTAAAAGAAGATATGGGGGATTTTCAAGGGAAAACAGCTTTGCCCACTTTTTTTGATGGGCTCGGTCTCTCCTCAGGTCTTTTTTTTTTAATAAGGAAATTATTCGGCTTTTTGAGTAATCGTTAGTCTTTATTAAAGTAATGATTAGACTTTATTAGCAAGATGAAAAGGACAGATTTGGAACGGGAATGGGGACGGGAGCGCGCCTACGGCCCCGCCTCCCCGTTAAGCCACGCCCCCATCCTAAAACCACGCCCCTCTCATTAGCACCGCCCACTTCACGCGTTTCTCCCGCCGCCCTTTTTTGTCCCCTCTCGGCCACCGTCCCCTCCTCCGTGCGTCGCCGGGCGGGGCGGGGCGGCGCGGGGGGGGTGGGAAGATGGCGGAGGCTTCCCCGCAGCCGGGCCGCTTCTTCTGCCACTGCTGTTCGGCCGAGATCGCTCCCCGCCTGCCCGTGAGTCAGAGGAGGAGGGAGCGAGACCAAGGCGGGGTCAGGGGGACCGCGGGACAACGCTGGGGCCGGCAGAGCCTCGCGGGACGGGCACGTGGGGGATGAGGCCTGTTTGTGGGGGGGGGGGGGACCGACCGGGCCGGGTGTGAGGGGCGGTGGGGGCTGCGGCCATTGGGGGGCATTGAAGGGAGCGGGAGGGCCCGGGGAACGCCGCTGCCTTCCTGCGTTCCCTTCCCTATTCTCCTTAAGGGCCCGGCCGCCCCACGCCGTTGTGTGGTTACGCGTTGGGCCCGCTGAGCTGAGCGAGGCCTCGGGTTGTTCCGGAGCCTTTGGGAGCCTCCCCGGGGGTCTCTGCTCTCTCTATGGGTCGGCCCGTGCCGTGACGTTGGGACAACGGCGGTGCGGGGGCGACGGGAGGCCGGGCCGGGCTGGAGGTGAGCTCAGCACGGAGCCCCTGCCGACGTGGGGCTGCTTCACACACCGGGCTGCTCGTCTGCCGAGCGTTGGCTTCGATTCGAGCATCCCACGGTTGTTATTGAGTCTGTCCTGAACCGTTTTGTAGCGTTTTGTGAGAACAAGGCGTTGATTTTTAGTTTGGAATCATTCGTCACCTTCTCAAAGTTGCTGCCGTCGTGTCTGTATGTGTTTATTTCCCCCGTGGTTGGTTGCTTCGATTGGGGTGAGTTTGGGTTGGAAATGCTCCCTGTCCTTTTTGCTCTCGGTGCTTTGCTGAGGGTGGGCCTTGGTGCCAATTGAGCAACGTGTGTTTGAGGCTGAAGACAAAGCTGCTGATAATGCTCCTATTAGCAAACAGCCGGGCTGGAGAAAGTGGTTCAGGAGCTGAAAGGCCGTAATTCAGGAGCAGGAGTCGCTTCTTTGTGTTCCAATGCCCTGCGTTGGGCTTGGGCCAGCAGAGCACATCTGGTAGCAAGCATCAGGTCCTGACAGGGAGCTGACGGCTTCTTTCATTGATGCAGATCTTGTTTCGGGATCCCAGCTTGCTGGTTTTGCTTTCCAATTGCAGACCTTGCTGCTGAAGGTAGCATAGCGTGCACTGGGGAAGGATTCATTCAAACAACCTGAGAAACAATGAGCTGTGACGTTTGTGCTGTTCCAGCTGCAAAGGAATTTGCTGAGCTCTATATTCAGAGCCTGTAAGCAAAGAGAAAACAAACCCATGCAACTCCCTTCGATGGGAGAGGTGAGAGAATTGCACGACTGACTTCTCAAGTGTGTCGAGCGTAATAATTTATCCTGGTGATGAAAAGAAAAACCAGAAAGAGGTTATTGCAGGGATAATTGATGTGTTTTCCTGTGGTGTGTGCAGGAGTTCCTGTGTGCTGGTGATTTGGTGCAGAAATGTTCTTGAAATCAAACACTGTGTGAATTCTCTCGATGGAGTTGTTTCATAATTGCCATCCTAAGGAGTCCTGCCAAGAGGAGAGAGCAGCAGCTTCTCTGTCTTAGGACTGGAGGATGTTTGTTGCTTCCTTATCTTGCTGGGTGGATAGAAACAGGGCTGAGTGGATCTCTGGCCCTGCTGCCTTTTGCTTTCGTTTCATCTTTGTTTCTCTTTTCTGTGCCTTGAGGAAACAAAGCCCACATGGCTGTCAGCTTCTCCTCTTCCTGGGAACCCATTGACTTTGCTTTGTGCTTTAGGACAACTCGGATGCAGCAGCAGCAAGGGTGTGAAGTTTCTATATGGGTCCTTGTGTATCCTGTGCTATGACAGCCCTGAACCAGGCTCAGTTTGGGGCTGGGTGCAGCATCTGTCAATGCTTCCTCTTGTGACTCAGTGGTGCCTTGTGGTGTCACTTCTCATGTGGCCGCCTCGTGTCAAACAGCCAAGTGATTCCCTTTGGTGAGCTGAAGTGCTCTGGGCTCCTTCTTGGTTACAGGTGTGCTCACAAAGTATAGATTCCTTGCTGACACCAAGAGTTGAGGGGTTGGGAGGGGGGGGGAAGTGACTGTAGCAAACTCTTGAGGAATCCTGCTCCGAATACACAGGCTGTTTATTCTGTCACATTCAGTCTTCAGCATTAAAAGCCACAAGGGTGGCAGTAGCTCTCTGTAATGAGCACCGAGCGTGGGAGTGTGACATTCTGGTATTGTGTGTGCTGCAGAATGACCCACTTGTGTCTCCTCAAGCTTCGAGTTCTGGGAACCCCTCATAGCTTTCCATTAAGTTCTTCCTAAGTGAGAACGCTGCTGTAATTAGCTTGATTCCTTCCTTGTCTTGTTCATTAGGATGCTTTGGCTTCCTGGGGAGTGTGGGGGGAGAAGCCCTGCAAACACACAGATATTTAAAGGGCAGTTTTTTAGTGCTCCCCTTCTGGGAAAGCTGCTGGGTTGGCTTTCAATTCACTCTGAACTGCATCACATGTTACCTCATGTTTTGTCTGTACTGGGGATCAATTAGTATTATCCACATCTTACATAAATCCAAGTTCAAAGCAGGTTCAGGCTTCACAGTTTCCCTTCCCTTCCTGGTGGGGTGATGGGTGGTTTGGGGGTCCTTCTGGCTCTGCAGTCTCTGCTTGCTGTCTGTGCCAAGTCATATTGATACTCTCTGTACTTCTTAATATAGTTTTCACAGTAGTTCTGTTCTATCTGTAGAATGGTTTGGCCGACCAAACCAATTTTACCCTTAAAATACAATTAAATGGGATTTAAAACTGGGTTACAGAAGTGCCAGGCCAGGTTTTGAGTGGAGTTCTTCTGTCTACTTAGTTACTCAATCAAGTATCTTAATTTGGGTAGAATTCCCTTCCTCACAAGTACAAGACTGGTGTGATCTCGGGGGATTTCAGACTGACTGCCTCTCTGATGTGGTTATTTGTGCAGTAAAAGTGAACTGTGGTGTCACCATGGGGTAGAAATACAACATATTGCATCCAATCCACAAGGTAAAGCTGCTACTTAAGATGCTACAGGATGGCTTTCCTGGGGAGGTGTGGTGGGTTCCCTGGGGGCTCTCATACCTGGTGGTGTTCTCTGTATCACGGTGTGGGTTTTGCCAACTGCTTGCTTTTCTCATTCAGTGTTTCTTCTCCTTTAGGACTACATTTGCCCACAGTGTGAGTCTGGTTTTATTGAAGAACTTCCTGAAGAGCCAAGGTAATGTGCTGCTCCCAGAGGCCATTGCTAGGCTGCCTTCAATCTGCTCTTTTTCTAGGTGAAAGCCCAGTGTTACATACTACACAGGTTTTAGTTCTTCTGGCCAACATTTGGCCTATCTTTCTTTACTGTGGTTATGTAGTGCTTAATATGCATAGCCTGCTGGTAAATCAGCAGTGGTAAAGGGCAGCTGGAGGAATGCTGTGTTGATTCAAAACAAACAGGAAAAGGTGTCAGAGGCATTCCTCATGGCATGTGATAGCTCTTAACTTTGCTTTGAGTCATCAGGGCAGAGATAACATGAAAAGGATATTAAGACGCTTGAATGCATCCAGAGAGATGGTGAAGGGCTGACAGGCATGTGCTGTGAGGAGAGGCTCGGCATGCCTGGGTTGTCAAGCCTGGAGGAAAGAAGGCTGAGAAGCAACCTGACTGCTCTCTGCAGCTGGGGAAGAGCTGAGGGAGGTCTGTTCCCTGCTCACCAACAGTGGGATGTGTGGGAGCAGCACAGAGATGTGCTGGGGAAGTTCAGGTGGGGCATCAGACCAAATTTCTTTGCTGAATCAGGCTTCCTAGAGGTGTTGCTGGTGTGTGGGCCCTAACTTTGTGTTAGCCCTGAAGAGGGCTTGGCAGTTGGACTTGATGATCTTTGTAGGCCCCTTACAGTTCTATTCCTGCTGTCCAAGAAGAGGAATCTGCAAACTGGGGACGGTATGTAACTAGTATGAAGTACTAGTAGCACTACACCTTGACTGAGACTTTGGACTCTGCACTGAAGCAGCTGAGATCTGTATTCACATGTTTTACTGACGACTGAGTAGTGGCACTGCTCTCCCACAGTGTCAGAACAGGCAAGAGTAGAAGTGTCTGAATGTCTCAGATGCATTTGCCAGTGGTCAGACTGAACAGCATGGAGTCAAGCTGGCACACACACAGCTTGGGATGTGTCACAGTTGCATGTTTTCAGAGCTGCCGTTGGGGTGGTCTTCACAGACTGAGGTTTCTATACTGAGAAGGTGATGTTTTGTCTCACCACACCAACCCAGAGGTGGAAAATCAACCTTGGATAATCTTTCCTATGTTGGTGACTCTCTGTGATCTTAGAGAGAGTCTCTTAATTGCCGAACCTTTTGGGTTTTGTTACGTGTGATGTCAAAGTGTGGACCTGGATACTGAGTAGTAAACCTTCTTGCAGCAGCCCAAAAGCAGAAGCCTGGTGGCGTTAAGAGTTTTTCCCCACTTGGTCACATGCTTCTGCAATAGAGAAGTTCTTTTGATTGGGGATTAGACTTAAGCACATCTGGGTCATAGTGGTCAGGGTTTGTACTTTAAATCTTGTTGCCCAAGGGAACCAGCTGACTTGTTTGAGGTGGATTGTGCAGGGAATCTTTGCTTGGTGGATCAGTCACTTTTCCCCAGCTTCATCAAATTGGAATCTAAAAGGGCAGAGAATGACGGCTGATGATGTGAGTGATGAGGGATGCAGGGAGTGAAAAATGAGAACTCTTAGGGCCAAGGAGAAAAGGAACATCTGAAAGCAGACTGACTTCTTGTAGGTCCAGAGCATAAGGGCGGGTGAGCTGACCTCTGTGGCTCCTTCCAGCTCTGACTAACTTCCTGTGTGCTGTTAGGAGCAGCTTTGCTGTTTGCTCATCATTGGGTCAAATTCACGTCCCTCGATTCCCTCTGCTGGGAAAATCTTTTCACAACACCCTCCTGACACTTAGCAATGCTTGCTTTCTTCTCAGGAACACCGAGAATGAAACCAGCTCCTCTGCATCAACCAGTGATCAGAATAGGCATCCTTTTGAGGTAAGTCCTCTCTCTCTTCAAAGGTTTTCTTTCTTGCCATTGAATCAATGTGTCTTTCCATTAGAGTATTGTTTATATGTTCCCTAGATTTTTGACTTAATATGGGGGAGGAGGTATTAATGGCATCCACGTGCTGCTCCTGAAATCTTTGCACGTAATATTTTTGATAGGACCATCTTCTGCAGCTTCATATTGTTATTGGGGGGGGGCTAAGCTGGGATTTAGAGAGCTGGCTGGCATGTAGCATGCAGCAGCCACAGAGAAACCAGGGAAGGTCTGAGCTTCTGTTCCTCCTTCAGCTACTTCTGAGCATGCACAGGGCACCTGTATCAACTGAGGTCTCTGAAGATACAAGTCATAGTTGAGAGGCTGGGGAAAGACTGCAAAGTCAATCTATTTCTGTTCTCATCACAATCTACTCTCGAATTCTCTCCCTTCCAGAACGTGGATCAGCACTTGTTCACTTTGCCACAGGGCTATGGCCAGTTTGCCTTTGGGATTTTCGATGATGGCTTTGAGATTCCATTTGGGTCCAATGTGCAGTCAGAAGACAACAGAGATTCTGAGAACAGGAGGGAGAGAGAGCATCAGTCCCGGCACCGGTATGGTGCAAGGCAGCCCCGGGCTCGTCTCGCCACACGGCGTGCTGCTGGCAGGCACGAGGGTGTTCCCACACTGGAGGGGTAAGAACAACTGTTGGGTTTCTTGTGCAGAAAGCCTTGTTGTTTTTCCACTGATGAGTTCACTGCAAATCATCCTTTGTTTCTTCCTCCTTTGTTTAATGTGTAAGGTTGCTCATAGGTACAGCTGTGTGGTGTGAGCGTCCTGCTTGCGTGCCCAGCTCTGTCCTCTATGAGTTAATGCTTCTGGATGGTCAGGGTTCTGCTCAGCCTGACGAGCTCTTGCCTTGAGTTATAGGAGCTTTTCTACCTGAGCACAGCAACCTAAGCTGCAGTGAGGCTGGGAGGTTTGACCCTCCAGCACACATTAAGAAAGCATTTCCTGGTCATCACTGGATATTGCAAAAATATCCTAATAGTTGTGAGGAAAAAACAACACGAACCTCTAGAAACCAAGACTGCAGTTCCTTTAAAAGCATCCTATAGTCACTCTTCCTGTTTCTGTCAGAACTTCCATCTGGATAAAGCCTTCAGTCTTCTCTTTGTCAATGAATGGCCAGTCAGATTTCTGAGCTAGGAATTAGCAGACACAGATTCCTGTTTAATCCTGGTTTTCTTGTCTTTCAGAATCATTCAGCAGCTGGTCAATGGTATTATTGCACCCACAACAATACCAAACTTAGGACTCGGTCCTTGGTGAGTTGAAGCTCAGCTGTTCTTTGTGAGGTTCTGCTCATACTTTTGCCTGAATTTAATTGTCGTTCTTATTCTTAAAGGGGAGTCTTGCATTCAAATCCAATGGACTACGCCTGGGGTGCTAACGGCCTGGATGCAATTATTACACAGGTAAAATGAGCACTATAATGGAGCCTCAGGGTTCTCCTGGGTTCTTCCTAAGTTGTCAGCACCTGTTGTGCTGCAGCAGGAACAAACCACTGTAGGTGTAGAAATGGGAGATGAGGTCCATAGCGCAGGGGATGCTGGATTGGTAAATGAACAGATTCCTGCGTGCTGCTGAGCTCACATCATTCTGCCTTTTGTGGCCTATTGTTTTTTCAGTTACTAAATCAGTTTGAAAACACTGGACCACCGCCAGCAGACAAAGAAAAGATCCAGGCCCTCCCCACGGTACAGATCACACAGGAACACGTAGGTGTGTATATCTCCTCCAGAGAACTGTTCACAAAGAGGACTGTGAAAAACTCTGTTTAAATGCTTTTCTTGTGATTTTTAACTTAATCTGTTAGTACCGAGTCCCAAAACAGCTCAATGTGGGGAGAAAGCTGGAATTATTGCTCTCTGCTATACTCATGCAAAGGAAAAGGCAGAGTAGACTGGTTGGATCTGCCCTGGGGAGGCAAACTGTCTGGTCCAAAGAATTCAATGTGAATAGAGTTGAAAAAGCACATGTACGCTGATGGGCAGGGCTGCAGCTCTGTGCTGGGATGTGCTGACAGCTCTGCCAGGCTTTACTGTGAGCTGGATGAGAGTTTATTGGTTGGAGAGATGCAAATGCTTTGTTACAGGTACGTGTATGCGTACATGCATCCGTTCATTGAACATGTTTTGTATGGTGGTGCTGTGAGGAAGGGAACAGAACTGCAAACCCAGGGCAGTGAAAGGGGGAACGATGGTGGTAGGGACTGCAAAGCAGCATTTTTTTCCCCTTGTGAAGATGGAGCAGACAGAAACCACAAGAGCTGTATGGGAGGGTAAAGGGAGAAAGGTGATGGGATTGCTTTCTGAGGGTGATCAGGTACTATGTTTTCTTCTTGATTCATCAGTTGTGTTTTGCTTTCCATTTACAACACAGATTCTGGGTTAGAGTGCCCTGTGTGTAAAGAAGACTATACAGTTGGGGAGAATGTCCGACAGTTACCTTGCAATCACCTATTCCACAACAGCTGTATAGTCCCTTGGCTGGAGCAGGTTAGTGCCTTCTGTGAGGGTCTCTTGGGTTTTGTAGCACTTGGATGTTTTCTGGTGGTACTTGTCTGCTTTGTGAATGTTTTTTACACCCCTCGTGATCAGGCCTAAGCACCAACAGGATTGTAATCTTTGTCCTTTTCCTTGACAGCTGCTCCTGTATGGTTTATAATCCAGTTTCCCTTCTGAATGTTTTGCTTTCTGTCTGCTCTCCATAGCATGACACGTGTCCTGTGTGCCGGAAGAGCCTCAGTGGACAAAACACTGCTACAAACCCCCCTGGACTCACAGGGATGAACTTCTCATCATCCTCCTCCTCCTCTTCTTCCAGCTCACCAAGTAACGAAAACTCATCGAACAACTCATGAATCTTAATCCAACCCTCTGTCCCTGGGGCCCTGTCCATTATCCTTCCTTCCCCAGCCAACATAAGCAGCAAAAGGGGCTTCCAGAGCAGAGCAAGGGGAGGGTAGCAAGGGGGGGGGAAGCAGCACCCCCAGAATTCCCTTTTGAGTTCTGAAGACACGGAGACTCTGGATCCTTCAGAGATGAGAAGCCTCAAGTTCTGTCATGGGGAAAGAGCTCTGTTAATAAAATTCATCCCTTTGCCACGTGGACTTTTACCAATTGCAGTGAAAGGCCGCAGTGCTCCACAGATGGGAATCCTTAAAAGCACCGAGCTGGTGGTTGCAATTCGGAACGGAAAGGTCGTTTGTAAGGTCTTGAATTTGAGATTCCTTTTTCTTTGGATTGCTTTTCCTCCTCCTCCTCCTCCCCTTAGATTATCATCTCTTCTGCTTTGGAGATTGAAATCTTGACAAATGAAAGCATAATGATACTGCCTCCCTCCCAGCATCTTCAGCTGGGGAGGGCAAATAGTTGTCACTGAGCGAATGAACTCTTGAAACAGACCCCATTTATCCTTCCCTTCCCCCCTTCATCTCGAGTCCCATATTTGTTTTTTCTTTACAACCTTCCGATACTCGACACTGAAAAAAGGGGGTTTTTATAATTTTAAATTATTACTGCTGTTGAAATAAATGGACGTTTCAGCTCAATGAGACGTTAATGCATGATTTTAAGGAATACTACAGGGTAAGAGCTCCAGAGACTGCTGTGTTGAGCAGCCTGGTTTCACCCAAGGGCAGGCTGGGCTTGTCCGAGCCCTCCTAGCATACAGAGTGCAGGTATGCTGGGAGCTCCAGGCTTCAATGTAGCCAATACCCCTCTGTGCATCACCAGCCTGTGGGTTGTTGAGGGGGTTGGCTGCAGGATTGGGACTAACAAACAGACTTGCCTGGTCCTTTTGGTATTTTTTACATCTCCCCGTTGCAGTTCTGAATAGATTCTTTTTTTCCCCGCTGTTAATATCAGGACTGGGTGTGCGTCAGAGCAAGGACCAGCCAAATCTCATAGTGATCAAATAATAGACAGGAAAAACAAGATTTTTTTTTGTCTTGGAGAGGAGAGAGAGAAGAAACAAAATGTATTTCAAAGTTACTTAAAATACAGCTGATTAAAAGTAAAAAAAGGAGAGAGAGACAAAATACCTGGGTGTGTGTTTGACACTTTGTGACAGAGCTGTGGGTCAGAGAATGAGAAGAATGTGACCAGAGGTGGCATTGACCTACCTGGGCTGAGGTGGGGACAAACCAGACTCCTTGCTGCATGTCCCCATGCAGTGAGAGGAAGCAGTGAGTGCTTTGGGAAGCATTGGGCTGTGTGAGGTATGAGCTGCTGCCTCTTCTGTTGCAGGGATTTGAGGTGGATCTCCCTCAGCCTGGTGTTGGTGTTGTGCAGCCCGCACTTTGCATCAGGTGATTTGGGAACGCTGTTGTGGTCTTGTTTTCCACACCCATGCTATTCTGGGATGGATGCATATCCAGAAGGCTGGGTCTCCTGGTGGCTGTGGGGTGGCTCCTGAGGAGGTTGCAGCCTTCCTCACCTTTTAGGCTTGCTAAGGTGAGGCTGTCAGCATCAATGCTCTTAGGTGCATCCTGGGCTGAGTGAGTAAGCCAGCTGTGGTCTATGAGGCCAGGAGGCAGCACAATGTGGTTCTGGGGTCTGGCCTAAATGTGGTCCTGGACTTGCATCCCCCTTGCTGGTCCCAGATGGCCCTGAGCATAGCAAGAGCTGGGCCAGCTTTGCCAAGGGCAGCCCAGCCCTGTGCATTGCCAGCTACAGGCAGCTGCCCCTGCCCTATGGAGCTGGTGACCCAGCTGTCCCAACGCCTACCCTAAGCTCTTGCACTTGTTTGTCTCTTTGATGACTCAAGTGCAGGAGCTCAGATGTGGCTGATGGGAGTGCAGCAGGAAAAGGCATGGAGGAGCTGCTGACCCTGCAGGGATAGCTGGACTCTGCCCTGCTGGTGTCACACAATGGGCACACGGTGACAGAACCGTGGAGCAAATCAATGAGGATCCAGCACGGAGCAGAACTGCCCGGTGCCATTTGCCAAAGCCGTTGGGGGCTGGCAGTGAGGAGGCACCGCAGGCACTGAGCCATTGCCCTGGAATGTTTTTGTCATTGGCTCTGCCAGCTCAACCAGGCTGCAGCTGCTTTGATCTCGCAGGCGGATGCCTCTGGGACAAGGGTTTATCTCAGGACTGGTATATCAGGGTAAGGGCTCATCCTGAGCCAAAGGTTGAGCCAGGAGCTTCTGCTGCTGGGATCCCAGGCTCAGGAGCAGGTGGTGACAGAGGGATCCCAGAGGCAGGAAATCCTGGTGCAGTTTGTGCCCATGTGTGAGATGCTCGAGGTGGGCTTCAAATGGATGAAGTGGGTTCATGTAGATGCTGCAGCTCCTGGGGTCGGGGTCTGGTGCCCGCTGCAGTCCCAGCAGTTGCTGCAGTGGTTGCTCCCTCCTGCCACAGGCTCGTTGGGAGCTGGTTTGGTAAGAAATGGGAACGAGTTTGGTGGTTTGAGCTCAGGCCATCGCTCACATCTGATGTGACACAGTGACCACGCTGCGCTGCCTCTCACAGCGATGCTCAGCAGGCGCTGCAGGAACGTGCCCTGGCTGGGAGGAACGGGCACTAGTTCTGGCTGTGATGCTCAAGTTGATGCTCTCAGAATCACCTCCCATACTCAGCTCCATCCCCATCTGCTGGAAGGGAGTGGAGTGGGACCACAGCCTCAGCACCACAGGGGGTGCTCATCTGGGATGCAGCTGTGCCGTACCCTCAGCTCACTTCATGCACCTTCACCCCACAGCAGCCTGACATCCAGGGCTCTCCCCTCCCACAGCCATTTCCTCCCTTTCCATCCCTGAAACACCACTTGCTGCTTTACCTTAGGGTTAGATTTGGGGCTGAGAATGTCCCACACACTCAGCTGTGGGGTGGGATGGGTAACAAGGTCTGTCATCTCCCAACCCAAGGCATCACATTGAGACCGAATGAGCCCACAAGCACCAGCATCGCACTGCCACCACTTGCTGCCCCTTGCCATGAACACAGCTTTAATTTCCACGAGTGCTCAGCCACCAATCAAACACATCCCCCAGCACCTCCCACAGCTGCTCTCCCCATTGCAGAGATGCTGTCTCCATCCACGGTGGGTGCGTGCCTCGGTTTGGAGGGACACCAAGCAGAGCCCCAGCACGGCTCTACGTGCCGAGTTGTAAAACAAAACAATAAATAGCAATATAGACAGATATGTACATATATGAAATAGCCTTTCCCCCCTCCAGGGGAGGGACTACGGGACCGTCCAGGAGCCGCATTGCGGGGCTCAGCTGACGAGCATGGGGAGGAAATGGGTGGAAAGGTGCTGCCGGCGCGTCTTGCCCCCTCGCCGCGGCCTCCCTTTGCTATTGAGAGAGAGGAACATGGGGCGGCCCCGGTGCCGCCAGCGCAGCGAGGCGTAGGTGTTGTAGCCATTCTCCTCTATGCGCTCCGTGAACTTGCAGTTGGGGCTGAATTCCTTCTGGCAGAGGAGGGAAGGGGGTGAACAGGGTGAGGGCTCCGCGGGTGCCGTCCCCTATGGGGAGTAGGGGGTACAATATGGGTACCGGCTCCAGTAGGTGCAGGATACCCCCCCCCACGTTCCGGCTCTGCCCTGCACCTCCAATGCCGGCAATGGGTTGAAGTGCCTGACCTACCGACCCGTAGAGCAGCCCCTGCTTGTTCATGGCCAGGTAGAAGCCGGTGTGCACCGCCCGGATGGCCACAACGCCGACACGCACCGACCGGATCTCGACGATGCCTGCGGGGCAGGGAAGTGCTGCTGTGAGATGGGCCACCTCCTGGAAGGACCCTTCCCCTGCTGCCCACAAAGTGACACTGCAGAGGGACCGTCGACCCCACAAAGTGAAGCTGCGGAACCTCACCCGGTGCAGGAGTAGGGGAAGTGAACAGATGGATGCTGTCCCGATGGACAGGGATGGGTTTGCCCTTTATTTCCATCCTCCCTTGTGCCCAGCTGCCCCTGGGAGCAGAGCTCTGCTGGAATAAGGCCAAGCTGCAGCTCCACGTGCCTGGAAGTAACTGTCAGCCTTTGCCCCCTGCTCAACCTCATGGTTGTTCTCCCTCAATCAGCAGCTGAGCCTCTGCCCAACACATGCTGTAAAGCTCCGGGGACTCAGCCCAGCTCTTAGACCATTCATCCCATTGCTGGGGGGACCAGCACGGATATGGGGACCTGGGTGGGGACTGCAGGATGCAGCAGCCCTGGGCTTGGCCCCACAGCAGACTAAAGGTGCGTGCACCCAGCCCGTGGATCTCGGTCAGAGCCGCTAATGGGAAAGGCATGTGGTCAGACCAGGTAGATTTTAGCGTGGAAACACCCAGAGCAATGCCAGGAACTCTCTGGATTCTTCCTCCCCCTCTTCCTCTGCTTCAATGAGAGCCATCAGCCTGACCTCATCCCTGCTGTACATGGAGAGCCCCAACACCACGCTGATGTGGATGAGGACACGCAGAGGCTTCAGCTGGCTCACAGCACATACACCCACCCAATGCAGGCTGAGGCATCACCTCCATGGGGCCACTGTGATGCTGCTGGGAGAGGATGGGGCTGGATATGGCACAAGGACAAGCTGAGTGTTGTGCAGAGCTCAGTGCTGAGTGCTACAGGATGATACTGAGAGGGGGATGTTCAGCACATCCCAGCACAGCAAAGCCATTAACAGGCAGCCGTGGGGAAAGGTTGAGAAAATGCCTGCAAATCCATCTCAGTTTATCGCTGTCTGGAGCTGCTGCTATTTATACCAAAGGACTTTTGCTTCTCTAAAAATAACCCCACTTTGCTATTCCCGGTGCTCAGTAGGGCAGAGCCACGCTTGGCTGATGAGTGCTCAGGGAAATGCTCAGCTCCATGCAGGCTGTGATGGGGCCAGGGAAGCAGCCTGTAGCCCCTCAGAAGGCTCCAGGTGTGGGGAACAAGGAGGGGAAGCCCAATTCCAGTCACTGGTAGGGCTGGGCTGGTGGCTGCAAGGAGGGCTGGGGAGCAGAACCCGAGCCCAACCCAGGCACAGGTTATCTTCAGTTCCAATAACCAGAGTGAGCCTGATGTGACAGCCTGGAGCCTGCCAGGTCTTATTGCCACACGGCCAAGGGAAGGCGTGGGGGAACTGGCAGCATGCCTGGTCGTGCTCCCAGCAGATCTTGGTACCACAACAGGGTTCCCCATGAGCAGCTGTCCCAGTTGGGCCGGGCTCCTTTCCCATTGCAGCTGAGCACAGCAAGGTGGGTGACGTCCTCTCTGATGTGAGACAGAGGTGGGCCGTGCTCTTGGGTCACACTTCATCAGTGTGCTGTCCCAGCTGAATCCTTGCTTGCAGGGCTTGGACTCTATTAGGCTGAGCAACACAATGCAGAACCCAGGCGGCTCACAGGGACCCGCATTGCTCCTAAATGCCTCCAGCAGCTCAATAGGATGCCCTGTGGTCCCCTCCATTCAATGGCCCCTGGGAGGGGAGCAGCATCGCTGCCAAGCCTTCTCCAGCCTTCCTCCTCCTCAGCCCTTCTCCTTTCCAAGATACTGATGGGGAATGATGGGGATGGATCCCCCCGACCCACTCTGGATGAAGATGACCCCAAATGCAGACAGTTATCTGCTGATGGTATTAAACGAGGGGACGAGAGACCCCCAGGTCCCCACTGACGCTGGGTAGAGCTGGTAAAGTGACACCGGCTCCCTGGAGGACAGCAGTGGCAGCGCACCAGCAGCCTTCCAGCTTGAGCCCGCAGAGCAGAGGGGTCCGGTGGCTTCGGACAGGGCTGAACCAACTCCGGGACCCGTGGCACTGCCCACGGAAGATACGGCGCAGCCCCTGACTCCACTCTAAAGTGGCGAGGCTGGAGAATAGCGACAGAATGGGACCCATTGAGGAAGGGGCGGCCCCGGACCCGTCACCCATCCCGACCCCGACCCCACTCACTGCCCGGCCGCTCCCTCCAGCGCGTCCCCTCCACTCCGCCGCCGCCGTCGATGCTCAGGAAGAAGCGGGTGGCGGAGAAGAGCCGCCGGCAACGCACGTCTCCTTCCAGATGCCCGTAGCTACGGGGGGGCCGCCGGCCGCCCCAAACGGAGCTGCCCGGTCCCGGCCCCGCCAGCACGGCGAGCGCCCCAGCGAGGCAGGCGGCGAGAGCGGCGGGACCCCCGCGCCTCATGGCGGAGAGCGCCGGGCGGGCGGTGGGGGACAGCGAGTCGCTGCGAGGCTCCGGGCCATGGCCGCGGTCACCGGCGAGCGGCCCCGACGGCGCGGGCGGCAGCAGCGGCGGTCAATGGGCGGAGGGGGCGGGGCCGGGGGGCGGGGTCTCTCATTCATAAATCCATGCGAGTGGGGGGTGTGTGTGTGTGTATGTGTGTGTGTGTATGTGTGTGTGTGGGGGTGTAACCTGACGGCCGTCTCTGTGTCCGTTTCGCTCCCGGTCCGGTTCGCATCCTCCGGTCCCGCTTTATGAGGGCTCGGTTTCCCCGTAGGCGCGGACAGCAGCGCAGTGCAGCCCTCAAGCACAGCCCCGAGGTCCCCTTCCGGCTCTCCGAGCAGCATCACGGCCGCAGTAACGCTCCGTGTCCGAACCGAACCGGTTCCTCCCCGTTCCATGCCCGCCCCGCTCCGTGCCGGGATCCGAACCCGCCCCGTCGGGTCGCACCGCCCAACCTGCGGCCGCCAGGGGGTGCGAGGCGGAAGTAGTGGGCGGTGCATTGTGGGAGTTGTAGTACAAAATGGAACTACCGCTTCCGGTAGGCTGCGCGCCGCGCCTGCGCAGTGAGGACCAGCTGTGCGGCATGGCGGCGTAGTGGGGCAGCATGGCGCTGCTGAGGCTGCGGGCGGCGCTGCTGGGCCCGGCCCGGCTGAGGGGCGGCGGTGAGGGGCCGGGAATGGGGCCGGGGGGAGGGGAGAGAGAGGGTGGGTGCAGCCGGGGCATGGTCGGGACTTGAGGATGCGGGTGGTGCTGCTTAAGGCTGGGTCGGGGCCTAGGAGCCTCCTGTCACGCTGCGTCTTTGTGCTGTAGGGATCCCATGGAGCGTCCTGAGGTGTTACTCCTCAGCCAGCGCCAAGGAGAAGGCGGGGAGAAACGCCGTCTGTGAGAGGACGGAGCTGCTGGAAGGTGAGCAGGGGGCTCCAATGGGAGCTGCAGGGCTCCCCCTCATTCAGTGCCCTGGGAGGGGGTTGGAAATGCTTGTGAGGCAGAGTTGCTGAGCTCCCATCCCAAGGCCCTCAGAGAGCATTGAGCTGCCCTACAATTGCAGGCTGGTCTTAAGGGGTTGTGAAGGACTCATTCCTAGAGCATAGGAGGCCGTTTTAAACTGACCCAGAGCGAGCTTTGGCTCGATGGAGGTGTGAGCTGGTGCTTTTTTTCCCCTTACAGGGTTGTTTTTTAGTTCCTCTGGATGCTGTGACAAACCACAGTTCAAAGGTGGCTCCCAGGTCAGAGCAGCTGATCACTGGGAGCTGCTGGGTTGGTTAAGAAGGGAGGAAGTCTTTGTGTGACCTTCTTTATAACCTCATTCCCAAGCCAGAAGTGAGGTGTTCGGGTAGGATCCAGCCTTCTGCTGTGTCTCACATCTCTTTATCTCTGTGTTTCCTGGCAGTGCTGAAAGCTCGAGTGAAGCAGCTCCAAACCAGTAACATCCCAGAGGTGACCATCAACAAAGTGGAACTGGCACCGCTGCAGAGTGACAGGCACCAGGAAGCACTGCAGAAAGCAATGGATGGAAGCACAGCAGCGGAGCGCCTGGTCCCCACGCAGTCCATCAGCTGGACAGAAAAGCTGAAGAAGGAAATGTACATCCGGCAGCTGAAGGTGGAGAAGAAGTTGTCTATTGCAGCCTCCCAGATGACTGCAGACGGCCAGCCCAAGGTCAAGGTAAAGACAAAGGTGAAAGCAAAGGCAAAGACCAAAGCCAAATCCAAGAAGAGCCAGAAGAGCACAAAGGCTACAGCAAGTACTTCCAGGAACCAGAGCCGTGCTGGTCCCAGCAGTGCCAACACCTGCCATAAGCCCAGGGTGGAAGAAATGAATCAAGATATGAAAGCACAGAAGCCTCAACGCGTGCATGAGGATAGGAGCAGCCAGCGCAAAATCATGCAGCAGAACATCCAGTCTAATCTCGAGTGCTTCCTGTACTTACAGCGACCAGAGGAGGCTGAGAAGTTGCTCCTATCTTATCACAGCAACCCCGCAAAAAGGAAGCTTTTGACTGTTGATGCATACAACGTCGTGATGCGTGGCTGGGCAAGAAAGGTATGGAGCTTTGGGGGCCTTCTGCTGCCCTTGTCTTGGTTGGTCGTTGGCCCTTTGGTGCCAGGCTTTCTGGGTCACAAGGTCAGAGGTGTGCTGGCCCAGGTGGAAGAGCCTCACACTGTGGAAGGCCACTCATCCCCATGAACTGGCTTTGTGGAGAGGAAAGGGGTGGGATAGTACGGATGTGACTCAACTGGAGATGGAGCTGAGGGGTGTGAAGCTGCATTTTGCTGCTGCTGGTGTCTGTTTCCACATCCTCCATCCCTTCTCATCCACAGGGCTGCTTGCATCGTGTCATCCATCTGTTTTCCATGCTGGAGTCCATCAGCCTGCGGCCCAACCTGGACTCTTATGCTGTACTGCTGGAGTGCATGACACAGAGCCAGTCATCCACCAAAGCCATCTGGAGGTAATGCACTTCACTTCCCCCAGGCAACCTCCTGCCCTGGGCAACATCTCTGCAGCTCCGCTGTGCCACGAGGGCACGAAATGGGGACAGGAGGCACTGGCTCAGGGTAGGGAAAGCCTGCCTTGCTGTGTGTATGTCTGGATGCTGTGGCATGGTTCTCGTGGCCAGATTAAGGGGTTGGTCAGGGCTAACTCTTTGAACTATTTTCACCACCCCAGCTTATGAGTTTATCCAAAGTCTTGTGGTAGATGAAAACAGCCTGACTTCTGGACAGAGCTGTACCTGCTGCCAATGGACTGCAAGCAGCCCCTCTCCAATCAGGTTCCCCTTGTTCCTGCACTCATTCTGGTGGGAACGTTTGTCCTGTTTAGCTCTCCATTGATGTCCAGTAGTTTTTACTCCTCCATCCATTCTGATAGAGTTGGCATTTCCTAATAGGATGAACCAGACAGCAGATTTTTGTAGGTTCCCAGTTCCCTGCAGGAAATTCAGATGGGTTTTGTAGACCCAAACTGAAAAGCTGAAGGTAGCCTGTGAAATCCCGGCCTCTGAGTGAATGACTTTTCAGGTCAGCTGATCTAGAAGAGACTCGCATTGATTTTTCTGCTTAGTTATGTGAGTGTTGCATAAGTACAGCAAGTAAACCTGTAGGATTGTCAGGAGGCAAATATTTATAGCACACCTGCAGAGATTTGCCAGCTCCAAGCCTCACCAAGGTGTGTGTGTTTCCACACAACTCTTTCTGCTTGCTGGTGCTGTGTTTGTATGTGAGTCCTCGCATATGCTTTCTCAGTTTGAAGGCAGAATGGGCCAGCCTGCCTATGGCAGCAGTTGTTTTCTGCCCCCTTGCCTAGGCTGTGATCAGTACCTTGCATTCCCTTGTGCTGAACCAAGCATAGAGGGGATAGGAGGAGTATTTAAGGATGGAGGCAGCAGCATGGCAGCATCTTTCATTATCTCAGAGGCAGTAGAGCTCAGCCTCCCCATCCATGTGTGAAGGTGAAAGCTGCCTGCTCAGCAGCCTTTGGGCTGGAGGAGGTGGATGACTGGCTGTAACCTGAGGCTGGTGACCTCGTCAAGGACAGGCTATACTCTAGAGGCAGCTCCTGCAGCCTGGAGAGCTGTTTCGTGGTGCCTGGCTGCATGTGGCAGGCAGGGAGAGCTGGTGTGCTGCAGGTTTCCCATTATGCCCATTGCTGCAGCATTCTCCCTCCTGGCTGGTCCTGGGCAAGCATCAGCTCAATGAGGTTCAAGTTGCCACAAGACTTGTCCCATACTGTGTCTCACACGGGCTCAAGTGACACTGTTAAGGGCAAAAGTGAGGAAGGAAAAGCCTGATAGAGACATCCCGAAGAGGGAGCATCGACATGTTTTCTCCATGCTTAGTCTTCTCTTTATAAGCTTCGTTCCTTGCCTGATTGCACGCTGGTTTCTATCACGCGTCCTGTCTCATCTGCCTCTCCTCAGGTGTGTGCAGCACCTGACAAAGGATGGCTTCTGTGTGGATGATCTCTTCCAAAAGTGCCTGTTTGAGGGAGATGAGAAGGAGAAGGTGCTGAAGGCCATCAGGATTATCCAGCCTGACTACCAGCTGCCCCCTCCACCCAAACCTGAGATCTGCAAGACCGCTCTGCTCAAGAACTTCTACTCTGAGGTAAGCCACTGAGCTCAGGGATATTTCTGCTGCACGGGGAGTTGTTGGAGCTGGCCGAATGGCGTTCACAGATGTCCTCAGGATGCATTCAGGTCCAGCATAGGACTGCAATACCTTCCCTTCCTCTGACCTTTGGTGCTTACTGCCTCATTCTTGTTGCAGAAGAAGATGGTGTCGTATCCCAAGCTGGATTTCTCTGTGGAGGAGCTGAGGGAGCGCTTCCAGCAGCAGCTGGAATTGGAGCTGAACAGCACCATAACCATCGACTCAGTGGAGTCAACCAAACCTCTGACTCCACAAGCCATCAAAGCAGTAAATATCGGGGTGTCTGAAGGGGTGGGGGGCACCTCAGTTGACAGGAATCTGTGGGGAAGACCTGCAGGGGTCATTCCCTTAATGTGGGTCAGTTTCCTGGTGATGGACTCTCACTACAGTGTGACTGTTTGGCTTCCATTTCTTGTGTAGCGTCAGCAATTGGCCACCTTTCGTTCTCAGTGGCGTGGTGCCATTCTCCAGGCCTTCCAGAAGTCAAAGCACAACATGTCTCAGGTCAAGACAATGTCAGGACCCAGCGCTCTCTACCCCTACCTGTGTCTGCTGCCTGATGAGGAGTACGTGGACATCATGATGCAGGTAAGACCCTGCCCTGACCCCACGGAGATTTAGGAATGAGGCCTCCTGGGCAACCCTAGGGCCACCACAGTGCAGAAACAGCTTGAATTTCAAGGTTTACCTAAGTTATTAGGTACAGGCCCTGTCTGCACCCTGTGCTGAGCAGACAGAGAAGCTTTCCTCTGTTCTGGCCACGTTTCCTTCCTCATCTGCTCAGCATCATGGGAATCAGCATCTTCCTGTGTTCCCCATATGGAAACTTTAACTCCCACTTTGTCTTTCTGCTCCGTTTTTCTCTTCCTTTCTCCTTAAGTCCCTCTTTGCCTTCCCCTTTCTCAGATTCTCAACAGCCTTTCTCCACAAGGAGAATCCCTGGCTGTCTTAGCCAGGGAGCTGGGCTCCAAAGTCTACAACAGATACCTCACCCAGAGGAAGCAGCAGAGTGGCCAGCTCAAGAAGATGCAGGAGATCTATGAGAACTATATCCACCTGCTGGCAAAAGATAGCCAGGTAGGCTTACCTGGGAGAGGGGTTCCATGGGTTTCAGAGTGGAGCTGGGGTTGGATGGTTTGTGCATCCTCATGCGCTCAAAGTCCAGATTCCGAGCTATAAGAACTATCAGGCAGGGACTCACAGAGGCAGGAGAGTCCTTCTCAGAGCCGTGCTCCTGGTACAGAGATCAATCTGACCTGATTTTTCCTCTCCCAGCCTAGTGAGTACTTACCACGGGAGTACTGGGAGAAGCTGGTAGCAGAAGCAGGCTATGGGCCTTCTCTGAACTTAAAGGACTGCAGCTGGCCATATGTGCTCCTGATGCGCCTGGGAATGTACCTGCTGGAGATCCTGGTGCATTCTGTCAAGGTGCCCAGGAACACCCTTAACCCTCGCCTGCCATCCAAGCTTATCCCCGTGCTCTACCACATCTACTCCTTCCGCAGCAGCTGGCAGGTAAGTCTCATCCCTGGGGGCTTTGGGACAGTGCAGATCACCTCTTCGTACTAACTGGGTCCTTGCAGGACCTTTTTGCCTTCACTTTCTCTCCCAGAGGTTTTAAGGAGCACCTGGTTCTGTGCAAACAGGGTGATTAGTGTGATTGTTACACAGTGAGGGACTTGACCATGTGTTCTTCCAGGCTTCCCTCTGCCTTTTCTACATGCTGACCTTTGCTTCTCTGATTCTCTCCTCCAGGTTGGGCTGATAAAGCCCCATCCCATTTTCTCACAGATTGTGTCAGATGCTGCAGAGACCACGCTGACCTTTAACTCCTCTGCCATACCCATGCTGTGTCCCCCTGTCCCCTGGACCTCCCCACATTTCGGTGCCTTTGTCCTGAGTGATACCAAACTGATGCGCTACGTGGATGGGGCCATCCAGCACCAACAGCTCCTGGACCAGTGTCCCCAGATGAACCTCCACCCTGTGCTGGATGCCTTGAACCAGCTGGGCAACTGTGCATGGAAGATTAACCAGCCCGTGTTGGATATAATCATCTCCATCTTCAATGACAAAGGCAATGAGAAGCTGGACATCCCACCACCCGTCTCTGAGGCCCCCAAGCCTCCTGTCTCTCCTAGCAGTTCCTCTGCCTTGCACAAGTCCCAGAAGCACGAGCTGTTGCTGTGCAAGAAGAAGGCAGCTGAGATGCACAGTTTGCGCATGGATGCGCTCTATAAGCTCTCCATTGCCAACTACGTCAGGGACAAAGTGTTTTGGTTTCCTCACAACATGGATTTCCGTGGCAGGACTTATCCTTGCCCACCTTATTTCAATCACTTGGGTAACGATGTCACTCGTGCCATCCTGCTCTTTGCAGAGGGAAGGCCTCTGGGGCCAAAGGGCCTCGACTGGCTGAAGATCCACCTCATTAACCTCACAGGGCTGAAGAAGAAGAATGCCTTGCAGGAGCGGTTGGATTATGCCAATGAAATCATGGAGGAGATCCTGGACTCTGCTGACCACCCGCTCACGGTGCGTGTGGAGTGATGGGATTCAGAGTCACCAAGGAGAAGCTTGGGTTGCAGCCAACCCTGAGCAGTATAGGAGTCTCCCAGCTGAACTGAGTAATGAAAAAGCAGGGAAATTCAACCCTGTAGGAATTGTTCCACATAGCTGAGGGGCATCAGCGTTTTCTTTAATATCAAAGGAGGCTTTAGACGTTCCTCTTGTTTAGCATTGCTTCTAGGGAATAAAACATGTCTGCAAACACAATGAAGTGGTGGGGAGGTGGAGGCATGGCGAGAGGAGGTGCCTTGCCTAATGTTCCTAAGAGCCCAGGAGCTCACCTGCTGCCTTTACAGACAAGGGCACTGCCTCCTCCTCCTCCTACTGTGTGCTTTGCTGTTCCCAGGGCAGGAAGTGGTGGATGAACACCGATGAACCCTGGCAAGTCTTGGCGTGCTGCATGGAAATTGCCAAAGCTTCGAGGTCACCAGATCCAGCTGCTTTCATCTCTCATTTCCCTGTTCACCAGGTGGGTGCCCAGCAGATGTGCACGGCCTGGGTGGCTGAGCAAGGAGGGGAGCAGACATAGCAAGGCAGCTCAGGACAGAGCAGAAGCATGTAGTTGTATTTATTGTTATGCAACGTGGCCGGGGTTTCCTAAGGATGGACGTGCAACCTACAGGCATCTTGATTTGAAAACTCCAGTAAACTGGCTGCTACATGCAGCCATTAAGGAACCAGTGCAGTTCAGTGCTGCTTTGCTTGCCTTTAGCCAAGCAGCCTGTCTGGGAGATTGCTCTCATGTCTGCAGAGTGGGAACCAGGCCAGTCCTATCTTACCCAGCTGTGAGATGGGGACTGGGAGCCTTTTGGGATATGGCAGGAGACAAGCTGCTCTGCAGGAGCACAAAATGGGAGGTGTAGACCTCCGAGGAAAAGCAAGGAGACAAGTAGCAGCCTCCTCCTGCATCCAATGCCCTGATAAATCCCTCTGCTATGAGGAGACAGTGATTGATTCTTATTCTGATGAGAAGGGCTTTGCTTGTTTATCTCGTTAGAAGATCTCGTAGCCCTAATGAAGTGTGTGGGGGAGAATGGGGACGTATTCTGCCAGGAGCAGTGGTCTGTAATATACGTGAGACTGTCTCAGCCGAAGGATTCTGATGATATTGTTATGACAACAGAAGATCAAGGGAGCAGCTGGGGGTGTGTGGAGGGTGCAGTTAATAGAATTCAAGCAAAGGACTTTTTCTGGAGGGCACAGGAGTCTGTTTCCACCTGAGTCATCAGTGCTTGGCTAATAGAGGCAGCTCTTCTGCAGCAGCAGGGCTGCCCTAGCACTGTCAGTTCTCCGTTCTCCAGCTTGCTGCACTGCAGTGTGGGGAAGGAGGAGGAGAGATGAGAGCTGATCCTGCAGGCTGCCTTTGGCCAGGCATAGCCTGAGCACAGGGGAGTACAGGGGCAACCTGAAGCAGCAGCGTGGCTTCTGTGAGCAGCAGGACCTTCCTGTGCTGTCATTCAGGCCCTGTTTGTCTCATCGTGGCTGGTCTTGATCCCAGGTGGGCCATCAGGCCAGCTGCTTTGACAGATTGATCTGTGTATCTGCAGCTTTAGGAAGGGCTGGGTGGGAGCTGCCTTTCTCTCCTGTCAATAGGATGCAGAAGCAGCATGGCTGGAGCTTTGGAGTCAGCTGAGGGCTTGCAGAGGGTTCTTCAGCTTTCTGCCTGACTTCAGTCCTGCTCTTGGGTTTTCTAAGGTCTGTTTTGACTGCCAGCATGTGGAGCCACTTTTAGCATCCCAGACACATTTGTTTTCTTCAAATTTTCAGGCTTTTTTTAGTGTTTCCATGGAGTTCTCTCTTAGAAAATATAGGGGTGGGGAGACAATGTGTTGTGGGTTTTTTAAAACCCCATAGACAACAACAGATAATGATGAGACCCAGACAGGAAAACCACTTAGAAGTGAAATGGAAGCTGTTATAGACCTGGCCAACTGCTTGGAGATCAGCTGCAAACTTGCCCAAAGAGGGGGGGAGGTGAAATAGCAGTAGCCCTTTAGAGCCAGATTTGTCATAGCGTTTCATGGTTTTGCATTGGTGTTCCACATCTGTGGTCAAGGTGCATCTGTGCTGATGAGCAGGACTCGATCCCTGTGCTAACACCTTGCTTCCACCCTCTCTCTTCTCACACACACAGGATGGTTCTTGCAATGGTCTACAGCACTATGCAGCGCTTGGTCGGGACCTTATCGGTGCAATCTCTGTCAATTTGATGCCCTGCAGTGTCCCTCAGGATGTCTACAGTGCGGTGGCCCAGCAGGTGAGTTGTGATGGGGGAACGTAGGGAAAATGTCCTTTTGGACTCTTTTTTTGCATGGAATCTTGAGGAGAAAGTTTGGGATGAGACCAGCATACAGAAGGCTGGGAGAATGTGGGCTGATTGGAGGCAGGATCTCCCCATCCCCAAACAGGGATCATTGTGTCAGGTGGAATGGGGTCTGGCTGGAGATCTGTCCTAAGAAATCCTTTGGGATTTCTGCTCCCATCAGTCCAGGCTTCATTCTGAGAGACGGAGTTGGAAGAGAGTGTGGAGTATCCCTCATCTCTTGTTAGCAGGGGGGTCTCGCAGGGTCCTTCAGGCACCTCAAGCTACAAAGGGGACTTGGACCAGCACGCTGGTGTGGCTCTGACTCCCACTGTACTCTGTCCCTCAGGTGGAGGAGTTTCGGAAGAAGGATGCTGAGGAAGGGTTGAGAATTGCCCAGGTGCTGGAAGGGTTCATTGGCCGTAAGGTGGTGAAGCAGACGGTGATGACGGTGGTGTACGGCGTCACACGCTACGGTGGGAGGCTGCAGATGGAGAAACGGCTGAAGGAGATTGAGTTCCCTGAGGTAAGAAGCTACAAGACCTGCTACCATTTCATGTACCCACTGAGACAGGGGAGTCGCTCTCTTAGCTTATCCTAACTCTCATTGCTTTGCTTTGCATCTTTTGCTGCTCCTTTGCCTCCCCCTCACTCTGCCTCTGTTCTATGCAGGAGTACCTATGGGAGGCGTCTCACTACCTCGTAAAGCGGGTGTTTAATGGCATCAAGGAGATGTTCTCAGCGACTCGAGATATCCAGGTGAGGTACCTCCTCTCTTTCCTTCTTCCCTAGTCAACCCATGCAAAGACCAGGAAGGAAGGAAGGAGCTCCATGGGGTCCTGGCCTAAAGACAATCCTATGTCCTTGCCTGGAGGTGTGGGGTTGTGCCTAGTGATGGACCAGGCTCCCCATAAGAGCTACACTCAGTCTGGCAGGAGTTTGACCTGGGAGTGGGAACGAGGTCTGTCCAGCTGCGTGTATTAACTTGAGCCACTTTCTTCTCTGCTTCCCTTTGCCCAAGAACTGGCTGACGGAGAGCGCCAAGCTGATTGCACAGTCAGGAAGGACAGTGGAGTGGGTCACCCCACTGGGTCTCCCCATCGTACAGCCCTACTATCGGATCAAGCCCACTGTGGTGAGTGTCTGGTGGTGGGACTAAGTTGTTCATCCACCCAGGGGTGAGGAGCAGGGAAAGCATAGCAGACCTCGAGGCAGTCAGCACAAGGCCGGCCAGTTTGCATCGCCTGCAGGTGAACTTGCAGAGAAGATGGGATTTGTGTGTGCAGGCACATCTCGTCACAGAGACTGGAGAGTGTGGGCGTGCTGCTGAGGAATCTGCTGCTCCCATCCCACTCAGGCAGCTGGGGCACAGACCCATTCTCTGCATTGAGCAGCCCTCCTCGGGGCTCGCGTGATTCAGTCTCCCTGCTCTCGCCTCCCACACGCTGCTGCACTGACTCACGGCTCCCCATCCTCTCTCATCCCATCCTCACAGCCACTCTCCTGCAGCCTCACATTGGCCGTGTAGGGATGGAGCAAGCAGGTGCCTCCCACCTTCAGGAACTCTTCTCAGCCCCTGCAGGAGTGAATCAGCATCTCCCTGGGAAGGGGTGAAGGATGCTTGCCAGCATCCTTTGGAGGGGAAGCAGGCAAAGTGCCACAGGGAAATGGCAGCTGCCACAGTGACTGGAATGCATTGCCAGCATCCCCATCCAGAAAAGATGTTTCCTGCAGAGCGTGGAATACCTTGTTGGCATCATCCCCTTCCCAGCAGTAAGCAGCAGTGCTGATCACTTTTCTCTCCCCCTGCAGTTGACTTGCAACATGCAGAACTTGAGTGTGAAAAGCTCCACCAACAACAACCAGTAAGTATGAACCCATGGTTTTCACTGAGCCCCCACTGCCCCAGTCTGTGCTTAAAACCTCCCCATCAGTGGAACCTGCCAACATGTTCCAAAGCTTCTGGTATTCCTTTGAGCCATGGAAAGTCAGCTGGAGGAGATGGGGCCCATCAGGGCTGCCCCATCACCCCAAATCTTGGCTGGTTCTGCCTTGGCTCACATCTTGAGTCCTGGGCATGCCCCAGCTCCTCCCCTATCCCATTCTGTGCTGCAGGAAACCTGATACAGTGAAGCAGAAAAATGCTTTCCCACCCAACTTCATCCATTCCCTGGACTCAACCCACATGATGCTCACGGCTCTACATTGCTTCAGGTAGGGAGCAGGGTTCTTGCCTGGGCTCTGCTGAGAGATCAGCAGCAGGGCATCACTGCAGGGAGCTGGAGCTCTCAGTGATACTCCATGGCCCTTTCTGCTGCCTCCCAGGCAAGGTCTGACTTTTGTCTCAGTCCACGATTGCTACTGGACTCACGCACTCACTGTGGACATCATGAACAAGGTAAAAGTCTCAAATCCTTTGTGAGCAGTGATCTTGCTGATGTGTCCTCTGGGCAATTGCCAGCCCTTGTCTCCCCTAGGCTTTGCTCCATAGTCTCTGTTTTATTTACCCAAGCATAGGGATGCTTACTGGTGGTTGCAGATGACTTCCTGATGCCTCAGGCCCCCTCCTCACACCCTTCAGCTGGGTGCAGGGCAGAATCAGCACTAAACTGCATGAAGCAGAGTCAGTGCCTCTGTCTTGCCCTGGGCTCTTCTGAAGTGCTGCAGGGCTAATAAATGGGGCTCAGCCTCTGCTTCCCACCTGATTCCTTTCAGATTTGTCTGATAGTTTCCCCCCCTTCTCACTCTTGCCCACTGCTTTCCCTCCTCTTACCTCTGACTCCTCTTGGCTGAGAAGCAATGAGGGAAAGGAGGTCAAAACACCCGTTAACCTGCAACTCACCATTGCTCTCTGGATCAGATCTGTCGGCAGCAGTTCGTGGCTCTGCACAGCCAGAAGATCCTGGAGGATCTGTCCAAGTTCATGCTGAAGAATTACTGCAGGTATTGCTCGCATGCAGCCCTCACTCCTACCCATGCTAATTCCCCACCCCAAGGCTGCTGTGCCTGCTGCTCCCAGGTCGTGTCATCTGTCTGGGGGTTGTTCTCAAGGGAAGTTCTGCTTCCTTCTCAACTGACACCTGAGTTGTCTTTAGTCTCAGTGTGAAACACGAGGTATAGCTGCATCCTTTTGCTGCAGAACTGAAGTAGAAGTTGGTGCTTGTACTTTTCTGTGGGCCATGATTTATGTATGTGCCTTGGTTTCCACGCTGAGCAAGGCAGTAAGGGGTGGTGGTGATGAGCACTGCTTTGGCCCAGCGTGCAACCCTCATTTATCACCACCAGAGCCAAATGAAAGCAGACATCCTCAAGTCTGGGAAGCGCCTGTATTTTGGGGCTGGGCTCCTGCTGCCACGGGGTGTGCAGTGTTATGGAAGAGCTGAATCCTGTTACCAAGATGCCACGCTGGGGAGTGGAGGAGGGAGAACCTTCTCCCAGACCCCCCCTTGCTGACTGGCTTTCCATCTGGTTCACGCAGCTCTGACGGAGAGAGCAGAGCCCTTTGGCAGAACAAACTGATGGAGCAGCTGTCAAACGTCCCTAAAACAGGTAGGAGCACAGGCTGGGAACTGCAAAGCTCAGGGGGAGCTTCTGAAGTTCTTCCCCTGTAACATCCTTGCAAATGGCCCCTGCCTTCCCCAGGGCTTTGCTCGTGGGGTTTCTCCCTGATTGACCCAGCTCGTGCTGTCCCCTGTCTTGCTGCTCTTTGCCCATCTGTTTCCAACCACGAAATGTTTGCCTGGAACTGGGACTGAGACTCTCAGTATCGTAATTACCAGGATCTAGATGATACACATGCAATGGGATTAAGGCAGTTAGTTAGCTTGACTCCTCCTAATCTCTTGGCTATGCCTCTGCCAGACCATCTGGCTAACCTTTGTTCTGCCATTGCAAAATAAAGCAGCCCAGCTAAGTGCTGGCCTTTGCCACTGAGCAGCTGTTGTGGTCTGTCCCAGAGGCACTGATGGTTTGTACTGGAGCCACGCGCTCCTCTCTTCCTTCCCTGCTGCTGTTATCTGTCTCGATGTTCCTACCACTGCCCCAGATATCCCAGGTAAATCTGGATGGATATCAGTCTCTGAGACCCTGCAGCAGGACCTGAGCCCAAGTAGTTCAATGCAGGAGGCCAAAGCTGGGGTTAGGCAACTTCTCTCTCAGTAGCCACAGCAGGCTCTGCTCTGACCTCTGGTCTCCCTTGCTTTTCACAGGGGAATTCAACCTGAACAAAGTAATAGACTCCACCTATTTCTTCAGCTGAGCCTCAGCAGCCAGTGGAGCACTGGACTACCTCTGGACTTTGGCTGCCTAGAGGTGATGGTAGGCACTGGCCCACATTGCTCTGCTGTCCTGCAGCTCATGGGGGGACAGCTGTCAACCCAGCAAAACACACCAAACTGGAGATGCTGGGGGCAAAGTGGGACTGCTGGAGGAGTGCAGGAGCAGCCATGGGGGGCTGCTGAAGTTAGGGGGTGGGTCTGTGCTATTTGCTGCTACTGCCTGTGTCCCATCCCAAGGAGCTGGAGAGGGCTGCAGAGATGCAGTGTGGGGTCAGGGATTAGGTGGGGTTGGCTTTCTGCAATCCTCACCCTGACGTAAGCTGTCTGTGCTACCGCTGCCAGCTCCAAATCTGGCTTGGCTGTCACCTGTGTCCCTTGGCAGGTACGTGTTTCAATTCTGTTTGCTGGCTCTCGGGGCAGAGGAAGAAATCACAAGCTCAAGGGGTGGAGATGTACAGTAATGTAAATAAAATGGTTTTTGAAATACAAGGTTGGGAAGTTCATCCTTCTCAGCAGCTTTGGCTGAGGGCTGCCTGGGCTCTCTGTGGTGGGACTGATGTCTCCCCAGGCTGCCACCGTTTGCTGACAGGTTGGGGTTCAGTTATTCACAGCGTTATCACAGCAGAACTGGAGACTAAACTGTCCTGCTGTGTTTGTTGTCTACATTGAGAGAGCCTGGCTGCAACTGCTGGGCTCTTATAGCTTTAGCCAGGAGCTTCATGTGGCCAATTCTGCAGGGCTCTGTTTCCATCTCCTGCAATAACTGATGCTTGTGGTACCCTGTGCCTCTCACTTCTCCATTGCTGCCCCGTGGTGTCCAGCTGGTGCTGGCAGGGAGGCATCTCTTTAAAGGGCAAACTTCCTTCCTGAAGCCTGGGTTGTGGCCACTAGCAGAGATGGAGAGCTGGAGCTGCAGGGGAGAGGGGTGGTAGCATAGGAGAAGCAGAGACGGAGTCGTGTGTAGCTCTGTCAGTTGCTGACATTTATTGCACAGGATGGGCTGGATGGAAAGGTGACGCTTGGAGTGTGGCCCCAGAGCCCTGGCCCTGCAGCTACAAGAAGGCAGGTGGGCATGGGGCTCCTCGCTCATGGGTTGCTGCATACATTCAACGTGGAAGGCTCCAGTGTGCCAGCCAGGGGCATACGTGCGTGCATACACCCGTGCACGCTTCCATCCATCTTTGCACACACGGGCACACTTGTTTCACGTACAGTCTGTGCCTTCCCCAGCCTGCAAGCCAGCAGAGCCCAGTGCTGCTCTCTATGCAGTGGCAGCCCTTTATGGCTCAGCTCCCTGGGTTCCAGCAGCAGGACTGCCTGGCTGAGGTCACCCCAGCCCCAGAGTCTGGCTGGCATAGGGGTTTTCTGAGTCCCCTGGGGCTTGCTGTACTTCAGACCCCATAACTTACCTCCACTCCTTGGCTGTCACCCCTCGCCATGGGTCTGTGGGAGGGGGAGGCAGGGGCACGTGCCAGTGCTGGCCCACATGCCTAAGACCCCAGGGAGGTGTCCTGCGGATGCACACATATAGGTTTGTATTCAGGTCATATATATCATATACAGCGTTGATCACTGGGGACGATGCATCTGTGGCTTCTATGGGGCAGTGGGGTTTCCTCGTAAGGAGCAGAAGATGGGGCCAAACTTTGGTTGGAGGCAACAGCCCCCCTACCCCCCTTGTGCCCACCCACGGGTCCCCGGCAGTGGGAGGAAGCCAGGGAGCAGGGGTGGAGGTGGCCGAGGGGCTCCTCAGTGGGGATGGAGCAGAGGGGATGGGGCTGGCTGCCCTGGCACCCCGACACCCCTATCCCCACACCTGTGGAGGTCACAAGTTGGAAGACAGCCTGGATTTGGCCGGGTCCGTGTCAGGCATGCTGCCCACCGAATCCTTGCGGGCTGCTACCGAGTCCTGCTGCAGGGTGGGCGCAGGGTGAGACAGGGGTCCCCTCGAGGACACCGCACTCCGCAGCCCAGCTGGGGGACCCGAGCCCGGCGAGACAGCGGTGGCAGCTGGGCCTCCACCGATGGATGCAGAGGATTCGTGCACCGAGGCCGGGGGGCTCTGGGTGCTGCCAGCCGCCAGCCCGTGGGGCAGGGAGGGCTGAGAAGCTGATAGAGGCCGTGAATCCTGGCTGAAGCTGCTGGTGGGCAGCGCCTGTGTGCTTTTGTGAACGGCCAACCTTGGGGGAGAGCCGGGCGTCTGCTGCTGGCTCAGCGAGAGCTGGGAGCCCAGCTGCCCCTTGGCACCTCCGTAGGCAAACGTCCGGCTGGCCAAGGGGCTTTGGGTCGGCGGGCTGGCAGCAGCGAAGGCGCTGGAGGAGGTGGGCTGTGCCTGGTCCTGCGAGGGCGATGGGTTGGCGTGGGGCACGGGGGGCTGAGGCTGCTGCGGGGGGCTCTGCTGCAGCAGCACTGGGGAGACGGCGAAGGGGCTGGGCACGGCCTGGGCGTATTGCAAGCGGCGCATCATGCGGGGTGAGCCCAGCGCCATGGAGCCCACCAGAGGGCTGGCCATCTGTGGGCAGAAGCTCATGGCGACGGCTTGCTGCAGGGTGGCAATGGCAGAGGTGACCTGGGGTTGCACCGGGCTGTACATGGCTGTGTGCTGCTGCAGCTCCGCCTGCTGCACCATCTCTCGGTCATACTTGACAATCTCCTGGATGATTTCGTTCTCCTGGTTGTTGAAGACACCCGAGTTGAGGTCGTGTTGCACTTTGTGAAGAAGGATCGAGTTCTTTTTCCCTGCAGGAAAAGCAATGGGGAGAGTGATGAGGTTCAGCACTGGGGATGCTCAAGGCCCCCAGTGGGCACCTCTATGCGCTGCTGCCCCTTTCCCAAGCACCCAATAGGGCCCTACAGTCCAGCCCTGCAGCCCTTAAGAGCCTTACCGATGCGATCAAGGCGGTCAATGGCCACGGTCTCGAAGGCTCTCCTCATCATGGGGTATTCCTCCAGCACCTCGTTAAAGTTGTCCACTGACAGTGAATAGAGGCGGCAGTAGGTGTCTGCCCGGACGCTGGCCGTGCGCCGACCACGGGTCAGCAGGCAGATCTCTGGGGAAGGGATGAGAAAGGAGAGATACAATGGAACCAAGTCTTGATGGAGAGAACTGGAAATGGAGAGCTGGGACCCATAGATGCTCACCGCCAAAGTAGGAGCCATCAGAGAGCTTCATCTCCTTGTTGCCCTTGGTGAGGATGCTGACCACGCCGTGCTGGATGAAATACATCTTCTTGCCGATGGTTCCCTCGCGGATGATGTAGTCGCCTGGCTGGAACACCTCAAACTTCAGCTTGGTGAGCATCGCCGTCACAAAGTTGGGGTCGGCGTTGGCAAACAGAGGCATGGAGGCCACCAGTTTGCGGCAGTTGAAGTTCACTATTTCCTATAGGGGAAGGAGGGCAGGGAGCAGTGAGGGGCTGCGACCCACCAGGTCCCCCCCCCCTCCTGCCATCCTCAGCTCTTGAGCCTCCCCACCTCACGTAAGGGCTCATTGAGCTCCCCAAGGATGCTGTCCTCATCAAACATCTTGCCCTGGTAGCGATGCTCGTAGTAGTCGTGGATCTTCTGTCTGAAGTCAGCGGGCAGCTTGTGGAAGGACATGTACTGCTCCACCTGCTTGTACTGCGGGGAGAGACGGCCACAGAGGGCTGGGACCTGTGCTGGGAGGCTCCCAACCTCCCCAAACACAACAAGGCAGAGCTGCACAACCAACATCCCTGATCCCTGGTACCTTCTCCTGGTACTGGCGCCTGGAGGAGTCCAGTGACTGGATGAGGGCGGTGGCGTGGCCGATGAACATGGCATAGCAGGTTGCTCCCACAATCATGCTCAGCATCGTCAGCCAGATGTCCGTCATGCTCTCGGGCGCCTGTTTGCCGTAGCCAATGCACAGCATGTGGCTCATGGACTTGAAGAGGGCGAAGGAGTACAGCTCGCTCCAGGAGTCGTTCTGCAGCCACAAAAGAGCAAAGCTATCAGCTCCCCATAGGTACAAAGCAGTCTCCAGTTCCATGCTCTGCTCCCATCACAGCACTCAGTGGCCCCGCATTGTGCTGTCCCTCCTGGCTTCCCTTTCACTCTTCAGGCATCGTGCCCTTTTAAACTGAGAGCCCCTGTGAAGGGACTGAGCTGCTTGCCTGGCAGCAGCAGCATTCCTCCACTGTTGTGCTTGGATAGTTTGGGGCACTGGGAACCCCCCAGGGTCTGTGCACAAAGCTTCAAGAAGCCTTCATCCTCTGGATGAAGGATATGGTGAGAAGGGGAGCAGAAGAAGGGCAAGAAAGCAGACGGAGAGGAAAATAGCACAGGGAGAGGAGAATGGGGGAGCTGGGTGGAGCAGGGAGGTCCTGCATTGAGCTGCAAGGGCTGAGAGGGAGCAATTAGAAATGTGTCCCATTATTTATTAATAGCAGCTTGCTTGCTAATGAGAAGGGGATGGAGGCAGGGGATGAGGGCAGAGCCACATCAGCATTGGAGACCAGTCTGTTCCTTATGTCCTGCTAGCCCTGAAGCCACAGCCCCAACCCCACAGCAACCACAAGCCTCCAGCAGCTGCAGTCCCTGCCTTGCCCTGGGATCAGTGGCATTGCCCGTGTGGAACAATCTGGAGGGGCAAAGCAGGGACACAGAGCACTCAGAAACCCACCAGGCTGCACAGGCACAAGATGTGGGCACGAACGGGCCGTAACAGGGATGAAATTGCCATAAAGCACCAGCTGAATGGCAGGGATGTCCTTCCTGGGTTGTCTGTGCCCTCAGTGCTGTATGGAGTGGAGTCTGGCAATGGGGGAGCAGCAGGAAAAGGGGCCAGGGCAGCACTCACCACCATCCCATTGATGGAGACCCAGCAGTTCTGGGGGAAATCCTGCAGCATGGGCACGAGGAACTGAAGGCAGCCGTCCCAGTGGCACAGCAGCAGCATCATTCCTATGAGGTTAATGATCCTCATCACAGCACTGGCCAGGTCGTAGGTCATGTGGAAGATCTGCAGGGCAAGGAGAAGGAAGGCAGCATCATGAGCATGGCCACAAGTCATCGCAACCAGCCCCGTGTTGGGGGCTCTTGGAGTAGGGTGGATGAAACCCCTTCATCCTCCATCCTGCCCAGCAACACCAGAATCCCCATAGATGTCCCCTGGGTCCAGCTCTGAACCACCAGGTGCAGCCCCAACCCTGCAGCACTGTTATCCAAGGTGCATCCCTGCAGCACAGCCCCTGTCCGCCCATGGTGGCAATGGGGTCGGGTGCTCAGCAAGAGCTGGGGAGCAGCACCAAACCTTCTCCCCCTTCACCATCCCAGCCCTGCATGGTGCAGCACTGGGCTCAACCTGCACAGCCTCAGCCAAAAGAGTCATTAGCGGCCCCAGGTGCCTGTGTTCCTCCTGCCTATTTATAGCCAGCAGGGTGCCTGCAAGCCTGGATAAGGACAAGGCAGAGCCAAGTGCTCCTGTGTCCCCCCACTGTCACAGCCCTGCTTGTCCCCAGCGCCTCTCACCAAGGGCACCAGCACACTGCAGGGCTAGAGAGGTGTGTGTGAGCCCCCCTTACACCTTACCTTTCCCCTTTTGGAGCCCCGCAGCACTGTATGAAGCAGCTGGCACAGCAAGGGCATGGCAAGGGCAGGACAAAGGTACAGCAAAGTCACCACATCCCCTACATTCAGCTCTGGGCTCTAAGGGCTGCTGGGTCCATTTGGGCACACAGAGAGGGCAGGAGGAGGACCCATCCTCGAGTATCACAGCCCTGCTGGAGCCATCGGTGGGACACAATGATAACCATGGGACTGCAGTGCCAGCACATGCTCTGCTTTGCCCCACACTGCAAAAGGTTGCACATCCCAAGGCACGCCGGGTCTGGCTGCCCTCCCTCCCCTTCCATCCCTTTGTAAGTAGATGTGATTATCAGGATAATCTGCCAAGCCACGCGCTGGCTCTGCTCATCCGCAGGGTTCTCTGTGCTGCTTCCCCTTTGAAAGTGAAAAGGGGAAAGATTTGGACCCATGGAAGGGGCAGACAGGAGGGTTGGTGGTGGGGACCCCCAGGGATGTGGGGCTGGAGGAGGCTGCGGGCATCTGGGATGCAGCACCTGGGAATAAATGAGGCAGAGGAAGGCAAGAAGGGCTCCCAGCACCTCCCAGGCTTGTGTGCAGACACAGCTCCACGCTGCAGCACGTACCTGCACGGCCACATCTGTCAGTGCTGTCAGGAGCTGCAGCCCACGCAGCAGAGCTGAGCACGCCGCAGCCACACACCCAGAGCAGCCCCTGCAGCCTCTGCTGAACCCCAAGGGGCTGGCAGCTCCTGTGTGAGCCCCAGCACCTCGACACGCATGCACAAATGCAAAGCCAGATGCACACACATGGGCACAGCTCAGCAGCCCCGAGGAGTCATCAGGAGCAGCTTTGTCAGCGTTCCCACAGATGCTGGGGGCTCAGAAGGATGCTGCCAGCCCTCGAGCAGGAACCTCAAGTCCCCTCTTGGGGCATCCCTGAGGTGCTGGTGCTGTTTGGAGCATCCATGGAATCATAGAATGGTTTGGGTTGGAAAGGACCTCAAGGATCGTGAAGCTTCAACCCCCCCTCACTGCAGGCAGGGCTGCCAACCTCCATATTTAATACCAGCCCAGGCTGCCCAGGGCACCATCCAACCTGGCCTTAAACACCTCCAGGGATGGACGAGGCATCCACAGCCTCTGGGCAGCTGTTCCAGCACCTCCCCACTCTCATAGTAAAGAACTTCGCCCTGATATCCAACCTCAGTCTTCCCTCCTTCAACTTAAAACTGTTTCCCCTTGTCCTGCTGTTATCCACCCTTTCAAAGAGTTGACTCCCCTCTTGTTTATAGGCTCCCTTTAAATACTGTCAGGCTGCACTGAGCTCACCCCACAGCCTTCTCTTCTCCATGCTGAACAAGCCCAGCTCCCTCATCCCATCTTTGCAGTGGAGGTGCTGCAGCCCTCTGAGCATCTTTATGGCCTCCTCTGGACCCTCCCCAACAGCTCCCTGTCTTTCTTCTATTGGGGTCCCAGACCTCGACGCAGCACTGCAGACGGGGCCTCATGAGGGCAGAGTAGAGAGAGACTATCACCTCCCTGTCCCTGCTTCTGATGGAGCCCAGGATCCCATTTGCTCTCCGAGCTACGAGAGCACCCTGCTGCCTCATGTGAAGTTCCTGACCCACCAGAACCCCTCAAATCTTTCCCTGCAGGTCTACTCTCAAGGGCAGCACCTTCCAGTCTGTATATACACCTCTGGCCCCAGATACCCTCTGCCCAGCAACCTTTACCTCTTCCCACTGGTGGATGTAGCGGATGAGACGGGAGAGGCGCAGCAGGCGCAGCAGGCTGAGGATCTTGGTGAAGCGGACGATGCGGAGAGCACGGGCTGTTTTATACACCTCCGAGTCGATGCCCTTTTCCACTATAAGGAAGACGTAATCCACGGGGATGGAAGAGACAAAGTCCACCACAAACCACGTCTTGAGGTACTTCTTCTTGATCCTTTCAGGGTCCAGGATGATCTCCGTGTTGTCTTCGATGACGATCCCAGTGCGGAAGTTCAGCACCAGGTCCATCAGGAAGAAGGTGTCGGAGACCACGTTGAAGACGATCCAGGGTGCTGTGGTTTCCTCCTTGAAGAAGGTGATGCCCACGGGGATGATGATCAGGTTGCCCACCATGAAGAGCAGCATGGTGAAATCCCAGTAAAACCTGGAGGAGCACAGAGGAAGGAGGGGATCACCGGACCCCTCTGTGGCAATGTCACGTCCTTATGAATGGTGGCAGGAGCTGCAGGTCCCCAAGGGATGAACTGAGGTTGTACCACTTCCAGGCCTGGAAGCACTTTGCTGTCACTGTGGGGCTGTGCAGGGTAATGGGTGCAGTGTGGGGCCTCAGGGCTGTGTGCTGTGGGGTCAGACTGAGTCAGCACCGAAACCCAGACAAGCTCTGAAGCAAGTTGGGGAGACCTTGAGAGTGGGTTATTATGGCTGGGGAACCTCAACCACCAGCACTCCATGAGCAGCAACCCCGCCAGAACCCAATGGGGGACCCTGCAGGGGACAGTAAGTGTGTAGGGGGGGGGGGAACAGCAGATGGTCACGTCCAGCTGCAGCTGGAGCAAGGAGGGAGAACAAGGAAGGAGTGAGCAGAATGCCTCCCCCTTCCTTCTGCACCAATGCTGCCTCAGCCCCCCACTTCTCCTGGCTCTCCTCTTTCCACCCATGTCCTTCCTGCATGCACCAAGGTCACAGCAGGACATGCAGCTCTGTTGTTGTCAGGGCTGCAGCTCCATGCGTGGGGCTGCCCATCTTCCCCCCCCTGCACTTTCAGCTTGGTGTAGGGCTGGAAGGAGCTGAGCATCCCAGCTTGTGACCTTTCTCCAATGACACCTTCCCCATGTGAGACATCACCATGGCAACCACAAGTGATGTCACTGCTGCACAACGATGACTTCACACCCAGTGCCCCTCCACAAGCTGGCAGCCAGAAAGGGACAGGCTGTGCTCTTCTCTTCGCAGCCAACCCCAAGGAACAACGCAGCCCTTGGTGACAGCAGGGGGGTGACGGTGGGTGGGTGGGGGGCACCGAGGCTTTACTGCAATGCTGAGGTTGCAGGACCCCATAGAGGGGAATGAGGGCCTCCCCTAAGCTCCACAAGCTGCCCCCAGTGCACTGAGTCCCAACGGGGCATCAGCCAAACCGAGCAGGGAAGAGCAAAGATGAAATCATGGTGCCAGCCGGGCAGCATGCGGTGCTGGCTCTGATCCCTCTGCAATCTGTTGGGCTGGGGGCAGAGTCTGCTGGGAAAGAGCAACTGGTCCTGAGCACCCTAACAGAGACGGTCTCAACCCTACAGGGCTGATCCTAAGC